>NC_090875.1:7357241-7372241 GCF_036669935.1 Montipora foliosa | reverse complement strand
AATCAACAGTAAATAATGAAAGCTAGTAGCATCAGCCTTAGTATCACACATAATAGCTACCACTCAAAAATTCAAAACAGAAAATTTATAATTTTACATAGGACTATGAGACTAAAAACCTTGATTAGTGACATTTTTGTCATCAAGAGGGCGAGGAAA
Organism: Montipora foliosa; assembly: GCF_036669935.1. Lineage (NCBI taxonomy): Eukaryota > Metazoa > Cnidaria > Anthozoa > Scleractinia > Acroporidae > Montipora > Montipora foliosa. Next base: position 7,372,082 of record NC_090875.1, on the reverse strand, counting down.
ACAAAGCTACAATCTGGTGAAAATTTAAAACCCTTTGGGCTGTTAAATGGAATGGCCTAAGCATATACTTTTGAAATCAACCAGACCTGAGGACCCACATAGGATACTTTTTGGTTCACTGTTGGAAGCCATCGTTGCTACAGACGCCATATTTAATTATATCTCAAATTACACAAATGTGTGAAATTTCATTAACTAATCTGCCGCAAGGGAATTTGTTCTCTGGTTGCCTTTTTCAACACTCGCAGCATGCATTTTATTTTGAGCTAGAACACACATCAACAACAGTGAAGCCGCTTACGAGTTTTATTCGGAAGTTGTGTGCGGTAAACGTCATGCATTGGAAAGCCTGACAATGTTCGCTTAATTTTACACTACCTAAATAATTTTGTTCAGCGCACAAACAACTTGCATGCATGGACGGCCTGATTGAGGCATGAAGTGAAGTCATGCTATGAATTAGTTTGAATTACTTCATTAAATTCTGTTTAGCGACAAAGTTACAGGCAAATCTTTTTTTTTTTTTACTTTGGAGGAGATGGGGAACAAAAGCAACTTAAGCTTGGAACAGTTTGTGTGAAGAATTGTGATAACCAGTATCTTAAGCAAAATATCTGGCAAATTAATTACATTGTACTTAGGAATTTGTAAATGAGGTTCCGGCGGCTCCTCAATCATTACAGCTCGAATTTAAGTGTCATAGGAGTAAACCTTCATGCCAATCCCACAGTCCAAAACGAAAAGACGAATGTTCAGTTGTTATCCTTCAGAGTTCAGAGTTGAAACAATGTCATTTGCGGAGGGCCTGTCCTCGGCATGGTGGGAAGTCACGATGACAATTATTTCAGTGAATAGACGAAAAAAACTTCTTCTGGAAACAGACAACTGTAACATCTTTCTGAATGAGAAAATATCGCTCGCTGGGCTTTGCTTTTTTCCTTCCATTACTTCTGGTGCCAGGTAATCTGCACTTCTCTTGTACGCTTTCAATTTCACGATCTCCTCACTCTTTCCGAAGTCGATAATTATGGAACGATAATGTTCACCTTGTTGCTGAATAATAACATTGTTCGCCTTTAAATCATTGTGCACAATTTCCCTGGCGTGAATGTGTCTAAGAGCTTGAGCAATTTCAGTAAACACTTCAGCCGTTAACTGCTTATTAAAAATTCTTTCCTTTACCACTTTGTGGAGGGTAATACTCTCTTCCCCTGTCCCATGGAACTGCATTACAAGGGCGCAAGGAGCTCTCTGTGTTACAACACCAAAAAAAAACGGCAGGTTGGGGTGCTCTCCTAGCATGCGCAGCATTTTTCCCTCGGGCAGCACCTCTTGCTTGCATCTATTTCTTTCACTTAAATTTGAAGCGCCACACATTTGAATTTCCTTGATTAGTGCCTTCATGCCGTGGTATTGGGCAAGAAAGACATTTCCAAATGTTCCGGAACTGATGGGACTTTCTTTTACTTTAACCAGCAATGACACATCGAGTTCTTGCACCGCCTCCAGCTTATTCAAGCAGGGATACCGGATGTGGCTGGATGCAATTATTGAAAGAATGAGTTCCACATTTCATCCCCGACTGCCAGGTAAACTCAATGATATCTTTTCAAATTAGGTCAAATCACACCAGAAGTTACAAGCCTATTTTTGGGAAGGGGGGCGGAGGTGGGTTTTTTATGGCGGGCAGGGGGAGAACAGAACATTAATTACTTGAGATGTCCTCCATTAAAAATTTGCAGGGATTGCTTTCTGACATGTTATTTAATATTGCTAAATAACTGCTAAGGATTGTGAACATATATGTGTATATATATATAGACAAGGTTAATTTGGGAACAGAAATCAGCACAACTAAGCAATTAATTGAAAATGTGGCTCAGCCAGGAATTGAACCTGGGTCTCCAGATTACCGGTCGGATGCCTCAACCACTCAGCCACTGAACCAACCACACTGGGAACACATATTACTGTACAACACATACACAATTTTGGCCTTGAGATGCTCAGTTCCGAGGAGACAATTTCACACATTCTCTTTAATATATCCCCCTCATTCTCTTTAATATATCCCCTCCCTACCTCACTGTACTGTATATATATATATATGCACTGGATATGTGACCGATTTTTCCTCAAGAGTGCTCGACAATATTGGAGCTTCGTAAGAGAAAGTGAACTAGTTTTCGTTCATATATTCGATCTACAGATCTGTTTCATGGGAGTGTATCCCACTCGTCAGGACCTAGATGACAATGTTAATTCGTAGGTTTTTATATACCATTCCCTTGAAATTACAATAATTAGGTGTTTTTTAGTAAAAATTAATAATTAGGTGTTTTTTAGCAAAAATTTGTTTGCATGCCTACAAGTGTTCGCAAGTTCTGTTCTTTTGTTGAGGGTGGCAAGCTCTTGTTTACATATAATGTAGAACTTCTCTAGCGTGCACAATTTGCATTAGAGTATGCCTGTGCCTTATCAAGAATTTTCCATCTGATCGTGTAATCTACTCCCGCTTCCCTTAACTGCCACACATGCTTGCTGAGCTCAGTTTGGTTGCTGTATACTTCATTTCTAAATGATTGTTTGTGATTGGCAAATCTAGACTTAAAGTCTGTGTCGGTTAAACCCACGTAGCATTCACTCCCCTGCTCTGTTGTTACGATGGCTTGGTATACGATGCCCTTAGTAAGGCACTGGTTCTCTAGTGGGCAGTCCTCTTTCCTGCGGCAATTGCAGAGCCTGGCGTCGCTTATGGCTTCTCCTGAGTTGGTTTGCTTCAGCAGGCGCTTGTTGTGTGCGTCGATTGTGCTCTTGACGTTGGGCATACAGCTGTAGGATAGCTTGAGGGTGTTACGGTTGAATATAGGTCTTAAGGCGTGTCCTCTGGGGAAGCATTCGCAGACAATGCGCAAGAACTTCTTTCCAAGGTTAGTTCTCACTCTCATATCGAAGGGTGGGTTGTATCATGTGATATTTCTTTTTCTTGGCCTGCGGATTTTTCTCGTGCTATTTTTTGGGGTGAATCTCAATTTGTATGTGTATCCGCTCTTGTCTAGTGCTGCCTGGTACGCCGGTGCTGCTTTGTTGAATACTTCTTCGTCAGATGAGATGTTCGACAGCCTTTGGTTTATATTCTCTGGGATTCGCTTGATGATGTTCGGTGGGTGATTGCTTTTCGCGTGTACATAAGATGGTACGTTTCCGGGCTTCATAAAAGGATAGTGTTTTCCGGTGTTTAGGTCCAGGGTCACGTCTAAGTAATTTACCACCTTTTTATTTGCTTCAATGGTTATTTTCAGATTTTTGTCGGCGAAGAGCTTGCATATTTGCTTCTTAGTGCGCTCGGTGGTGCGTGGGGGCCCTTGGGATATTGCGAGCCCGTCGTCTCTGTATAGTCCTATTGTGTCACTGCAAATTCTTTTCAGTAGGTTCAGCATGTATGCCACGACCAATTCGCATGACTCAGCGCCATCATAGGACCCCATTGTTACGTCGAATAAACCGTCTTTTGCACCTTTCTTTACCCATGGGGCGTCCGGGTTGAATAGCAGTGTTTGTTTTGCATGCATAATAATCTGTTTCTCCGATGGTAAGATGTTTACATGCTCCGATGCAAAATCAATTGCCTCAGACAACAGCTTCTCCGTAATCGATGGGTAAAAATCTACGATGTCAAAACATATGAACGCTGCATTCTGCTTGTTTTCTATTGCGTTGAACCATTCCAGTATTGACTGAGTGTTCCTCCAGAGGTTGACGTTGGTGGATGTGGCAACACCTTTCACGATCTTTTGGAGTATTTCCTTGCTAATACGTCCGATTTCTGATTTTGTAGGGTTAATTAGCCGGCATGTGGGTGTGTTATTAAAATTGGGCTTATGGTCTTTTAGCGTGATGAAAGCATCCCGTTTTGCCATGGTTTCAACCCTGTCTGATAGACCTAGTTTTTCGGCAATTGCTTTGGCGTCCTTGTTGATCCTCGCCTCCTGCCCTTTATTCGCTTTTTTGTATGATTTCTGTATGCTCTTGTCGACGAGGTCTTTGTAGTCGCAAGGTTTCATTCTGTAAAAGTTAGTGGTTTTGTCCGCTTTTACTACGAGGTGGTTATCTTCTTTGACGCTTTTCATATCTTTCCTTAGTTCTCGTTGGAAGTCGTTTACCTGGTCGCTGAATTCAATATCCCTGATCAAGCCGGTCATTCTGTTTTCGAAGACTTTTAGTTCTTCGACCGCGGGTGGTGCACGTTTAGAGTTGAAGCCATATGTCTCTTTTCGTTCCATGTGTTCTTCTCGATGCAGGTAGTGGTAGGCTCTCCATCTCATATTACGGATTAGCTTGTCGGTTTTTTCAACCAATGTCGTCAAATAGGTTTTTCGGTTTGCGCAAATTGTGCACGCTAGAGAAGTTCTACATTATATGTAAACAAGAGCTTGCCACCCTCAACAAAAGAACAGAACTTGCGAACACTTGTAGGCATGCAAACAAATTTTTGCTAAAAAACACCTAATTATTAATTTTTACTAAAAAACACCTAATTATTGTAATTTCAAGGGAATGGTATATAAAAACCTATGAATTAACATTGTCATCTAGGTCCTGACGAGTGGGATACACTCCCACGAAACAGATCTGTAGATCGAATATATGAACGAAAACTAGTTCACTTTCTCTTATATATATATATATATATATATATAAATATTTGAATGAAGATTGGCTTACCAACGGTGATGCCGCTTGGAAGAAGGATCCAAAGGATACTACACGCTTGCACTCGAAAATTGTAGTTTGTGTAGAAAGAGTAAACAGCGAACTTCTTCCGTGGCCAAAACTCTTTAATAAACGTTTCGCCCTTTGGGCTTCCTCAGTATAGAGTTTACAGGGTTAAAAATACTTGGAATAAGAATCTCTCTAAGGCTAAGACTTAAATAGGCTAAAAAATATACAATGCAATCAAAATAACAAATAAGAACAATAAAAACAATGATGTGAGAGATAAAAGGTATTAGACCACTAGGGTATTGCATAATAGTGTAGAGAAAATGATGCAACAAATTCCCAAGTCAAAGCCTTTGAACAAAGGCGCTTTCTAGCTCACAATGCCATTTTCGGGACAGGATCCGAAAAAAAGGCCTTTGAATGGTTCATAACAAAATCCTAGTCATCAGCACCTGAACTCAAGCATTGTGTGCTATACTCTCAGCCCCGTAACAAAATCCTTGATTGAGCCTTTGAACAAAAGAATCCCTAAATATATAACATATAAAAAATAAAAAGGACAACACCTGTGAGTGATGAAAATAAGGTGTTAATTGTATCTTATTCTATTCGTAGAGTGGAATTCTGATCTTTTATTCAAACCATAAGGTTGAAGGGTGCAAAGTTGTGCACTCCAGAAAGCTTCTCTTGTAAGCAGACGATGGTCCAGGCTATTTTAATCGCTAAAATTACCAATTTGTTCAATGATGACGAAAACGAAATCCGACAAAACATGAGTTTCTTTGTTAAATTGTATCGCCACTTCACAAGTGTTCTTCTTTGTGCTCATGACCGATTTGTGGTTTCGAAATCTGACTTTAAACTCGTTAGTGGTTGATCCTACATACTGAACATTACATTTGCTACAAGTGATCAAGTAAACAACATTTTTAGATTTACAATGAAGGTGTTGTCTGATGAAATATTTCCTGCTTGTACAAGTGCTGGAGAAATGATCCGATTCTACTAAAAAATTCTTACAGAGATCGCATTTCCCTTTACATTTATAACAACCTTGTATATCTGTGTATATGGTGCGGCGAGGTCGTGCCAAGATTTCTTTAATGTTTTTGGCTCTTCCCTCTTTTAGAAGAAAGTCGACTATCACATTAAATGGCGGATTGTTAGGCATGCGAGATCCTATTCAAATGTAACGAAGAAGTGTAATTTATGTCTGTGGGAGAAATACTATATAATTTGTAGACCAGATTTGGCAACCCTTAACAACAGAAATGAGCTTGTAACAAGTTGCAGACATGCAAAGAAATTCCTTCTCAATAGCGTAATTATTTAAGGCTTATTTTTAGCAGCTCACTGGAAACAGTTTGTATTGTTTAACCGTTGCTATGCACCCCAGCCTATAGTGAATTGCTATTGTTATTTTCAAAATCACTGTAAAACACCATGTATTCCTTCTTTTTGGCAGTTGCCTGATGATTGCTTCGTGAGAAGCATGAAACTCGGAGTAGCAAATAAATGTTTTTGACCTAGTTCAAGTCTACATATCTATATGTATATATATATAGATATATATATATATATATATATATATATATATATATGACTTTACACAAGTTTAGGTTTCACGAGTAACCATGATCGTTTAATGCTACAGAACTGTTTCGTATGGTACAAGTACCACACTCATCAGGCAATTTTAACGTCGTGTAAAGTCATAGTTATTGCTCCTCAATCAATTGAGTTGAGCGCTCTACGAAATACGTTCTACTCAAAAAAAGAAATTATATATATATATATATGATATATATATATAGATATATATATATATATATATATATACCGTAGAATGAAGAAATGAAACCCATCCCGTTAATCAATTAATTAATTATAGCGAATGAAAAACATGAAGAATTGCCCTGAGCGGGATTTGAACCCACGTCCCCCTGAACACCGGTAGGGTGTGATGACCACTACACCATCAGGACAACCACGCTGGCAACGCAGCTATCGAGACAGTGAATTGGCCTATCGTGAGTATCCCGGGATTCTTCCACGGGTGGGATGGGAAAGCCTAAACCCCTTCATAGCCTTAAACCTAAGGATCGACTAACGATTCACAGGCAAACACCAACTTAGGCATCAGCTAATCAGAGGGATCAAGTTAATGATGCAGGCTTATTTATATAGACCGTAGAATGAAGAAATGAAACCCATCCCATCTTTTCTTTTCAGGGAGATGGGTGAAAATTGACAGCCACCAAGTAGTGAAAAAGTGCTTTGAATACTTCATTGGCTCAATGAAAGCACAAGTGAATAGCGTGAGACTGGTTTGCCACAAGTCCCAGCCGAGCTACCAGAGTCTCACTGGAAAAATTTCGTAGAAACTCTAATCTGTTGATAACTTCATGCAAGCCCTGGATGGAGGGGAGGTGTCATTCGACCAGTCCATGCTGTTTTGTGGGAACAACTGTGCAGATGGAGGTACAGCGAATGCCCCCCTTTCCACTGAGGAGGAAATTGCTCGTGCGAAGAAGAGAGTAAATGAGCATGGAGTCAAAAGGAAACGTCCGTCATCAAAGACCTCTCTGATAGTTGGACAAGGGGAGGGTAGAGCCACAAGGGAGGTTGAATTGATATGGTGGCTTGCCTTATATAAAATGTCAGACCATGGACCGCTTATAATAAGATTTTTCCTTGAGAAATGTGAATTTTGATTTTTGAAATTTTTTAACGATATGCCTCAGATGAGTGAGATGTTATTCTTGCCAGGAAAGAAAACAAAAACCTGATATCTTTGAGCTAACATGTAACTTTCTTTTCAGTATATGGCCAATACAAAGGCTTTTTTACCAAGTTGCAGAACCAAAACAGAATTAAATCAACATTGAGATTGTTCATTTATTTTTGCAAAGAATTTTCCCCTGAGTTTTGTGCGCTTCATGAAAGTGATTTTGTTACAAACCCTGTCAAAAATTAACTGGTCTCATATTATATTGTATTTTATTGTGTAAATCCTAATGTATATTGCACCAAACAAATGTGATGAAATTCAGTGACAGGGTTTGTACTCTTTGAAGCTTTTAAATTTCATGACTTTCCATGACCTTTGCTAGCTTTCTATGACCAAAGTTAAGCAGTCGTTCTCACAACAGTATCAAAACAATCATTTATTTCATGTATTTTTCAGCAATATAATGCATAATATATGTGCTTCTGTATATTTCTAATGAAGTTAAGGCCTGTTTCTTGTCTTTATTTGATTCAATGTTTTCTTCTTTTTGCCTTTTTATTTAGCCAAAAGCACATTGCTTTCCATGATCTTCCATGACCTTCACTTAAACTCCATTACTTTCTAGGCCTAGAATTGAAATAACAAATTTCATGACTTTCAAGGTTATCCATGACCTGTACGAACCCTGAGTGAACATATATACAAAGAGCATTTTAAGTTCTTCATTATTGATTGATAAAATATTTAAGTTTCTGTATTTGATTTAACTTAGGGTTAACTCTAACCCTAACCCCTAGCTCTGCAAGCTCAAGATGCCAAGACTCTAATTTGCAAAGCCTTGATTTTGCGACCCCTAAAATTTGCCAAGACTCAACATTTTTAAAACACCATTCTACACCACTGATTATCATTGTAACATTTGTACTTACCGGAAGGTGCTATCACAAATTGGAGGTGAACAACTACTTACAATCTGAAGTTGTATATCAGGTGGTATATAAATTGGCAATAAGGCCTTGGCCACAATGGAATCTTAACCTGAAATGTAAAAAAAAAAAAATAAATAATTCTAATTAAGGAAACACTGAATGATTGAAATCATTTCGTAATGTCACAACATTCAAACTCACAGAATCACGGGCGTGCCACCTAGTGTTTCTGTTGCATTTTAAAATCGCACTTAGGAGTTCAAGAACCTCATGACATAACCAAATGACTCACCACAAAAATAACATTTCCCCAGGTTCAAAGCAGTTAACCAATCATTTCATAATGTCACAACATTCCAACTCACAGAATCACGGGCGTGCCACCTAGTGTTTCTGTTGCATTTCAAAATCGCACTTAGGAGTTCAAGAACCTCATGACATTACCAAATGGCCCACCACAAACATAACATTCCCCCCGGTTCACAGTTAGTGACTATGTTGATCAAGACTTTTGCGATGAGTGGTGGCTCTTAAAAGAGCCGTTTGTTTGTTTCTTTTTCTTTTTTTCCCAGGAGGAATGACAATCGATGGAATCTCTTCTTTTAGGCATATTTCGTCTCTTCATCTTCACTGTCAACAGAATCACTGTTAATTGTTGAAGCTCGGAGCAGTTTACATGCATGCTGCAAGATTGCTTCTCCAGGACGCTGTTTGGCAAGGATGGGGTCCCCAATCTCTACTGCTGTAGTTTGAGGTCGAAATACTGTTACTTCATTTTCTGTAATGAATGCCACATTAGGAAACTTCAATGCTGCTAATTCAGCCCGAGTTAGGTTCTGCAAGTCAGAAAATCTGGCTATTTCAGACTCAGCATTCTCGTTTATTTCACTTTGTTTGGAAGTGCTGTTATCTTCTTCTCCTACAGTTTCAGCATTCTAAGTTACTTTTGCGGTGCTATCACCTTCTTCTTGTACTTCTTCCACATTGACAGTTTCAGCATTTTCAGTTTGTTTGACACTGCTGTCATCTTCTTCTTGAGCCTGTTCTCCCACATTGACAATTTCAGCATTCTCAGCAACAACAAAAAAAGGCCAGAACAGCGGTATTTGTGACCTTGCCTTTTGCAAGGATTGAACAATGGCAGATATGGAACACAGCTGCTTCACCATTAATTGGAGCACAGATTCCAGATATTGAAAAAAGTGGGCCGAAATTGAAAAGAAGCATTCAGCCTGTTTGAGAAACCTTTAGATTTAAACTGAGCATTTAACTCTTCAAAATCGCCAACCAACGTTTACTTTCTCTCAAGTTCTGAGTCAGCCTGGCCATAACCTTGTGGCCAAATTGTTAAGGCTCCAAAGTGCTTGCCAACACCACTTTGTCATACATTGATCTCACGGAGAGCCCTTTGTTTGTCTGAGGAACACTGGGGGATCAAATGTTGTGAAGTCATTAGTGTGCAGTGCTATTCCCTCAGCTGGTTTGAGACATGAAATTAAACTCAAAGTGAATTGACATTGACTTTGAAGTAAAAGATACCTGAAATGATGCATCGGCAAGCCTGTCTAAAGGAAAGCCTCATACCCAGAAGCAACTCAAGGTACCAGTGGGAAATAATTTGGTCAGCTGAAATAAATAACAAGAATCAAAATGTTAATCTTTCACTCTCAGGACAAGACAAGTTGTATGATGTTAAGTGAAGAAATACAAGAATAAAGGAGCAATGTTTATTTTCACCACATAAAACAGAGATCATTGAAATACATACTTTACTAAGGAATCTAAAACATAATTTATCTGACCCCCTTATTAACTTTGACGAAATTTTGCCTTTGCTGTAGTCGTAATTGGTTTTCAGTGTGATAAACAAACCTTTTTTTTCTTCTGATAGTATGAAACCATTTATTTCATTGACGTGAATCAATTGTGATAGTGTTTTGTCAAATTGCTAAACTACCAGAAGAAGGTCAAAATATGAGTGAAGATCACTTTCAGTTGTCTGCAAGTTTAATTAAACATGCTCTCAAGTTTGTTATATATCTTCTCATTTTAAAAGTAAGCTATCGAGGAAATCATTATGAGGAAATAAAATCATAAATTGTACTGTTTTTCTGAAGACCACATTTGCAAAACATCAACATAATTCAGACTGGTTTTGTATTAAGTTAGTAGATTACGAAATGAGTTTGAAAAAACTAAAGAAAACAGGCTATTCATACATCTATAACTTACATGAGGAAATCTTGCCTGATGCTTCATGAGAGGTTGCTCTTGAATACAGTTGTCTTTGCAGTTTATGTCCAGATTCAAATCCTTGATTTGAGAGGTCTCGTACTGTTGTATGGATTCTGAATAACATTGGGACATGTTCTACTGTCAAATGGCCGTAATCACCAGTCCCAAGACTAGTGCCAAACAGTTCCAAGAGAACAAAACCCCATTCTTTGCACTATAAGGTATAGAGCGAATTGCTGTTCACTACACAGGTGACTAACCATTTGATAATTAAGCGAACAAATGTACCTGCAATGTATAACTTTTGCATGCCAAGGACCTACATACAAATCCAATGACAAATGGAAAACTTACATGTAAACTACCAAGTACCTAATGGCAAAGGGACTAATAAGACAAAACAAACTTGATACAAACAATTGTACTAGCTTCTTAAAGTAGCCTCATTTTTAGACCTGCCTGCAGAAAAAAATCACACAAAACAAACTTAACAATAACTATTTAAAATGGATGTACCTGTATATCAAATATGTCAATGAGATGTTGTTCATCTTCACTAAATTCCCGGTCTCTTATGATTTCAGGTATTTCTTTCCACATAGAGCACACCTGTCAAAAATCAGTTTGTGTTCATGCTGCATGACAAAAGCTAAATGACTGTAAAAGTCACCTGTTTAAATACTTTAACGATTATTAGTTTTAACCATTATTATGACTGTGATTGTTATTGAATGAGCCTTTTTATGCATCCTGCTCTTCATTATTAAATGGAATGATAAAAAAAGAGAACAATGGAAAAGACAAAGGAAAGAAATGAATAGATGGTCTTGAAGGCTCATCTTCATTTTTATTCCTTTGTGAGAGCAGCTGCATAGGCATTGAGCTCTTTATTTCTCTCATTCAACATCTGCTTTGTCTTCCCTTTCTTTTTCAGTTTTGGAGCAGGCTGGGGTTTGTACAGCTTTTTGAATTCATTTTCAATCTCTTTTCCCTTTTCACGCCAAAATGTGTTTTGTCTTTCAATCTCCTGTGCAACATCTACATTCAAAAGAATGGGGATGAACAAATGGATACCAGTAATCATAACTTGCTGTGTATCTGTATATTGTTTCGTATATGGATCTATTATTTTATGATTTACTAGATGATTACAGGTTTTTTAAAAATTGTTGAGCTTAACAGCAAAAATAATACATCGTCATATTAAGGTTCTGCCACAGCAACACATTCTGTTCTTTTAATTACTGACCTGATCTAGCCAATTGAATTTCTTCAAGTCTCGTTCCGAAATCTCTGACATAAATCCCACTCTCCAACATCTCACTATAGTACTGCCAAGCAAACGAAAATAGTATTATAAGCTTTACCGATTTGTACAGTGTAGTACCAACAGTGAAAATTGATTTTTGCTTCTATTATGCTGCTGTGTTATCCTATCTTTTATCCATCAAAGATAGAGTGTGGATTATTTATGACAAAATTTCACAGTAAGATGCACATAACATTTTTTGGAGGAGCTTACATCCAACTTTAGTACGTTGCAGTTTGCTCAGAAATGCAAATAAATAATTTGTATTATAATTTATCCCTTTACAAAATGGTGCTAAGTGTTGCATAACAAAGACCAAACAAATTACCCTTTGCCGTGCCTCGCAAAAAGTTATTTTGTTAAGGATGCACAGTTTGGCAGCTTCAGCATCTTTAAAGTGAGCTTCGAGCTTTTTACATGGCCGAGATTTATCCACTATATCCTCAATGTCATTTAAGATTTGGCGTTCTGTGCTTCCTGAAAAAAAAAGGCAAACAAACGAAAAGCAATTGTTAACACAGAAAGTAAGCTGACCAGAACAGTGCACTGTCAAATTGGCCTTGTGAAAAACCTTTCCATGGAAGTGTAAGGGAAAAATGGACATGTCTGCAATCCAAAAGAGAGAGACGGTGAAGTTAAGCAACTATAACCCAGCCTTTAATTATTTGAAACCCAGTTCATGCTTTGTCCAGGATTAAAAGAATATCAGCGTTGTCTTTTGTGAAGTACTGTTCAGTATTACAGTACTATCACTGTGCCTTAAAGGGCTTGAGTCGAGGGATCATCAAAATAAAGGGTGAAATAGACTTACAGTGTATCATGAATCAATCTTACTGCAGACATGGATAACTAACCTGTTTTAGGCAAGAACTAGTTGTCTAGATTATGAAATTAACAATCAAGGAAATAATAATGCAATGTATAAAATTGTTTATGTGATCGCTGACCTGAACAAGAGGCAAACTTGATATTATTTCTCCCAACAGCTGTTTTCTGTTCAGATTTGACCTTTACAGTGATTCGATCCCCATAAAAGTTGTCAGGGCCATATCTGGCAAGTTCTGCATTGCACTCCGGCAGGGAGCTTATTTCATAGGCCAGAAGTCCCACACTTTTCAGAATTTGCTCAGTGTTTCGCATCTCGCAATGCAATGCACACAGACAATGTGAAGACAAGTCCTCGTCAAGAATACATGTGAGATCATCTCTCATTCCTTTGAAACTAGTCAAAAGTAAAAGTCAAAAAGTATGTACAATTATAAACATATAAGCAACACTTACAGTAAATCCAAGATGTTACTGATGTGAGATGGGGACTGTGCAGTGATATTTGAAAATTCCAGTTAACTTGGTTTCCATGATGCACAAAATAATTTCTTAAAACTCAAATCTCATGGCTCCCCAAGTCACAATCAAAACCCTGGGTTAATGTAAAAACACAGCAAACACTGTTAGAACGTTTGCAAAAGACAGCCCATCCATTCACAGTTGTTACAACTGAAAATAGTCATGCAAAGAAAAGGTAATCTGAACAGCTAGTAATGGTACTTGTTAGCACTGTTATATTGCTTTTGTGATTCTTTGCCTCCTTGAAACTCTCATTTGTAGACAGAGACATTTTGTTGTGTAAAATACATATATATGAATTCCATAAAATAAGCTGAAAAAATTAAAATTGAAAGACCCTGAATGCAAGTAATCTTCAAGTTCTCAAAAACGTTTGGTGTTTTTTGGGGGTTTCTACGTGTAGTGTTTACAGCTTTTTCTTGTTTTTGGTATATTTTCACATTATTGGACAGTTTCTAAGAAAAACAGCATTGCATGCAAATTATTCTACTTCTTCAATTACTGAATTATAAACCTACCCTCATTGCTAAACAGAAAATACAAAACTCAACCGCCAGTCCTTGACCACCGAGGATAAAATCATCACATCCAACCTTCTCCCAAAGCAAGATCAAGTCCTTGTAATCCAGAGTAACTAGCAATATTGAAGAAAACAGAAAAAAATCAGCTTCTTACAAAATATGTATTGGAAATTCAAACACTCATAAGTAGGTTGTATTTGTACATTTATGTGCATACAGTAGAATACTGCCTTGAGGCCACCTTGTTATTGTGGTCAGTTTTTATGGTCCTGGTGAAACACCAGTAGATTTTCTTATTAGGAACCCTGTTAGTTTATTTATTTATTTTTAATTTTTTTAGTTTTTATATGCATTATCTTTTGTTAAATTCTTGTAAAGTAATGCAGTTGTAATGCGCAGCTGATCATTCCCATGTTAAGCTGCGCACAATAAGTTCACAAATTATTATTATTATTATTATTATTATTATTATTATTATATTGCAGCCATTGCACTAATGCAGCCAATGGCCACATTCTAAAATCCCAACCCATTATATAATTTTACCCCATTAGTACCGCCACTTGAACCAAACACCCCTTATTAATTGACCAGACAAAACAAATGCAGTACTTGAAAAATGATACTGAATGATACTATGATACTATTTCCATGGCCTGTTGGTGGTGGTATTCACAGGGATGCACTGTATTACAAATACACTGTAAATAATACAAAAATAACAAGAAAAACAAGCTAGATTTAGACGTTTTCACTTAAACAGCTACCCCCAAACAACATCTTGAAGTCTTGAAGTAGTTGTCTGAGCTGACTAAAGTACGTGGCAAACTGATGAATTTTTTTTTAATAATTTGAGTGAAAATACAGACAAAGTAGGCAGCAGTAAGAGATAAATTCTGACAAAGTACGCGGCGATTTTTGCGGGTTGCTGGCTTCTAATGTAACCCCTGGGCGGTGGTAAGAAGTAAATTCTGATAAAGTAGGCAGCGTTTGTTGCCAGTTGCCTGCTTCTAATGAAACCTCTGCAAACCCCATCACTCACTCCCA
>NC_090875.1:7334741-7337241 GCF_036669935.1 Montipora foliosa | reverse complement strand
AAAACTTGGAGAACTGTCTTCTTTATCAATCTTCTACAACATGACAACATCAACAACGTCACTTTATCCACTGTTTTTTTTCGAATTATTTTTTTATTGTGTGGCAGTGCAAGCCAGGAATTTCAATGGTTTGCTATGATATTTTGGGCGATAAATTTCGCGGCCGGCGACCAGAATTGAAGTGTTTGCACATGCGCTACATTTGACGGTAATGACAAATTTGCCAACTGACTATGTTCCTGCTTGGTTTTAAGTTTCTACCACGATGTTCTGTAGCCGATGTGGATCAAAGTCGCCTGAAGATGCTGAAGTTGTTCCATCAACATAGAACACGCAAGAACGAGAGAGAACATCATGGTTCGAGTCAAAGAGCAAGAAGGTGAAGATAGCTAAGGGCAAAGCAAAAGAAACCGAGGTTAGCATTAACATTGGTTTTATGAAGCTGGACAAGGCAGGTAATTTTAAAAAATGCAGGGGCAAGACTTAACCTGCTAAAGTACTGCCTTCGGCAGACAAAGAGAGCATTTCTGCAAAATCTGTGAGAAAACATTGAAAGCATGACAAAACCATTCACGAGGGGCTCGAATACGTGCTGCTTTTCCCTGATGGCAATGAGGTGGTGAAACTACCTGGTACTGACAAGGATTTTTCCTTAAAAGAGTACAGAGAAGACGTTGGGAGAAACTATAATCGCGTGACTCTCTTCATTGCTCCTAGGAGTGATTTCCTGTTCTCTGAAATGCCCAACTGTGATAACGATTCAGACTTTGACCAAGATAAAAGGTCATCGGACAGCGATCTTGACTACAGCATTTATGAAACTCGTCGTACAGATTTCAGGGGTGGAGGGAAAATGGGAGCCAGCTCATCATCTGAGGTAGAGGTAGAAGTATCGGATACCAGAAGCAGTGTCGATCCAATAAAAGTCCATGGACAGAGTACTCCACAGATGCATGGCTCGATGATGGATGTGGTGAAAGAGCTCCAACAAATAGAGTGTCCAACCTGTCAACAATTATTTCCGGTTACGGAAATTGCAGATCACGGAAACACATGTTGTGACATTTGGGTCGATTAAGTTGCTTCCTTTGATTCAGTTCCTCTGCTTTGTTCTTCGTTGGAGCTGCCACAAGATAGCGAGGAACAGCCAGAATTGATGGAGATACTCCTTTGCATTATGTGATATCAAATTTGGCCAAGTCATTATCTGAGAATCTAGTGAGGTTAAATGTGCGAAGAAGGCACATGTGGTCTGATTTTAAGGAAGCAAGATTAAAGCAGCGAGTTAATCCTGGAAACCGAATAAAAATTGTGTATATTGAGGAGTCTGTAGTTGATGACGGAGGGCCCAGAAAAGAATTTTTCTCAGGTATGACTGGTATTACTTCATACATAAATGTGGCCATAATTTTAGAATAACAAAAATTAATTTCTTTCATTATTTTCTTAGCTAGGGTTCTCCATAAGCTATGGTGACCGGCGAAAAGGGTGGGTGCACCGGCTACTCAGGCATAGATAAAAGTTTTTTACATGCAGGATTTTCTTTTAGTTATTTTTGTTTTTACCATTTGAGCATATACCCCTCAACAGGATAAGGTATCCATTGTTAAGTAATTCATATTGTGATAATGTGTAGATTCACAGTAATGCTCTTTGTTAAAATATTTTCTGTAGACTGGGTGCAATTTTCTTTCTAGAAATGCTGGAGCACATTGAAAGAAACCTGTTTTTGAATGGAAAACCTATCGATTCCACTGTCTCCCTCAGCAATGGAGACTTCAGCTTTGCAGGCGAGGTTATTGCCTTGTCAATCCTTCAGGAGGGACCAGCACCATCATTTTTCGATCCAAATGTTTTTGACTACATCTCTAATCAGCCATTATCACCAGAAAGTATCAAGACGTATAAAGAAGCTGCTTTGAAGGTACTATACTGTTACTTAAGTAAGCTCAACAAGGACCTTTAAGGGATCAAGAGGGAGGAGAGGCCAGAGATTTGAAGTATGCAAATGACAACTTTCTGCTTTGTTCTTGAAGTGCTTTAATTTATGCACCTATGTTTATGTACACTTACCCGTGGCCCCTGAAATTGCTCAGTCATGGAGATGAACAATAATTTATTGTTTTATTTAGATTAAGAATGCTCATGATGGCAAAGAATTACAACAGCTCCTTATGACAGATGATACATTTAAAGTACTTGAGGAGATAGGATATACTGGTGTCCCTCAGAGGGAAACCATGAAAACCTCTTCAAACATTATTCAGTGAGTAGAATGTTTGTGTCTGTTCCTTTGCAATAATACAATTAAATATCTTCTAGGTAAACAATGTATACATTGTTAATGATATATGAAATAAATCATATCTGAACTGCAGAAATGAAATGAAATAAGAAATGATCATTGCAACACAATTTATGCAATTGCGTATAGAAGCCGGAACAAAAAATTCAGGACTTCAACTGGGTTTGAACCCATGACCTCGCGCTTACCGGTGCA
>NC_090875.1:7327241-7329741 GCF_036669935.1 Montipora foliosa | reverse complement strand
GTAGCAAAGTTCTGATAAAGAAACGACTTCACATTCTAAGTGCAAGGCCTCTAACTCAACGTCTAAAGAAGATCGAAGTGCCAAACGTCTGAGCAGTGTAACTCAGAAACCCAAAAGTCTGAGCAGTTTTCCTCAGCAAGAAAAAGACAGAGGAAAGTGGCTCATCTTTAGAACCCTCTGTTAACGGTCTTTTAGAATCCTTCGCAGATGAAGATCAAACAAACGAGTCAATAGAGGATTTGGGTATTTCAACATCCATTTTCAATGATGATGAATGTCTTGGCCCAAAGGTGTCAGATGCATTGGTCAAAAGAATTAATGAGGCCTTTTCCAAGAAGCCCATGGAGAGCAAATTCAAAGCATTAGCTGAAAACAGTACCGAGGGTTAATCCAGGAATCTGGAATGATCTCCCAAGGGCATCAAAAAAGCTTGATGTCAGAAGCTCAGAAATCTGCAGTCCACGTGGCTGAGGCAATTACATTAGCCATTGAATCTCTAATTCAATGCAAGAAAGAAAAGACAGAGTTGGACCAGAAAGTATTGCTCGACTACCTGTGCGACTCTTTGTCTTTCATCAGCAATGCTTCTTTTCTAGTCTCACTGAAAGGCAGAGAGCTCCTAAAGCCCGATTTATCAAATAATTTTCGCTCTCTATGTTCGCCATCTACACCTCTGTCTCGCTTTCTTTTTGGAGATGAGTTTAGCAAAAGCCAACAACATCATGGCCAAAGTTATGCCCAAGAAAGGAAAAACAAGTTCTGACAATAGGTGAGACAATCGTCCTTTTTTATGGGACCGCTCGACTGCATCACGCCGCGGTCGTTACAACTACAGCTACAACAAGAGAGAGTTCTCCCGAGGAAAGTTAAGTTGCTACAACAAGGGCAAGGAGAACAAAGCCAGTAATTTAGCCAAATTTGTTGAGAACTGGCGTCAAATCACCTCTGATCCTTGGATCCTACAGTGTGTTGAAGGTTATCACCTCGAATTCGAGAGTGAACCTTGTCAACCTGTGTTGCTTTCTCAAGCAAAGTTTTATAAAGGCCAGCGTCAAGCTATTGACAAAGAGGTTTTAAAGTTACTCGAAAAAGGAGCTATTGTCAAGGCTCAACATTGCCAAGGAGAATTTATTTCAAATTTATTTGTGATTTCAGGCCAGTCATCAATCTCAAGCCATTGAACAAGTTTGTCGTTAAAAGACATTTTAAAATGGAAACTATCAATGTTGCTTGTGAATTAATCAACAGCAATGATTATTTAGCCTCTATAGATTTATCAGATGATTATTTCAGTATCCCAATTCATGAGTCGTATCGAAAATTTCTACGGTTTATCTGGAAAGAACAACTTTGTCTTCCATTCGGGTATAGTTTAGCACCACGCACGTTTACCAAGGTCCTCAAAACTCTATATTCTTTGTTGAGGTCTGACGGCATGAAGGTTTGCTATTACATAGACAATACCTTAATTATTGCTGCAGCCAAGGCAGAATGTTCGACCAATGTACATAAGGTAATAAGACTTCTTGGCGACCTTGGTTTGAAAACGAATTACAAAAAGTCTCAGGTTGATCCTGTGACACGATTGACGTAGTTACGATTCATCCTTGATTCTTCAGTTATGACTATATCTCTTCCCGAAGAAAAGGTTGAGAAAATTTTTTCAAAGTGTTCTCAGTTATATCCATCAAAGATGGCTACCATTCGCCAGGTGGCCGAGGTTTCCGGCTTGTTTCAGTGGGCTAGGCACTAGCAGTCGTTTTTCAAGGTCCGCCATAAAAATAACGGAGGAAACGACCGCCATTTTAGTTCCCATAGCAATGCCGCGAGTTTGTACGAAGTGTTTTTCATTAAACGTAAGAGTTTTCTCCAAGTATGAGCTGCATTAGTTCCCATAGATCGCTTGTTGGGATAGGTAATTTCTGCTTATAGTGATCTTCGTAATGGTGGAAACAACGTCAATTCCTTCCTCTTGAGGAATGTTGGTGTAGAGAGAACTTACGTCAAGTGTAGCAAGGACCACATTGTCTGGAATTTGCATGTTTTCAATAAAGTTGATGAAGTCGGTAGTGTCTTTAATATAGGACTCTTGTTTTATTGCAACAGGTTGTAGTAGTGAGTCTACAAAGCTAAAGATATGCTCTGGTGGGTCACTGCTACCAGACATGATTGGTCTGCCGACTTGTATTTTCTGGTGAATTTTGGTCAGCGTGTAAAATTCTGGTAGACATGGTTGTTTAAGACATTAATCATTTGTGGGTCATTAGGTTGATTTGTCTCGAACGGTATAATTTATTTTACTTTTTGGGCGGTGTCTTGCACAATAGGAGACGAGAGAGGCTTGTAAAACTTGTCATTAGTTAATTGTTGTAAGCCTTCATCTATTTTTTGTGCAGTATCGAGGATGACCGTTGCGGCGGACAACTCTTGGCTTTCTGGGAATTGTCGACCTACTGATGAATGGTTTTGCTTAAAGTGTCTTTTACCATCATTCGAAGAC
>NC_090875.1:7317241-7322241 GCF_036669935.1 Montipora foliosa | reverse complement strand
TAACTGATCTTTAAATACGGCGATGTAATATTTTGACAA
The DNA here is from genome assembly GCF_036669935.1 of Montipora foliosa. Lineage (NCBI taxonomy): Eukaryota > Metazoa > Cnidaria > Anthozoa > Scleractinia > Acroporidae > Montipora > Montipora foliosa. The sequence goes on along the minus strand of NC_090875.1, from coordinate 7,322,202 downwards.
AGTCAAAAATGTTACTAAAAGGAACACTCTTCAGGTTTCAGAAAGGAAAAGACGAATAAATTCCAAAATAAGGCAAAACCTGTGGACATATTACCATAACTAAAGTGCACATTGGCCATAGAGCTTCCTGAAACGTTTCAATTTGAGTTAAAAACTCAAAGCTTTCAAATCGAGTGTAAGTCTATGCTTTTTATAGTCGACTATAGTTTGATCAAGTTTTACAAAGTCCGTGTTTCTTGGTCTCACTCAGCAAAAGTAAAATATTGCTTAAAATACACGATGGATTGCGCTGTAAGTTACAGGAAGTCAAGATATGGAGTTCATATAGTTGTTCATGGAGTTTGAAGAGATTTCGACTTGTTTGAAAGAAATTATGCGTCCTTTTCATGGAAAGTTACCATTGTTTGAAAACCATCAATTTCCCAAAATTTTGTTAAATCTATCTCAACCATATGAATTGATGTTTTAGACTCTGAAAACTATGGCTACCCCCGATTTTAATGTACCGTAGACCCTGTCTATCTGGTGTTGTAATGTGAAAGTATCAGCATTGCGCTGTCAATTAAAATGGGTTTTTCAACCTTTTTCCCAACTGCACTCAAAAAGCGCAAATGTTACGAAAAGGAACATGTGAGGGGTGTGAGGTAGGGTTCAATATAAAAATTATTAGGTAGCTTTCGGGCGACGATTTTATTCCTTTTTCTGGTTGCATAATGTTTGTTGTGAGTGGAGAACACAAGCATTTTTACTACGACTATGTATTTTTAATTTTATTTGAGACAATTGCAAGTTACAAAAAGGAACGTGTACATTGTAGCCTTCTTATACTTTTGTGTCTTTGAAATTGATGCTCCTTCACACCTAAGCATACACGCCATTTCAATGCAAATGTTCTTACTTAAATCCACTATATAACCCAACGACAGATAGACAAGTAAAACTTAAATTAGCTTTTTTTTTAGGGAATCCTATGCTATGAAAGACCTTGTGAAAACGATCTCCATGTCAGTGTTATTGATGATAGTATTGCGAGCAGTCTTCTCTAACCTTAATAAAGCTTCAGATAATCAAGCTGATACATTTATTCTATAAAAAAAGCTCTGCACTAATAGGAAATTGAATGAGATAACGGTTATAGTACCCACTTAAATTAACAGCACTTAAGCAAAAAACGAATTTTTGGCAACAGATGCGAAAACAGTTGATGTTTATTTTTGAATCCTGAATCACTCAATGTTAGAATGCTCTATTCTGCTGAGACATGGTTTGGTAAATATTAGAATTGTTTAACTACTGGCATATAATAATTAGCATTGCTTACTGGCCTAGTGTCCTTATCGACTGCGACTTGCTTTGTTCTTAGCTGTAGCACGAGCAATCTTCCTGCGCTCTGTTCTTATCTTATCCACGAGCTGCTGAGGCGTAAAGCCAACAATCTCCTTTCTTGCCTCATCATCCTCTTTTATCTTTGTCATAACGTACTGTTGGGTGATTCTCTCGTTGCTCTCTATGAGGTCCCTGAACAGTCTCCAATATATCTCAGTTTGATGATCTGAGAAAGTCGTTCCACCCTTGTGGCTCACAACTGAACCACACTCTGGCTTGGAAACTGCTTCTTGGAACATGCGATCAAGTTTGTCTTGCTATGTCTCAGTCTCGGTCGGTAGAGTCTGCACAGTCTCCTTTGTGCCCACCTCCTTGATGAAGTTTCTCACTTTATCAAATACTTTGCTTGCATCAAATTTGCTGAGGATTTCGTGCCCTTGGATGACGTCTTTCACCATTTGTATATTAATGCATTTCTTCTCGATTGCTGTTTCAAATGCTGATTTCACTGCTTCATTCTCCTCATCTGTCCAACGGTGGCGACCACTTGCCAACTTTCCATCACTTTGATCTTCCTCTTTGCCGCTTTTCTGTTGAGACATCTCCTCTGACACTTCTTGTTCAGCTTCACTCCTGCTGGTTCTGTACATGATATTGCGCAATGCCTCGGACGTTTTGGCGGCGGTTTTCTCCTTCTGTCGTATGAGGTAAAACTTCTCTGCGGTTTTCTGATTGTGGCCCATCAGGTCTGCTAAGTCCTTCTTCAGGTGCCCATGTTGTTCATGCACAGCAGAGACTGCTGCCTTTCTAAATGATGCTGCGTTTACCCTGACAAGTACTTTATCTGTCGCTTTTTGCCAAAATGAGTTCAGCTGTGCAGAAACCATGGAAGAGGACATAGTGTTCCCAGTAGAGCTGATGAAGACGTGATCATTACTTCCTGTCTCTGCACCTGGTATCTTGTTTCGCATGAAAGTGACAAAGGCCTGCAACCACTTGCAAATGGTTGGGCTCAGCACAAGATGAGCTGGACCCAGAGAGGTCAACGTCTTGTGTTTCACCACAGTCACAACCATTTGACCATTATCTGGCTTTGCTTTGGCTAGCTCTCCCAACGTCATGTTGGCGAGATTACCTGCCCTGCAGGCATTCTCTATTATCAGCCTTGTGATGAGGTGATCTCTCACTAAGCAGTAGTCTGTCTGACTTGGCGTCTTGCGGGCATCCTTTTCCATGTGTTCCCCTAACACTGCAACTGCTTTCCTTACCACTTGGGATGTAGCGAATTTTTCGATATCTTCAGGTTTGATCAATTTGTCCAAATCCTCCATTAACTTTTCCCACCGTCGCTCACTTACTGCCCCTTTAAAGGCTGCTTGCCACTCTTGGACTTGTTCACGGACTTCAGCTGCCTGTTCTGCACACTTCTCTAGACCTTGAGGCTTTTCGACCAGAATAAAACGCAGAAATCTTGCAAGAGATCCCAAGTATGACTTGCATGTACCAGGCCTCTTGCTTTTCTTCATCTTCTCCAACCACATATCTCTAAGATCTTTCTTGTTCAGGATGCAAGATACGTTTTGCTGGATAGGATCGATCTGGTTGATTACTGCTGAGATCTGTGAGACGTACTGCCTTGCTGTGCGTAGCTCCCTACCACCTCCATCTATTCCCTGTAGCCAGTCTCTGAAAGCATCGAGGACGGATTCTGTGGTGGAGTTACCACATGCTCCCAGTTCCTTTAACTCTTGTTCCACGTCATCTTCACTTTGGCTTTCCTCTTCATCCTCTCCGCTACTGTCACCCTCGTCATTTCCAGGTTTATAGTCATCTTCACTGCTAGTATCTTCACTACTCCCATCTTCTGCAAAAAACCCGCCAGAAGTTTCTTTTGCCTTTCTGGTTAAGCTTTTCTTCTCTCTCTCCACAACTGTAAGATCATTATCTTCTTGGAGAATTATCTTGCCTTGCCTTGTCCTTTGAAGTGAGTCAGGCTTTTGTCTAGCAGCATCCCACAGTATTGTCATTGGTTGCTCTCCTTGTAAGCTACAGTGGCTTCCGCGTAGTTGTACATGTTGCTTGTGGAAGATGCTTCTACCTTCACTGCCTAGTGATGGGGCAATATAGTTGTCCTCAGTCTCACTGTCCTTGCTACACAAAGCATGGTACTTCCTTTTCGGCGTGCACCTTTCAAAAGAAAGTTTGCATTAAAAATTATTCATCTTGTACCCCTTGTACATTTACTATAAGAGGGAGAGTTCCTATGTTATAAATTCATGTCTTGTGCGTTTGAGGACAGTGTTACTTTTTGGAACTAGATATCTTCGTGTGACTAACAGGTCTATGCCAACAGAGAGAGGACAGAACCTTTTTCCCTTGATCAATCACATTGGTACCGTAAATCTATAACAGTGAAATTGTGTAACTGTGCGGTCATGAGTTCATGTCCCTTCTATGTCTTGAATGTTTTTGTTTTGGTCTTCTTTGTGCCTCCTTTAATTGCTACTGGAACTGAACTGCGGTTATAATTCTAACATATCACTCTATAGGATGATATTTTTCACACATGCCCTATAGTTAGCATTATTGTAATCACCATTTTTTTTACTAGATTACTTGCTCTGCAATAAAAGTTAATTAAAAAATAGAGTATTCACCTTTCACTATGGACTGTTGACGAAGAAACGCTCGTGTGATGTCTCCATATATCTGCACCATACCACATAATGGCCTTTGCTTTGTCAGACTTTTGCTGGCGTATTTTTTTAAGCATTTCTTTTTCCTCGTCAGTTGACAAACCAGTGGAGCTCTCGTTATCATTCTCTTGCTCTTTTCTATCACTGACGATGCTGCTACTGCCTGTGTCACTGGGTAATTCGTCGTCTGACGACACTATTTCTGGTTCTTCTGCTGTCCCTTGCAGCTCTATGAATGTGGCATCTCTAAGATATTCCCTGTAACGTGGGTCATCTGTAGACAATTTGTGCTTTCCAACAGTCAAGTGGTGGTGTATTTTGCGCACAATTTTGTTACATCCAGGGTATGGACAAACCCGACGCTTGAATTCCCTCCTTGTCGTTACCAAAGCAACTTCTCTTTTAGCAGGGTGCCCAGAGAGAGTAGATTCAACTTCTTCGTGTTTCATCCCATGCACCATTTCAAGGTGGTGACGTATGTCAACTGCGGACTTGACACAATCTTTAACTGGACATTGAACCTTTTGTGCTCTTGCACGAAGGTCAAACACTGACATTGCTTCCAACGCCTTTTCATGGCTCCATTTATGTTTTTGTTCTAGGTGGCGAGGAATGTGAGTAAATGACTTCTTACACACAGGGCATGCATGCTTTTTACGCTCGTATTTGGGCTTCTTCTTGGTGAGGTTGTCTGCCATCTGTTTTTTGAAAAAAAATGGAAGCTTGGCATATTAACCCAGGCACGGTAATCTATGATATGTGTTACGCTTATTATGAACAGAGCTCCAAAAAAAGTGCCTCTCACATTGTTCCTGAATATTCTAGGGAGCTGTGGCGTGTAAATGTGTTGCGGGGGTATATATGTAAATGAACATTGTGCAGCTTTATTTCTCTACAGAAGGTCGTAGAAAATTTAGCAGTAGAATAACATTGCATAGT
>NC_090875.1:7304741-7309741 GCF_036669935.1 Montipora foliosa | reverse complement strand
CCCATTTAGGTTTTGTGCAATTTATCCCCAGATTTCTCCTCTCTCTCTGCTTTGCTTTGGGTACTTAAATGGTTCTATGACGAGAATTTCTCTGCACAGCATGAGATCATGCTCTTCTGACCACTTCATGGAATAATTTCTGAATATAAAGTGCCAATAATTTTACAGTTAGTGTTACTACTGGTAAGCTTATAAACTTTTGATTCCATATTAATTGCCTAAAACGATTTCTGTGCTGCAGTTAAAATTGGTTGTAATATATGTGAGCCTAAAACAGGTAGAACGATTTTAAAAAATCCCCATGTGCCAAAATTAATGACTACAACTTGGCTTTAAAAGGGCTTTTATATCAGACAAAAAGTGAGGTAAGTAGATTTTCAAAGACGAACAAAACTTCATAAAAGTCCTGACAGGTTTGATTACAAAACTGTGATGAAATTCGGTTTAAATCATACAAGTTACATTTATGAAAACGCTTGAAACTTACCCTGATGTTCCCGCTGTGTAATCCATCACTTCTTAAGCTCGATAGGACTGTCAAATTTTTCCTGCAACATTGAAGAAATCAGGGTTTTTTACTTCACAGTAAGAGGAATAACTTATGGCCTCTGTCGTATCTATTAACAAAACCTTGGGATTCAAGAAAATGCAAAATTAAGTGTAAAAATATCAGAAATTAAGTCAAGAAATACTCACGTTCACCCGAGGACAGCAAATGGCGTCCTCACGAGCTTTGGACAAAGAGCATGTGCTCGTTTGGACATGGGTGGTAGCATCAATGGTTCATTTTTCAGCTTCTGGCAGTTGACGTTCACGTGCTCATCATCACTGCTAAAGGTCCCTATTCATGTAACAGTCACGGTAAGTCTATCGCTTTACCTTTCTTTTTAAGTGCCAGCGGTTTTCCAGTTATAATTACATTTCATGCCTCTTTTTAACTATAGTAAGGCCAATGAAGTAAGGCACTGCTGTAAATATTGGTTTTATCTTTTAGTATTGCCTAGAACGCTGCGAATAGATAGGGGAACAGAAACTATTTATTTTTATTTTTTTATTTTATTAGCTTCGCCAAATAAACAAACAAAACAGTTACGTATACAGAAGAACATTGGCAGGGACACCGCAACAGCATGGGCCAATTACAGCTGGCCCGGAGACTGATATAATGGTCACCATCCATTGCTTCCTGCGAAGCAAACAAGGTGACTTAGATGATTCAACTGACGGCGTGTTATATGGGCCATCAACCCAGAATAAAATATAGAGATGGTAGAGGAAGCTCCACGACAGAACGGAGAAGTACTTTAAATCCCAACTCAGATCCCTTGTTGAGGGTGGATACCACAACTCCAGCAACCAAACAGAGAGGTAGGCTTTTAAGAATATGACAGCTTTCCATGGATGCTAGCCCATTTTCCAGAGCCAGAGAATGAGGACAATGACATAAATGAAAATGTAACTATGCAATTTATTTATTTATTATTTAGTTACTGATTCATGTATTTATGGGGTAAAACAGATCAGCAGGAAATTAGCATGAATAGAAGTGTTACTATTGTCAATGATTGACCATGCTTACAGACTACTCAAGAAATTGATTAAATACAGCATATTGTATTCAGTTTTTTAAAATAGTATTTTTCTCCATAATTCATTGTTTAGGCACTGAAGCCTGAACGTTTTTAATAAGCCCTGGTCCTTTTGGGGGCTCCTAAGGGACTGATGAAACTGTGTGTGCCTTGTATGCATAAAGCAATGCATTTTGTGTAATAAACTGAAAGCTGCCCTAATATACTTGTGTGAACCAGAAGTTAATGATACCGTGCTCTTTTACAGAAATCTCCTTGCTTACATTTATATCCCATGGCCCGGTTCTTGAAAAGTCGATTAACGCTAATCCCAGATTCAAAATTAACCCGAGGAGTTAATCTGTATACTCACAAATGCCGTTCAACGCTGATATTAGGCAAAACTTTGCATTAGAATAAGTCAATCTTCAACAACAAAAATAAGCAAAAGAAACTTTCACCAAAAAACATGACACAAAAGTTTACGCTAATCCTGGATTAAGTTAATCGGCTTTTGAACAACCAGGCCCAGTTTTACAAAAGAACTTGAGGTCTTCCAACCATAGGACCCGCAAACAAAAAAAAGGAACTTCCATGTTGCATACCACAACATATTTACAACTTCCCAGAACGGTATGGTGGACAGAAATATGGCTTCCACATTACAGAGGAGCAGCTAGAGGAGGAAGGGGCTGACTTGTGAGATCTTTTGGAAGGAACAGACGACTACTTAACACCAGCTTTTCGGAGGGAATGTGAAAGGAATTTACCAAGCCCTGAACGTGTTGAGCCTGTTGAAGCAGCTGATGTGTACAGATTTTTGAAATCAATGTTTGTCCCAAACATGCTCTGAGATGGGTGAATACACATCACATGACAGACAGTCATGGCGGTTGGTCACGTTGGTCATGTCGGTCACGTTTTTGCCCGTCCGTCCGCTCAGGCAGTCTTCATCATTGTCCTTGCTCTTTTTTGTTACTCGATAGCACCAGCAAAGATATTTACTTCAACTAAAATCGCTGTGTCCTTTTTCATCGAGTTTCGTCGCTGTGTCAACAAGTTGTAGCTGTTATCAGTTGTCATTGTACAAATGCAATGCGTAAATACAAATACAAATACAAATACGCAGGCCAGAGACCCTGACACTCGTTGGGGTGATGAGGAACACTCTTCTAGTTCAGATGAGGACCTCGATGAGACCTAATTAAAGTAAACAGTTCTATCCAGAACTAAAAACAAATTGCACTTTTTGGAGCCACCATTTCAAAGGAATGACCAACAATGCAATCATAACTGCTTCCTGTTTATTTCCTTCTCAAAATACAAATAGCATGTATATTCAGGGCTTGAAACTACAAAATATATAAGGAAATACTACTTATATACACTAAAACAACATTAAAATGCCATTATAAAATTTAATGCATAGAGGAAGGGATGAATACCAAACTTCTACATATATTTTTTGCAAGAACGGCAAATAATCTCAAAATTAGGTTGTAGGCTACTGATAGCTTGTATGCCACAAATCATTGTATTTGTGCTTAACTACAAATATTCTTCAATACTTTCCATCACTGCAGTGCAATAAACAAATTCATAAGTCATAGGGTCAAACAACTGAGCTTAAAGGCCCTACATAAATATAGCTTCACATTCAGTAGGTAAGGAATGGTAAGTGGAAACTTGAACAAGTCAGTCTTCACTATTATTGGAACATTCTAAGCAATTACAAGCTTGTTTGCAGTTATCGCAACAGCTGTGACCACATGTTAGTACTGGCTGTGAAGCACCAAGATGGCAAAGAATTACTTCTCGCCAGGAGCCCATCAAGGGGAGCCTCTATCTCCACTAATTCCTTGAGTGAACCCTTTCCCGAGTAGATTTATTTTAAGAACCGCTTTTTCCCGCGAAAAGTATCACATTTCTGTCGAGTAAACCGCGAAAAGGAGAAAAAAAAAATGGCGGAGGAAGGCGAAAACCATCCAGGATCCCGTCCATTGCCTGTTTTTCCTTTTACCGTGTATCGTTTTCCTAATTTTACAGCCGCAGGGGACTGAATATCCATAAATGAAAGTTAATGAACCGCCAGATTGAGCATAAAGTGATGGAATAAATTTTCGCAAGTTCTCACAAGCTCGTGGGGAAACTCATTGTTAATGGTTCTGTGTAGTGTTTTATCGTCGTCAGTTCCCATGTAAGCTCTGCAAAAAGTGTCCATAATGAAACGTTCTATGGATGAATCGGATCTTTCTGATGGCCAGTGTAGAAACAGTGCTCTATCATTGGATTTCGGTCTTCAACGTAGCGCCGAATGCAAAGGGTCCGAAGCCGATGAGCGGGATTGTGCAACCACAAGTTCTAGTATCACTGACGACGTTTTGCGAAGGAAACTCTTGCGAAAGAAAACATCTAATTCTGCTGAGGTTACTGCGAAAGCGGCTCGACTGGAGAGGCTAGAAAGGTGGCACCGTAAGTAGGGAAAAAATATAAAAGTCATTAATGAAACTGTTCCTAAAAACTGTATATTGCCTTATTTATCCTGCTTTAATTGCCTAATAAACTTAAATGCTCTGGATGAAAACCAATGCAAATTGAAAACATATCAACAAATATCGTTGGCAATCAAAATCGTTTATTACTTTCTTACCTTGCTAATTTCACAGCTTCTTTCTTTGCTTAGTTGAAAATAAAATGTTTTCACTAACTAGAATAATAAACTCAATACAAAAAAATAAAAATGTGAAATAGCAGGCTTTAAAGTAATTCACACACAAAAACTGATGCCGACATGTTCATTTCATGGCGCCGCTGCCGCGGCACGAGTGTAAACAAACATTCACGGACAAAATTTTAACACCAGAACATTCAGCGCATCAGTAAAATATTCCTAGCAAGCACTGTCTTGAGGTAGAGAGTATTTTCCCGTTTCAAGCAATTTCTTTTAGTCAGTAGAACCTGAGATATCGATCTTTTTTTAGAACGGATTTTTACAAGCGGTATCATTTAAGGGAAGATCAAAAACAATAGGTGTGAAAACTTACCAATTTCACACTAAAGGATATTTTGTTAACAAAAACAATGGTTGAAGTTTTTATTTGATTCAAAACGTTATAAAAAGGCAATTAACTGAATGAGAAATACACGCTTCAATCATTTACGATAAGTGTAGCCAGGAACAATTTTGAGTCAAAATGCTCGGTGTTAAATGCGGACGTCAGAGTTTTGCTTTTGGGTATAAGCTCAAAGTTATCGCTCGTGCAGATAACTTTGTGACTTCACGAATTTCTTTTGTTTTTGGGTGCAGGTTATGTGCTAGTGCGGGTAATCTGTTGAACTTTTTTTCTGGTTATTGCAAAAAATGGCCGATGCGGGTAATCTACTGCGCGGGTAATCGCTCGGAAATTACAGTACATTTTCTAGTGTTTTGTT
>NC_090875.1:7292241-7294741 GCF_036669935.1 Montipora foliosa | reverse complement strand
ACCCTTCACTTTCTTCAACTTGAAATCGCATATTTTGATTTCCATGGGTAGTGAAATCTCTAATCTATCATAATTCATCCCCGCTGTGCTCACATCCCCTCCACTGTTGTTAACTTTCTCTAGCCGCGAAGCTTGGTCCCGATGATTTTGGCTCTTCAATTGAAGATGGCCGTATAGTCCCAATCCGTTCCCAAAGCTCTTTCATGATCTCTATGTAGCCTCTTCTCTTTCCATTTTCGTTACAGGGAGGATTATCACATGACACAAGCTCCTTAGCTTTTCTCTTACAGTCTACAAGATCTTTATTCATCCTCTCAGTCCATTTCACCTTCGGCCTTCGCGCTTGACTTCACATTTTTTTTCCCGTGTTTGTGGCTTAGCACTTCTTCATTCTTTCATTGTTTTGACCAGTTCATAGCTCTTGACTGTTGACGTTAGGTGCCTTTCAGAGTTAGCTGAAAAACTTTGGCAGTTAATGTTCTTCCCTCCCTAAACCCTACACCCACTTATAATAATAATAATAATAATAATAAAGATACAAATTTGAAGAATCTGAGCATTCTAACCCGTGGTACAAGCAATCTTATCCGCAACCAAGCCAAGAGAATAACGAGGCAAAGATCTTGTGGGACATACCATGGAAATTGGAAAAATGTCCAATGAATGGCGCAAATAGACCGGATATCAGTGTATTGGACAAAAGGAATAAAGAATGGATCATCATAGAAGGAACAATATGCAACCCAGGAACAATCACAACGAGAATTAAACACAAGAAAGATAAATATATAGATTTAAAACTTGGTATTAAGAACTTATACCCAGGTCATAAAGTAAAGCTCATTACAGTAGTCTTTGATTTTCTCGCAGTTTACTACAAGGATCTTGAAGAAGAACTTACCAGCATATTGGATAACAACTTAGCAAAGACAACTATTGAACGCTCGCAAAAGTGGATCATCTCCCAAAACTGTGAAATAGTAAAAAGCTTTCTCTCATAAATTGGTTTTGGTTAAAGCCGTTTATGGATGATGAAGATGTATATAGTATCTTATTTGCATTGTTTTTTAAATTTCTTTTTCTTTTTTGTCGTTTATAAGGCTCATTCTATGAATTTTGCTACATTTTTTTTTAGTTTTACAACATTACACCGTAATTTGTTAGATTGACCATAGTCATAAGGTTTTATGGGATAGATACATGAGCACGGTGACCATTGCCCAGGCCTACAGGTCCACAAAGGTCGTAAAATCATTTGAGGATATTTCAATAAAGTCTCCAATAATAATAATAATAATAATAATAATGGTGGCGAGTAGTGTGGTCGGGCTCTGACAGCTTTGTTAGAAGTCTGGTCTAATACAAAAGCAAGCCAAGCTTAGAGCACCACTACCCATCTGAACAAGTATTTATATACTTTGGCAGTCGTCAAACCGAACAGGAAAGACTTTTGGTGTATCACAGCGAAGGAAATCAAACTTATATTTTCATAGTTAGTTTTCATTCGAGTTTAATGGACAATCTGAATATGGAAGAAAATAACGGACAAGCTCAAGGCAATCGAAGGTTAAAATGGACTGATGAAATAAATTCTACACTGCTCGAATGTAAAAGGAAAGCTGTACTGATGACAAAATCGGATGTACCTGAAGCTATGTATGGTAATCGTAAGAAAGGCTATATGGAAATCATGAACAAGCTATGGGATCAGCATGGTTACGAATATCTTGCAATACCTCGGAAAAACCTACAAAACCAGGCAGCTCGACTAGAGAAATCGTTAGGTTGGAAGATGGCAGGGTGATGAAACTGAAAGAAATAACGATGAAAATATCGAAAATATCGCAAATATTGATACTATTTCGACAGGAAAAAATGCTAATCAGCTTGAACGTGGAATGAGTTTGCATAGCATTCACAGCACCATTCCTATGGGATCTACAGAAAATCAATTAACTGCCTAGGCACGTGCGCTAAAAGACTAAACTAGGACTAAAGAAAAACCAACAAAAAGGGACATTGAAAACATCAACATTGTCGTGGGTGAAATCATTAACCAACACGCCAGTGGAGGATCCTTTTATACTTCTATGGATTGTTAATTGTGCACTTTTTTTTTACCGTGGTCAGTTTTCTGTTGTTGAAGAAATGGAAAAAAACCCAATTTAAGCGGAAGACCAAGGAAAGCTTTAAATGATAAGAAGAAGAAAGAATACGAGGAAAAAGCTATGAATCTCAGGAAGGTGATTTCTATTGCAAAGGCGGAGCTGGAGCGATTACGAGAAAATAGAAAGTTGACAAAGAAAGGAAGGAAAAACAGAAGATTATTGTTAGAAGAGTGTAGAGCAATCTCTTATGTTGAACTCGTAAACTACATGGAAAAGAAGAAGTCACAGCTACGAAAGTTGAAGGAGGATCACATCAAACAGAAGAAGCAAGACGAAGCAAGATCTCTAAATCGTCAATTCAAGCAGGATGTAAGGCTTGTATACTCAAGGTT
>NC_090875.1:7274741-7282241 GCF_036669935.1 Montipora foliosa | reverse complement strand
ACAAGTGATTCCAGCTCCTTCTCCTTTTGTAGCAAGGGGTGATAGTGTTTCGGTGGCCTACCTCTACACTTTGGTCTATCTGGTTCAACCATCCTAAATTTGGTGACATCATTTACAGATGCGTCAGCAAGTAACCAAAGGTATTCATCCTTGTCAGTTTATAACTATGTCATCTCACCTCTTCAACTGATGAATGGCTTTCAGCAGTGCTTGTGGAGGTTTAGGGCCCTTTCGATGAATATAATTCAACACCACCGACCGTAGAGTTGACGCTGCAAGGTCACAAAATTCTTCTGTGAAGACAAGAAACTCAACTGAGTCAAATAACACTCCGCGTGAAAAACGCAACTAAATAAATTACCCACCAGTGTTCAGCATCAAACCCTTTAGTTGAATTCTCAAGCAAAAAATGGGCAACAAGCTTTCTTTCAAATAACTTTTGACTAACAAGAATTAGTGAAATTTCCAATTGTTACCAAAAGACTGTGCAGAATTGACTACAAACAAATACAAATAAGCCAGACAACAGAGATCACAGATCGCAATTGTTCAATTCCTTCTCTGTCTTCGTTAAACCCATAAGTTACCAGAGGATTTTCCATTTGGTTTCAGTAGTCTACATGATAGCAGACTTGATAAAATATTAGAAATACAGCTCACTTTGATTGCGGCTCGACGGGCAATAGATTGTTGTTGAAAGTTCATTACTCGTCGCTTTTATGATTCCACACATTTAATTTTCACCGCTTCACTGCCTGTCTTGTTTATCCAGTTGTGACCCTTCACGCAAAAAGGGGGCTTATGGATTTTACTGAAAACCGTGAATTTTTTTCACGGTCAAGGTGCATGAAATTCATTTTTCACGCTGTGAAATTCAATTTTCACTTTTGGCGTGAAACTAATCACGCTGTGAAATTGGGAGTGAAATATTAATATTCACGGCGTGAAACAAGGGTAAAATTTCACGCCGTGAAATTACTCAGATTGTTCAGAAATCAGTCACACCATGATAATCTACTGGCACTCAGGACAAAAAGAATGTCTTATCGCAGGGTACGAGAAATCTGTGAAAGCTGATTCATAGCTGATCAACGCCAAGAAGAGGAAGAATTTTCATTCCTGAATATTCACGCCTGGAAAATGTCACATTGTAAAGAAATTTCTGATGACCACCTAATTGTTATAAAGCTCAGGAAAAAGTAAATTCTACCCCCTGAAAGCGACAAAGAATTGCAAAATCGGTTATTTTGCTGGTGACTTTCTCGTACATTTTCACTGGTTTGTTGACATGACTGAAACAGATCAAGTGAAATACTAATCTTTTTTACTAATCTTCAGGGGGATTATTATGGAAATGTTTACCGAAATTGTCCGAGTATTGATCTTTGTAATTATCAGTGACTTACCGCTTTTAGTGCATTTCTCTTGCCGTGCCGTGCAAATTTTTTTTTTCGATGTAACGAAGGCTCAACTAATCGTGCAGTATCCCACTTTCTTTGTTAGTTCAGCGACTGGCATTCCTCACGCAATCGCTAAAATTTCGATCATTGCTCCCGACGCACTGTAAACTTTACTACTTAAATGGTCAAGATTCTTATAAATGCTTGCACTTTTCAACTTTTTCGCAAGAGGTCTCTCAGAGTGAAATCGATACCTGCTTGATGTCAGCTAAATCCTTTTTTTTTTTCTGTTCTGTGCCGGGATGATGAACTAACTTTTCATCTAAATGGTGTAAAGCATTTCGGGATTCGCTGTATTTCAAGTTCAATCCCTTATCAACATAATTGTAATTTTGCCAGTTACTCTTTCCCTAAAACGCTGTAATTCCTAACAACGCTTGTTATGGTTCCTGTGAAATACAGTAATATCAGCAGTTCTTTCCTTTGACTGTCCAACCGAAGCTAATATTTATAATATGTTCACAAAGTAAATACTGGGTTTCCCAAGTAATTGTGTATTACCCAATAATGTTCCTTTTATTATCGTTTTTTGTTAAACTAACATTTACAACTGCAAAATCATTCAGCTTTGATATAAAGTTCAAATCGTTATTTGTTGCTTGTCACGATCTACTCTTCGTTACTAAACAAAACCTAGACCGTCTCGCTTGACCTCGCTTCTCTCTACTGCCTGCAGTTGGTTTTTCTGTCGAATTTTTCGCTCAAGGTTAATTTCTCTCTCTTGCCAAAAAAGCTCAAGCCGACCCAATAAAAAAGACCACATTGTTTTGCAAACGTGCTCGCTGGGCAAGAACTCAGGGTGTTTTAGCAATAAAGGTGGAATGCAAGCAGTCTATTGTTTCTCCTTGCCTCCTCTGCAGAAGTTCTGTTTGTTCGTCACGCATTACCTACTAAAGTTGGGTGGTCATAGGAATCTCGACAGTCTGCTCTTGACGATTTCAGATTTTCCAACATCAAAATCATTAAAATTGAAAACTTCGAGAAAGTTCAGAATCAACAAACCTACGCTTCATTTTATATAAACTTTATCCTATGTTCCTAGGAAAACATAAGAAGTCCTCCTCGGCTCAATAGAGAGCTTAAGAGTCGACGAAAACACCACAAAACAATAATATCACTGGTTAAAAGAGCATAATCGTGCTGCACGTGCAGCATGGATTTTAGCAAGCATGTTTCCGGTCCTTTGCATGACGACGACTTGAAATCACAAAATTTTAGGTTATGATGACAACCCGACCATGCAACAAAGAATCTTTCATTCTCTATTTTCAGTCAGAAACTGCTCGTACCAATTTATTTTTAGGATACTTCGCCCACATTGTACGACGTGAACGAGAAGGAATAATTGCCTAAGACTTAGAATGTACTGTTAATGAGATACCACTAATAAGTCATGATCTCTCGCTAGGTACGCTTTGTGATGACAAGGTGTAAGATCAGCGCGAATATTCCTTTCATTATATTAATAATTATGTGGTACCCTCCTTAATGTCTTTTTTCGATTTACTGGTAATATATGACACACCGGCGCCCATTTGCATAAGTCCGAATCAGACTGTCGGAGGCGCACTGGTCTGCTGACAAAGCTTGGACTTCTTCAGTTCTCTACATTTCAGGTTTATTGTGCTTGCTATCTCTCTGGCCACATGATCTGAATTTTCCATGGTCGGAATTGGAGGAAATGCAGCAGTCACTAATCCTGAAACAAGAAATTACTTTCCTCATTACTTTTGACTCGTTCACTCCTGTTGTATCATGGCTTAAAGACTTGATAATCTGGAATGAAATTTTCAGATTGACAATTTCTGCAGACAGCTAACAAGTCAGTGCAATGGCATTTTTCTCTCCCTATTGTTTCTACCTTAAGAATGTTTAAAATCTCTTCTTGAACTGAGTGTAACAAGAGTGTAGGAATCATTCTTTAGCAGGATCGACTACCATGCAATGATCAATATCTTGATTGGTCAATACTTACGGTTTATCAGTCCAATCTTGTATTGATCAAGCTTGTCTTTGCCCGCGTTGCCACTTACATTGGAACAAGCAAGTTCCTCCGCGCTAAAAATCTCTTCTAAACATTTACGAATATATTTTTCCCTCGAGGACACTGTTTTCCGACAATTTTTCAGCTTACTGGCTGTCTCCTTTGGCAGGTTGGAAACAATGGGGAAATGCTTGTTTGATGTTGTGGGCGATGCGTTGGTGTGATTGGCGTTGACTGTGTATTGTTGAGCGTGGAACAGTCGGGTTGGAAAAACTGTACAGACTGTGTGATGGATGTGGCTGTCGCAGAGGACGTAGATTTGTTTATGGATTGGTTTTGCGGTAGTGATTGTGAAGAGACTGAATCGATCGGTAATTGAACGTTCGGAATGTTGTTTTTAGGAGGCTGGCTGTGAGGATCTTGGAGCGAAAAAGGAACAAGGCAAATTCCAGCTTCTATTGCTGCTAATCTAGCCTCTATCGCTGACATCATATTGAACATTAGATCGGTTTTTCCATGCAGGCTTTCCAAACAATCCTTCATTATCTTGACATCCAAACAAAGAAGTGCAGTTTCGTATTATGCATGGCTCGTGAATTGTTTATAAAATTTTACCGTTTATTCACTTAGGGTGCTTTGAAAGTGCTAATAATGATGTCTGATGATCGCATGTTACACACAATCACGACCTAACATAAAAAAATACTTTTAATTCTTTTGTGTAATAAGATTTATGTATTAGCACAGGGAAGGGGGATGCGAATGGGTCGAAATCATTCCCTAACAGATTTAGGATAGCAAAGAGAGAAACGTGAAATTCCTTTTCTGTAGAGCAATTTTGTTCTTCAGCGAATATGTGCAACAGATCACTGTTACTGCCTTCTCGCAACAGGCAGAAATTGAATATTACATAAAAAACTGTCAAGTACACATAAGAATAATTTATTACTCACGCAATGCAATGTGTGTATACGTTAAAATGGAACTTTAAGACTGAGTTAACTACCTCAGAAATTTGTCCTGTGTTTGGAAGGTAATCTATGTCATTCTCCCATATTCCTCTTAAATCATCATAGTCGTTGTCCTCGTCCTCATCGTCAAGCAGCTGGAGTGCAGACGTTCGCACATGTTCAACATCGCTTGAAATGTTCACTTGGCTGCGGCGTTTCACAAAATCAGGCGGCTGTCCGGGTTGTGGTAGGTCTGCCTTCCCATTTTTTACGCTAGTAATATTGTCAAGTTTTCGCTTGCTTACCCCTTCTTTTGCACCCCTTGTCTGATGCTGTTTCGTGATGCCCACCAAATCAAGGCTCGTCCTTTCTTTGGGATCTGTTCTGCCATTGGCGACGTCATCCCTTCCTTTTGGTGCAGATTGTTCTTTGACAGTTTTTTCTTCCACTCTTAATCTTTCATTTCTTTTCAAGATGTATTCTTCGTAACACTTTGACTCAGACACATTTTCAGAGTGGGCTGATTCCTTCCTAACCAATTCTTTTAATGGTACGTTGTCTTCCGAGTCTTCTGAATCTTGTTCAGATGTTTCATTGCCTAAAATTATTCGGGTGACTCAAAGTAAAACTTTTCATCATCATATTAATACTAATACTACTACTAATAATAATACTAATACTAATAATAATAATAATAAGAAGAAGAAGAAGAAGAAGAATTAGCAACTATTCACCGAAATGGTGGATATTTACAGTGTCACGAAGCGGCGAGGTAAATCACCACTAGTCACCACCACTGAGGTGAATAGTTGTTTTAGTATACACTAAAACAGTGAGATGATATAGCACAAACGGATGATTTTAACTCATTTATTCATGCAAAGATTACAACGTTTTCGGGCGCAAATTTCGGAGGTAAAGAGTTAACTATTATCCTGCCAAATTGCACGGAATATCGCCTTATACTTAGCCAACGAAGCAGTAGGCCGAGTAGGCTAAAATCGAGCGATATTCCGCAAGATTGAGCATGATCATTTTATTATTCAACACATTGATGATCAAGCACAATTTTCTACGTTTATTGGAGTTTGAGTAGCCAATCAGCGCGCGAGCTCAACGCTATCCACTGTTTTAGTATATGTACTAATAAACTTTATTCAAGTGTCATGTAAATTTAGCATGGTGTTGCTAATTGGGAACACCATAACATAAATAAAAACAAATAATGAAATATAAAAATTTCCACTTAGATGTATGTACTAATATACATTTTCTATAATAATAGAAATATAAATATTCCCTACGAGTTCAAGTCAAAGACGCCTTTTAGAGAACTTAGAGAGGCCCCAAACGCCCACAAAAGGAAAGGAGAAAAATAAAATTGACATACCTTTGGTTTTAGGTTTCCATGACTCCACGACAACAGCATCATAACATCCCCGGCCAAATTTAACACACACTTTTTGACCAATGTCTAATGGCCCATCTGGATTGATGTCCTTTCTCCTTATTTCTTGCTCAACTCCTTGCCATTTGTCCTTCGTGCGCCATTCGATAAGAACTTTCTCCTTCACCATTGTTGCTTACAAGTAGGCAGTTCGGCTGATCGATAATTTTACGCGACAGAGATATTGGAATAGTGGAAAAGTCCTTCCGAGGGACTATTATTTATAGGCGTAGTTGGCGTGTCGGAATTTTTGCACTGCAAAATTGTTTCCGTTTAAAAGACCATTTTCGTGATCGAGATCAGAGAACAAGATAGTGAAATCTGGTCTTGTACAGATGTAAACCATAGTTCTGTACGGCTCACAGACAAACTGATTCGCAAACAAGCATGAACCAACAAAAAACATTAAGCTGTACAACATCAGTAAACATGAAGCCCGTCACAATTACTTTTAAAATCAACCTCAATGAAGTAAATATCAGCCAAACATTCTTTCGTGTTCTAATAGCAGAAGTATTGAGATGATCATAGCACGCAAGGGAAACGTTTACCCCGGGACGTTCACACCCTTTTACCGTGACTTTAACTAAAATAATGAGGGTTGCAAGAGCGTCCTGTAGCACGCAAGACAAACGTTCACGCCTATTAGCCTGACTAGAATAACGAAAAAGCTTGTATCATCATAATCTGATTGTCCTAGTAGTCATGGTTTCCCCTAAAGGTAACATTGCGCAAAGCGCACTTAAACCCTTGACACCACAAGACGAGGCAATGAAAGCTCTGCGATCGTTTGAAGTAGCAATGAAAACCTTGGAGAGTGCATGTTGTTTGTATACGGAGTTCACAGATTTTGGAGATCCATACGATGATAATTTACAGCCACGCAGACGGGAGCTGCAGTGAACTTACAAGAGTACGTAAAGTGTGCTGAACTCGTACGTAATTTTTTCGATTGCATATGTCATGTTATGAGCATTAACAAAAAATTAACACCTGTTAATTTTGTTGACCTAGTTCTTACACACCCTGAAGAAGGGCACTGAATGTGTTCGAAATATAGGTGTCAAACGTAAATACTGTGGTGAGACGGTCTGTATTAATTTGTGCATATATACATAAATTCTAGGAAAATATTTCTTTTTCTTTTATTTTAAGAACAAAACACTAACTAAAATTTTAATGACATCTTAACCACAACAGTTCTGAAGGTTGGCATCGAAGCCTTGGGAGAGATGATAGAAGTCGATAAGATATTTACTGTGCCAGAAGATGAAGATAACAAAGATAACAAAGAAGCATGGATGAGCAAAGAGCTGCAGTCTGTAAAGCAATGCGTCATCCGTCTGGTCATCACTGTGTAGCTATTGTATATTAAAAACAAATTAAAGCCAATTTTTTTCGTTTAAGCACTGTTCATCTCAATCAGTTGTAATTTATTGCCCTTTAAGCTTAAGATGAGAAAGCTTTTGTGGATATGATAGGCTGCGTGAAGGACGAAATTATCACGCTGAAAGCTTACTGCATCCTTAGCGGGGGAGGGAGAGGTAGGGTGTGGTCAAAGTGGCTTGCATGTGATACAGCATGATGACTGCTTGACAAGCAAGGCGACGTGTTCAAGCTGTGTAATTCTTTATTAGCATCCTCAAGCACGCAATAACA
>NC_090875.1:7264741-7272241 GCF_036669935.1 Montipora foliosa | reverse complement strand
ATAGAACTTTATTGTTCTCCTGTGCCGCGTGTTTTGTCCTTGAGGCCGGACGTGAGAGGAAGTGATTCTATTATAAGAACCTCGACAACTCATTTCCCAGTGTGAGTTGCGTGTCCTGAGTTTACAGTGGAACAGATTTCCCGTCCCTTTAACTCCCATTATCAGTTTTCGAAAGCACTCAGTAGCACTCAGCAGAAAAAAATACAATAAAGTGGAACGTCGGATCGCGTATAAACCTCGTCTTTCATATACGTGTCTCGCATGAAGACGGCAACTTTCAGTCACTGTCTGCAAGATTTGAAAATGTGAAACAGTGGGTTTCAGAAGTGTTGTAACATGCGATCAGGCTTCTTTTCTTTACAGAGGGTGCGACTATTTACCTACCTTTTTTGCGCCTGCTGTAAAGAAAAGAGGGCCTGACCGCAGATTAGACGTGTTGCGCAAAATGTTACTTTTCCATTGTCTTTCATTCAAAACCAGGTGTCTCTTTTCCCTGCAGGGTTTGACTACACGCGATGTAAGATGCATGCATACTTTTTTAGTTTTGAATTCTTCAAACGAATTATTTGAGACTAACTTACCAGAAGCGTATATATATTTGCAGCACAACATTTTAAATGTAAAAAACAGCAACATAATGAACAAGTCGAATCAAAAGGCGTTTTGTTAAATTTGTCATGCAAGTTTATCTGTAATTTAATTGCTAAAATGCTGAGCCAAAATTCACGACAGGTAAATAATACTACACGACTCATTATGTCGCAATTTCACCATAACCTAATCTTTTCCAATAGAACTTGCGAGTTTTTATTCCAATTCTCTCTTCTCATGTGTCCGCCATGTTTGATTGAAAGCGAGGCTAACCGCGCAAACATTCAAGAAGGGACACTGTTGTGTGCCGTTGTGTACGAATGATTCAAGATACAACAAAGAGATATCCTTCCATGCTTTCCCAAAAGAGGCCAAAAGGAGGGCAGAGTGGATTGCAAGAATACGAAGAGATCCAGGACCGAATTTTGAAGTTAGTTCTAACTGTCTGGCCTGTCGTTCAAATTCTGTTTGTGTTTATAGCTTGATTTAAGGGCCTACAGACGGATTTTTCGCGCGTTGCTAAGGAAGTGAAATTTTACTTCCGGTAACTGACGTCATCATATCATGAGCTGACAAGAAAACCCACTCACAAGCAAAAGTCACTGCACAAACTGTTGTTTCCATCGAAGGTTTTTCCTCGCCCTTTCTCGCGCTCGTTCTCAGATCAACTGCGCATGCCTGAATGAACTGACTTCCGGTTTGAGAAAAAAGCTAAATTTCCGGCGGTTTTAAATTGAATTAATTTTTATTTTACATGGCACATTTCATCCCCAAATACAGAATATAGCTAAGCATTGATTTTTTAAAATAATCTTTTTTGAAAAAGTTATGGGTATTTCAGTATCGTTATCGTCTTCAAAAAGAACATTTTTCAAAATAAAAAGAAAACCATGCTTGGCTGGATGCAAAAACGAATACAAATTATCAAACCATCGATTAAATACCCAAATTGCGTAGCACAGAGACAAATTTAGAGTTTTCTTTTATTGATCACGTGACCATCGGCGTGGTATGATGACGTCATATTTAGGGTCATTGGCTTACAAAAGTTGGAAACTGACCAAAATAATGCCAAATTCTCTCAAATTACTTAACCATTACATCCTTAGCAACACACCCTAGCTTTTTCTTATAATCCTATTTGTTTGCGTGTTGTTATTGGATTTCATTGATTAACTAGTTTAAGTGAAATTGATCTTGATATAGTGAATGCAGGCCTATATTCACTATCGCTACGGCTGCTTTTCTTTTGACATCTTGTCAGATTAAAAAGCATACTGCTCTTTGTTCAGAGCATTTTGAGAAAACTGATTATAGACGTTCGTTGGCTGGACAGCGGCGGCTATTGAAGTCAACAGCAGTCCCTTCTCTCTTCGCTTGTACTAAGAAGAAAGAACAGGAAATATCAAGAAGAATCTTGAAAAGAAAGTCATCAGAGATCCCCCCAACATTTCAGCTTAACACAAAAGGTGCCTACCTTAGTGAATTCCTTTCAGCTTGTGTTCCTATCAACTGCTGTTTTAAAGATGCTTCAAATTTATATTACTGGCGTTTTTGTAAGTGTGCACATATTTTACTTAGGAGCCCAAGATTTTTATTCACTCACATTCTTTTGTGCAAAAGTAATTCATTCAGAAGCTGAGAACACATTATGGTCTACTTGTGATTGGATTTCTCCTGCAAGAAAGATTGTGAATATTTTAAAAGTACTCACACGTTTGGGCTCCTTGCTGTAACAGTTGCGTATACTCTGCCATGTCCCTTTTATTTGTTCACTTGGAATTAATATTATTTTGCTGTTACACAGGGACTCCATCTAAGAACTTTGAAAACTTTGAAATAGATATTTTTCGTTTTTATAGAACAGGTCACTAACCCAGCATTTACCAGTACTCCAAATCTTTATGATCATGATTATGGTGTGGTGAGACAGGAAGTGTCACTTGAGGAGATGCTCCAGGCAGCTAGGAAAGAGATAGAGAGACTCGAACAGGAACTTGATAGGAAGAACAATATAAGTCAGTTTGGCCTTCGCCGATTTATGTATGATGATGAAATGATCCGGTTTTATACTGGGTTTTCAAGTAGTAATGTGTTATGGTCATTTATAGATGTGATAAAACCATCTGCTGAAAAAATGAGAACGTGGTCTCAAGTTCAACGTGGCAGGGCTAAAAAGCCTGGTGAAGGGATAATTAACGAAGTATTTGTAAACATGAAAAAACAGTCCCTTGCTATAGAAGATCAACTGTTCATGTGGTTGTGTAAGGTCAAGCTAGGCTTATTTGATCAAGATTTGGCTGTCAGATTCAATGTGTCAATTTCTACTGTAAGTAGAATGATTATAACCTGGTCAAACTTCCTTTATTTTACAATGGGATGTTTACCACTATGGTCGAGTAGATCACAGATTAGAAAAACAATGCCGAGTAGTTTTAAAGATAGTTTCAGCAATGTGCGTGTGATCATAGATTGCACAGAAATGAAGGTTCAGACACCTTCCTCTCTTGTGCTTCATACTGAGTTTTACTCTAGTTACAAAAGTGCAACTACCTTCAAAGGTCTTGTTGGTATTACCCCCAGTGGTGCAGTGTCATTCATCTCCAAACTCTACACGGGATCTATAAGTGACAGGGAGATAGTGAAAAGGTGTGGAATTTTAAAGCTGTTAGAGGATGGAGATGGGGTTATGGCAGACAAAGGTTTCACTATAGAAGACCTTTTATCTCCTTTAAACTGTTCTCTCAACATTCCACCATTTCTGAGTGAAAAGGTTCAGTTTTCCAAGGAAGATGTAGAAAGGACTCAAAAAATAGCGAAGCTAAGGATCCATGTAGAGAGGGCAATTCGTAGAGTCAAGGAAAACCATTTATTTGATGCTGTAATTCCACTGTCATTAGCCTCTTCAATTAATCAAATATGGTCGGTCTGTTGTATGCTATCAAACTTTAAAGGACCTCTATTTTAAAATGATAGCAATTAATTTGAATAAAAACATTTACAAATAAAAATGAGGTTTTATCAGTGGTGTGACATTTACAATGATGGAAGAATAAAACAGATTTAGCTTATTGTACATGTCAGCAAAGAACTCTTCATCAAAGTAAATGGTTTCAATGTGCCAATCATTCTTACAAAATACCATGAAGTCACACCATTTGAGCCCTGTGATGGCCATCTGCCCCATTACCTGAAAGTAATACTCATGAGTTTTCTTTAGTTTGAGTTGACCATTAACAATCTTTAAATACTTGGCGTCTCTTCTGCATGACCCACACTGGGGACACTTACCGTAATTTCCGGCCGATTACCCGCGGGTAATGCGTTAATTTTCCAGTAAACCGCGGTTGCTGCGGGTAATGCTATAATTTTTAAATCTCAGATAAGAATTTGACAGATTGAAACAAGTTAAAATGAGGATAATTAAACCAACACTTCCTTCAAATCTGTGTGTTGCCTCGTTCGTTGATTCAATCTTTAAAATGATGCTTTATTTGCCGTAGTCTTTGTAAAACCGCTCGATGAAAGCCGAAGCAAATTGAATTAAAAACAATAATCTTTCCCTACGACCATGTCACAACTTGTCACCGAATTAAAAGTAAATGAGAACGAATTTCTCACTTTAACACATCCTTTTCAATTTTAAGAAAGAGTTTATCATGAGACACAATTCAATGCTGAAAAAGTAACAAGATGCGAATGTGTTTATTGTGTGATGCCACAAATTTTTCCGTTCAAAACAAATCTTTTACGATCTCGTTTAAATAATTTCAAACCTTTACTACTTAATTAAACTGATGCTTCCTTAAAACTTGTGTGTTGCCAAGCTTGTTTGTTACCGTAGCTCAATCTGAAAACACTTCCTATTCAAGATTTGTGTGATGTTTTATTAATTTCAAGCAGTCCAAATACCTCATTGCGTGTTGGGTCATAGACAAGAAAATCAGGGCTTGCTCCTGTTCGATATACATTGACAAACCTGGTGTTGACATATGACTGTGCTGCCTCACTTTCATGTTCAAGGCCATACTTCATGACAGCAGTCTGAACAGTTTTCTTTTTAAGCTGAGTTACCAGACCCTCATAATCACTTTTTCTTGAACAAATTTGCTTAAATTTTGAGGCAGTGAGCCGCCGCTTTCTCAGCTCATGCCAAAATGGATTTTGAGATTGGTCTTTTGTTTCCCGCTCAATGTTGGATGCCTGCTCTAATGATACCTTTAATGAATCAAGTACATTAGCCTGTGAGCGTGGAAGAACATGGCTACATAAGGGATCAAGCAGCTTTGCTGGTAGGACAGGTAGGGTATCCCTCTGATCTATGGATAAGAACTTGCTGTTTTCCCTTATAGTAGTTTGTTGATAAGACACAACACATCCCTTCGTTACAGTGCCATAGTTGCACTCAACATACTCTAATTCACCCTCACTAAACAATGTAGCAAACTGTGTTTCTTTGTAGTCAGTTTTAGCCCTTGCTAGAAATTCCCTTATAAATTCTGGGTTGGGGTAGTTTTGTATAGGGTTATACAAATTACTCTCTACACCATCTATGGCACGCTTCTTACATTTAGGACCTCCCTCTGATTTTAATTCGGGTTTTCTACCAATAAGATTATCAACAGCTTCAGGATGGATTCCAGCTGAACGGGGCTTGTGCCATTCCTGTGGCATAGATGTCTTGGATGGTACCTCTGGGACAGCATCAATTTTAAGGAGGCTGTAATGGGCTGCCTGGTATATCAGTGCCACCTTATGGTTACATATTCCCTGCTCAGCCTTACATGAGCAGGAATGATCCACCACTTCCTCATTGTGAAACGACATCTTTGAAAATATATGAAACAGAAGTTTTATAAGCTTATAATCATTATTTTGGAAATAAGGTAACAATGGCAACAAAGCAGGAAATTAAGAAAAAATTATTTACTATAATTTATTATTTTGTAATGAATAGTGTACATTCTTGTTCATACAGATATAGGGAAAAAAGGAATAATTCAAGGTTATTTGTATTGACTTTGAGAACTTTCACAATATTCAGTAAAATGTCAACTGCCTCACGCACTTAAGTTACTTAAATTTAGCATTCAGCTAAAAAACAACCATACAACTAACCCATAAGTAGTGTGGCTCTTCATTTTTCCTTAATGACTTGAAACATCTTGCTCTGATAAAAACAGTGTCATCTTCTTCTCTTTTACCAACTTAATGAACAATCATACCTTTAGGTAAGTACCTGCTTAGAAACTCAACGCCCGGCTTTGCAAGCTTGCCCATAACAGCAAACACGGCAGAAATGAACGATTTACCTTCATAATCTTTAATAAATACTTCACAGAAAAACTTACAGCCTTTAACAATGCCACTCTGGGGTGCTTTGTTGAGCTTAACAAAAGTATCGACGTCTTTCATCGTCAACTCAGGGTTATCTTTCAACAATCTGGTCCATTCGATCGGCAAGACACTGCTGGCATTGGCAGCCATCTTGAATGTTTGCGCGGTTAGCCTCACTTTCAATCAAACATGGCGGACGCATGAGAAGAGAGAATCACTTTAAAAATATTTTGTGCAAGCGAATAAAAACTGTTCGCGAAGAGAATAATTTTTGGCTACGCCAACATAGCTAGACTCCGTGGTGCCAAACGTGTCTGTTTCTTATTTCAGGAAGGTAATGTAATTTTTTGCTGATCCCATAAACCGATTATCAAATTTTTACTACAGACAGCGCATGTCGTGTTGATTTCTGTTATGGTTTTACTGAGCTCATTCTTTTGAATTTCTGGTAAAGATTCAACTACCATGGAGATTCTTTTACAAAATTAAAATATTCGACGTTTAAAACCCATTCCAGTAAACTGAAGTTGTGTGCTTTTTTGCAGAGAAACGAAATAAGAAACGCTTATCTTATTGTGCATCGATTTGGAAGGGTGTTGGGCAATGTTGAAAGATTTTTAGTATCTACGATTTTTTTCTTCTGTCATGTTCGTTTCTTTCGTTTTCCCGAAACCACGATATAAAACAGAAACGTTAACAAAAAAATGGACCCAATCCCAAGTTGGCGATTCCAAAAGACTTCCAATAATGCTTGCAGTAAAACCTTTGCAGGCGGCGTGACATGGTGATGGCATGATGTTTAGGGTAACAGATTGATGTTTACTCAAGAAGTTCACTTTGTTTCATGGCGTGAAATATTCTCACGGTGACTGTGGCCTTTTTTTACGGCGTGAAATATTTCACTCACATTCCAATCATTTTTTTCAATTTCACGGCCAGGACCGTGAAAATAACCATAGCGTGAAATTTGGATAAGCCCCCTTTTTGCGTGAAGGGTCACAATAGACTTTCCATTATTGAGCTCCATAAGGGTATTGTTTTGTTCAAAGATCCACTAAAACACGATTCGCATTACAATGACTTTTAACTCCATTGCAGGTTAATTATATGTTCTCCTGTGTGCACCAGGGAAATCTCAATTACCCAAGCCCCCCCCCCCCCTAAACCTAACAAAATACACACAGAAGACTCTATGCACTTTCCATTGACAATGTGAACTTGCTTGCAGTTTGTGCGATTCCACGACATGCGAATATTTCACAAGCTAATTGAAGACTAATTAAGTATTTTACATCTAATTCAAATGAACTTTGTCCATTGATGTATTTTAAGATAGTTTTTTCTATCCACTCAGAATTTAGTTGTACATTGTATATATTCATGGCATTTCTGTTATCGGTACTTTAACAAACACTTAGTGAAAGGAAAAGTTTTAATATGCAGATTTAAGTTCTATGGTAATGATAGGGTTTCCAGTACTCTCAAATTTTTTTTACTTATTTGGAATTATGGGAATTTGAAGCAAAGTGAAATATTCATGCTTGAATTGTATTTATGTATCTTAAAGGAAGA
>NC_090875.1:7242241-7262241 GCF_036669935.1 Montipora foliosa | reverse complement strand
TTCCAGATGCTTTTAAATGTGTAACTATTCACAAATTAACTTCCATCAACAGTAAAACCATGCCCAACAAAAACAACAGTCATGACTTTCATTTTCCTAATGCCATATGTATTTATTTCAAATTCAATTGAAACATGTAAAACATCATTATCAGAAATATATGTTACATGCACATGTGATCTTTGTTTGTCAGTGCCCTGATCATGAAACAGTAACTTTAGAAATTTAAAACAGAATGATAATAATTTTATGAGAAAAAAAGAGTGTTCATTCGTAGCTTTCTGGGTTCTTGTCCTTTACATTTGGCCTTGTTGTTTTCTTTGCTTGCCCTCGCTTTCTTAAGAACTAGGCCAAGGTCCTTTCTAACAGATGACCTTGTGGCTGCCAGAAATTTTTTCTTTAACACAATACCTGTAAGATAGAAACAGCCAAATGAAATTAATTGCATGGTAGTAGATATGTTTGTTACCTCTATTTAATTATTAAATTCATTTAGTGACTATTAATAATTTGACTAGTATCTCACTGCAAAGTACTTAATCCTGGGAAATAAGATATTAACAGAAAAATGTTCACCACATAGAAGCAATTTTAAATGGTGACACCAGATGCTGGTTACATTGTAAGATGAGCCATGGTTTGGCATGACCAAACAAATTTTGGGATTTTGTTACCTCAACAAGACTTCCTCAGGTCAAAAAAATGCTACATGTATATTAAGCATGTTGAAAAAAGGGAAAAAATATAGAGAAATCTAAACTAACTTTCTAAAAGACTCCTTCTTGATGGACTCAGGCCTGGTCATGATTCATACGCTTTGTTGCATTGAAAACCAGTGACTGAAGAGCTCTGCAGTTCATTGGGTGTAAACAGCTTTTTGGCTAGTGCCTCCACTGCTGACTTTCCATCTGTGATGTCTTCGATTGACTTGACTAATGCCTCCTAAAACAACAAGAGAACACATTAAATAAATATTAGAACTCAGTGCATTTTATTGCGTTTCCCCCCCCACCCCATCCTCCAATTTTTTGCTTTGGCTGCAATTTTGGTGTGGCCAGAATGTGGAAAAATTTGTTTGTACAGGAACGCTTGCTACGCAGGCTACTAAGAAAGTCATTTAACGTTCAGATGTTATCAGTAAAACGAAGGTTAAGATTATCCATACCTTGGTAAAACCATTGAACCTTTCTTCATTTGGATCTTCTTTCTCTGCAACTTCATTTTCAAATACCGATGCCAGTGCTTTTCCCTGTTGAACTCAGTTATTTTAAACAGAATAAGAAAAAATATTGAGCTACATGTTGTATTTGATTGTTCCTGCAAGATTCTAGACTGGTAAGGTCCATGCATTGCATTGTTGAGCACCTCTTGCAAAATGAATATTAACACTTTAGTATGTGATAAACAGAAAATTTATGTATTGAAAACCTAAGAGGAATTTTTTTCTTCATCATTCTGAAAAACTTAAACATTAACACATAGTTTTGAATTCAACGCATTATGGCCACTGCCAATAAAAATCAACAATAAAGTACAATGTGGAATAATTCTAAATTTAACAATCTCATGTCTGTCCCTCTTAAAAATTTCAACAATTTTGTGGTTTTCGCCTGCATAGCAGGCACATGAAAATAATAATATGGGTGCAAGAAAGAACAGGGTGTCATATCCTCCATTCTTTCTTGCACCCATGGATATAATTTTCATGCGCCTGCTACACAAGCTATTGTGATTTATAATTATAAAGCTCCTTACCTTCCTTTGCTTCCTTCTCAATTTCTCGACTTCAGCTTCCAAATTGTTCAGTCGGCTGCTGAGTGACTGCAGCAAGGGTTGACAGTTTGGGCAAGGGTTGATGACATCTGATAATGGTGGCATCCGTTGCCAACTGTCATCTTTTTGGATGTGGCCTCGCCCTGTTTGCAAGTTGGTGTTACGAGGTGGATAACCCATTGGCACTTCCCATTCTGGCACATTATAGTCAGAGGAATGGCTTAAACTTCGAGAAATGGAGAACTCCTGTTGTGGAATATCAGGTGGAGACAACACTTGTGGAGGACTGGATTTGGAAGAATGGCTCAGTGAAGCACTAGTTGATACTGTATGAGATGAACCCATTGATGGTGAAGAGAACTGAAATCTTGAGGCAGGGGTGACAGGTGAAGGTGATGACTGCTGTGGTGGAAAGAAAGTGCCTTCCCTATTCTGTTCATTAGCTGTAAGTTGGGTTATTTTGTTGTGGATGTTACCGGTATATCTTTGCTGAAATGTATCCACAGGCTGATTTCGCAGGTTGGAATCTCTTGACTTGACTGCATCTGTGGGCTGTAATTGTGGTTTTGAAATGATCGGAACTGGGTCTGCTGTAGGTTGAGGGTTGAGCTGTACTGAGCCTGAATGCAGGTTGATCTTATTTGCATGTACTTCAGCCACCTCCTCGACCTCAACTACTTCATTACTTCTACAACTCGCATGCTTCCTTCGCTCAAGTAGATTCTGCACCCTATTAGTATTTGACACTAAAATAATTTCACTATCGTTATCATTTTTCGAGTCAACTGCCTTCCTCTTCTTAGTTGTGTGTTTCTTTTTATCTGAAATCACTGGTTCCTTGTCGACCAGCTCTTCGCAATCTTTAGCTTTCTCTGTCCTAGACTCTTTTCTTGCATGCTTTCTTTTAGGGTCTTCGCACTGAGAGTCATCATCCAACCCTGCTAGCTTTTTCTTTGAAGGTTTGGGTTCACGACGTGGTCGAGGAGCATCGATGGCTGGCTCCTTTTCTTCATTGTCAACTGTGTAGGTAACCAGGTTAGTCACCATCTTATCTGCCTCTTTTTTTTTACCTACAATGTAAAATTAATAAGCTACTTACAGCTGCACCACACACATTTCAACTCATTGAACTTTCCCTATTTTATTCATTTATATAAGGCACGGAACTGAAAAAGAGGCATTGCTGTTGGTTTACTATTAACTCACTATTGATACAACAAGAAACATTTCTTTATTTTATTACAAAGTACTCAATTTCTTTATCGAAGTACCGGTATTAGCCATGAATGCGACTTTTGGTCGCTCCGGGTTTTCTAGTCTACCTGCTGGTTTATTGTTCTATGTTCTGTTGGAATCCCAATGCAAAACATTTGCATAAACACAGTGAATGTGTGAATTTTATGTAACAATATTTGTTTCTCTGGTGTTTCTTACATGTGCATCATTTCTGAAGGCTTGAAGTCACTCAAATGGCTTCCCATTGTCAATAAACTTTCTTTTAAACGGTACACAGGTGCCTAAATGGATGAGCGACAGACTATCTTAGTCAAAAATCCACACGTACATGAAGACTAAATGTTCATGACAGAAATACATGACATAAGAAAGATTTGAAATCTACTGAGATGCAGATTAAAATCTGGGCAGAGGATCTTTTGCCTCTTGAGGCGCTACACGTTGGAACAGACTCCTCAAAGATCTTAAAGAGGTAGATGACTGTAGTATTTTTAAGAAGAGACTTGTAAATAATTTTTTTATGCTCTTAGAATGATTTTTTTCTCTTGTTATAATATAGAGGGCAAAATTACTGAATGCTTATTGGCTGACGAAGAGGGCATTTTTTTCTTAATTGAGGGCAAAATTACTCGCTCCTGATTAGTCGAGCATCAAAATTTCTCACTCGTGATTGGTTGAGCGCGTCGTTCTCGTTCCATTCAGTTGGCTTGGCGGGATTTTGAAGAAATTTTACAAACGGAGCGCTCGCATGTTGCGCAGGAGATTTTGTTATAAAAATTGGAGTGAAATCGGAAGATACTTAAGAAAAGAATTCTTCAGGTGAATTACAGCATTTTTCGTCAAACAGAAAGCGATTATTTGTGTCAAATCTTGGTTTAACTAGGCGCCTACAAGCCAGTTTGCGACCGCGTTGGAGACCTCAAACAAATTCATTCATCGCGACCAAAGGTTTTAAAGTTCCATCACTTCATTGAAAAAATGCGGATTTCTGCGGATCATAAGAAAAGAACTTTGACAGATTTTGCTGAAAGGGAAAATATACGTTCAACAGGAGAATGAATAAGGCTAAAAGAGGTGAAAGAAAGCAATTAAATTGCCAAACGTGCAAGCATCTTTGAACTGTCGCCATTTGTTGTTGTTATCAAAGCGCCAAAAACTTCAAAACACAGGTACAGGGTACGCTTAAATAAAATTTGCCTAGTTTTTGTCGCAACGTGTCTGATCGATAAAAGTCAGGCTGTGTTCTCTACATGTACATAACAGCCAAATGCATCTTTGACCGAATAGAAAAATATTTAACCACAGTGAGTTGAAAAGTTTTTCTGTCAGTATGCAAGAGAGTTTCACTTCGGGTGGTTTCAAGTCTGAGTGATTCTTAACAAGTCTGAAAGGTTTCCCTATAATTTTGCCCTCTACATTATAAACAAGTAATCGCATGTTCTCTCGTAAAATTAAGGATTAATATCACTTGTGTTTTCAGAAGCTGTAGAAATTGCCCTCGTCGCTGCGCGACTCGGGAAATTTCTACAGCTTCTGAAAACATGTGCGATATTAATCCTTAATTTTACTCGGGCCCATGCAATTACATATACTAATTATTCTTAGATAGAAACCTGTGGCTAAAATTAGCCCTGTAAAGGGCGCTTCAATAAAATGTATGTATGTATCCTCAAATTCTAAGCACAGAAGGTACATTGCAAGCTGAATTCATTTTTGGTCAGATTTCTGAACATCCTTCCAAACTGATTGCCAAAATGAAACAATATTTGGCTTTCCAAAAATAGGTGGCTTCAAAATTAGTAGAAACCTCTGTTCTTTTCCTGCTTCTAATTAAAAGCCCAGCCTGAAAGCGATTGCTCTGACTTTCTTGTTCGTCACGCGTTCCATTTTGTTTGCCACCCTTTTTTGTCACGTCTTACAGGCTTTGCAATGTGATCGTGAAAACAGCAAAAACGTTGGCACTTGAGCTGTTCGGTGAACAAAATTGGCTAAATTTATGGATCTTTAAGTGAAAAATATTTAAAACTGCCTCGTGCATGCGACCACTGGTGTTGAGCTCATGACACTGTGTTAATATTACACACACATGTATCTTGCGAGCAAGGGGATTACATATATAAAGCAAGAATTTCAAGACGGATCGAATGGCACGCACCCAAGAAAAGAAAAATAAATAAATCAACATCTGTTTATCAAACAGACTGCAAACATACTCACCGAATACTCCCAAGACTTCTCCTTCGAACATGATCGGTCTCTTGGTCACAGGATCGGTTCCCTGAAGTGAACACGCATCTCCATTTTTAACATTGAGATGATCTTTGACCACGATCTTTGTAGATAACTGTACATCGATTCCCCAAGTTCCCCAATCAACAACAACGTATTCGTATTTTGGTCTAAACACGTGATTAAACACGCTTGGATTGAAACATGGCGGCTCTCAGCAAAACTTTCGTGGACAAAAGTGTTCATCATGGTTCTCTGGAAAAGGAAATATCATTTATCAGCAACAAACTATTTTTTGAAACATTTCCCAATATTATTTTGCATTTGCAAGCATTTTGTTCACCTTCAAGCTGTTTGGAACTTCATTATTTGCTGAATCACCACCTACATCGTGACATCGAAGGAGAAAGCAACAAATCAAGAATGGCTGTTCCCGTGTTTGATTCAATAGAACATTACTTTAAAAAGGTGAACGTAAATGACAGCAACGTAATTCGACATCTGATAATGTTTAAGTCGGCAATAACGGCATTGTTCTTTCGTGACTACCATTCAGCGGAAAAAAAACTTCAGCCGAGTTTTGTTCCATCTCATTAAGGGAAATTCATGCAAAGCTCGAGAAATAAAGGAGAAAAAAAGTCGGAAGTTTGGATCTACCCGTACAGTGGAACTACCTGTTTTGAGATTGCGAGGAGGTGCAGGTGGAGATAAGGAAAAATGGTTGTGTGAGATATGTGGCAAGTTACTGATGTCCAAGAGAAACCTTGATCACCATATGGCCTCTGTTCATGTTAGCCATCTGGATTTTGACTGCATCATGTCAGATGATGGTCTCTTAAAGTGGCAGTGCAGTTTGTACAGCAACCTTTTGTCTTCTAAACAGCGTATTATCTCTCATTTAGTTAAAACTCACGGGAAAATGAATCTTCTTGGACAAGAACACAGGCAAAACCTTCATTCACGAACAACATTGTGGAGAAGAAAACGGTCTGCTGATGGCTCATTCGTTGATGAACAGTGCTCTTCTAAATCGTATCCTCAGGTAAATTCAAGTCAAAACTTCGCAAGCTGTTCAGCTATTGAGAACAAATCACCTGTACCTGCCATCACTAAAGATTTTACAGAAAGAGATTTGCAAACCACTGAAGATATCACAGAACATCCTGTAATAACTGAACTCTCAGAAGTTTCAGGTCAAGATGAACCTTTCTTTGCCAGTCAGGATTCTTATTATGACCTACATGTAGACTCTGAATATCCACCAGGCAAGGACACAGATAT
This sequence comes from Montipora foliosa, assembly GCF_036669935.1. NCBI lineage: Eukaryota > Metazoa > Cnidaria > Anthozoa > Scleractinia > Acroporidae > Montipora > Montipora foliosa. The sequence continues at coordinate 7,255,722 of NC_090875.1, read as the reverse complement.
TATTAGCATTGATGATTCGTTTAGTTCAGACTCGGACTCTTCATCAAGTAACAATGATTACAGCTCATCTGAAACAGAGGCAACATCTAGTGATGATTCAGACTTCGATGATCATGAAGATCAATTGCAAACGGCACCTACAGACTCTGTGAAGGAATTCAGTGAAAAAGAAAAACTTAGTGTACTGATCCTGTCTTACATTGCAAAACATAAATTGAATGGTTCTGCTTCTGTTGACCTTTTAGAGCTTCTAAACTAATTGCCCCAAAAGACAACAATCTACACTCTTTGACCCTCAGTGAAATCAAAGAAACACTTGGTGACTGTCTCACAAATATCTATGACTATTGCAGCAAGTGTTTCTCTATCTTTCCAAAAGATGAGAATATCTACCAGTGCAGTACAACAGATGGCAAAGGAAAACAATGTTCTGGATTGCGCTATCGCGGAAATGTAAGAAATCAGGCTAAAAAGGAGAAAAACCTCTATTTTGTGACTATTTCTATGGAGCAGCAGTTGGGCACACTTCTGCAACACAGTGGTATATGGACAAAAATCCAGCAGTACAAAAAGTTACCAAATTGTCTAAATATCAGAGACATTGTCGATGGAACAGAGTACAAGAAATATAAACAAAGTGGAGGATTTCTAACCAATGAAGATAATTTAACTTTGCTTTTCAATACAGATGGAATTCCTTTGTACAAATCTTCAAAGGTCAATATATGGCCAGTTTTTCTTGCTATTAATGAACTGGCCCCAAACGAACGGTTTGTAAAGAAAAATATGATTCTCTGGGGACTGTGGCAGGGGAAAGGAAAGCCAAGGTTTTCAACATTTTTTGAAGTGTTTACTGAAGAGTAGTTGTATGGGCTTATTCAGACCAGATATGACAGGTAGTCATCAAATGACGTCATCAATCCAAAGACAAAAGAAGGGGGCGTGCATAAATTAGGGGCATGTTGGGGCATGACGCAATGTGTCGGTTTTAACCCTAACACGTGAAAGAAGGGGGCGTGCATAATTTAGGGGCAAGTTGGGGCATGACGCAATGTCGGTTGTAACCCTAACTCGTGAAACAACACGTGCATCCCAGGTCGTCGCATAAATTAGGGTTAGGTTAATGAGATGCTAGTCACGAACGTACATGAAGGTTTCTTTTATTGAGAAAGTAAGCGAGATGTGTTTGCTGTGCCTGTGTTCTGTTTCCACCCAGCCATCCGGGTGGTAACGCAAATATATAGCGAAAAGAACAATGGGAAAGACAGGGAGCCAATGAGGTCAAGGTGATGTCATCACAGGCCAATGAGACACCGCTGACGTCAGTATACATTAACTTTCTGGGCTTGGGGTCACGTACCTACAAAGTGAAGTGAGAACCCTATTGTTTTGAAGCGAGTCAAACAGAATTTTAAAACACATACACAAAAGGCTTTACACGCCTGGACAAGTCCACAAACGCTTTGTTCTTTTTTAAACTAAATTTGCATAGAGGCGATCGAAGCGTGAAGAAGGAAGAATATAGAAGAAAAAAAGTTGTTTTGTGTGGAAAAGAGGAGCATTCTCAACTCTTTCACGCTTTTTGAACAAACGTGAACTCCGTTGTTACAACCTTTTTTAAGGAAAGTTTTTCAACATCGCGCTTGAATGAAACACGGGTAAATGCAATCTTTTTTATGTAAGAATACACAAAGACATCCTTCAGTGCACAGACACAAAGAAAGCCTACTCAACAGATTTGAATAAAACCTTTTCTGAAAACGCTTGAAAAAAACCTTTAGATTTTGAGAGGCGTTTTATACTGTGGTATGGTGAAGCGGGAGTTGGTTTCATATCGTATTTCAAAATACTTTTCACAATATTTGACGCAGTGAGCAAACAACAATATACATTTCAAACGCTTCATTAAAAGATACTCTAGTGACAAGTTGATATAAAATGATTGTTCTTCGACTATTTGACTATCGTAACCTTAAAACAAACATGTTGCGTTGCGCTTAAATAAATACTGTGACTCTGATAATGCAGTTCTGTTCAGACGTACAGAATATGAAACATTCGAGACCGGACTAACTCGAACGATTTTATTTGCAGAATGCTATCGTTAAGTCAATAAAATACACACCAACAAGCATTTCATACGTTTTACTGAATTAACAGAGAACGCTTATCACAATGTGATATTTGTGAGAGTAGTTCTCTTTGTAATTCACTTGCATTCGCTGCATCCTGATTGTTCTATTATGCATGCACTATTTCAACGCTTTTTGAGCGAAAATAAATCACACACGCGCAAATGAGAGAAGAAAAAAAAATGTTGTAATTCACTTGCATTCGCTGCATCATTATTGTTCTATTATGTATGCACTATTTCAACGCGTTTAGAGCAACAATAAATAACACGCGTAAATGAGAGATGAAAAAAAATGTAATTCACTTGCATTCGCTGCATCATAGTGTTCTATTATGCGTGCACTATTTTAACGCGTTTAGAGCAACAATAAATAACACGCGTAAATGAGAGATGAAAAAAAATGTAATTCACTTGCATTCGCTGCATCATAGTGTTCTATTATGCGTGCACTATTTTAACGCGTTTAGAGCAACAATAAATAACACACGTGTAAATGAGAGATGAAAAAAAAAATGTAATTCACTGGAGTACACTGTATCATTATTGTTCAGTAAGGTTCCCACTTTGTATTACTCCTTAATCGGGCAACCATAGGTGTTCTCGCCCTGTAGGACCTTTTAATAACTCTCTTCTCCGTGGAATCTGGGGGCGTTTCAAAGATCCAGGGATCTGTGTCCTTTTCGATAGGAGAAGGTGGTGTTTCTATCCTGACAGGAATTTTGGATGGACCAACGGGTGTGGTTGGAAGTTTCCTGTGTGCTGTCTTTTTGGGTTGTACCTTGGATATCGTTGGAGAATGGTTTGGAGTGGGCGCATTTGGAGTTGTTGTCGCTGTCCCTACAGGTTTCGTCTTCGTTTCGCTCTTCATTTGTTTTGACAAACCCTGGTACCGTTGTAATAGTTGATCCAATAAGGCCACTTTTTGATCTGCGGGCAAAGTAGAATCCGTAATATGTTTCATGTCTTGATCCAAGCGCGTCAAGGTCGTGAGTTGCGGAGGTGAAGTTAAGCGATGTTCTGTCTCAAGGCTTTGCAATAAGTGCTCTGGAACCAACATCATCTTTTGTACGTGTTTCATTTTAGCACTTTACCCAATAAATCCAAAGCGAACGGTGCAATCAAAGAGGCGAGAGCTGGCAGGAATCCTCCTTGCTGATTGAGAACTTCTTTTTTCTTCTTCAGACTAGGTGTCTTGCGAGTCAAATACAGGAGTTTCGACTTGTGTGGTTTCAAGCGTTTAAATGATGAACTTGGAACCATAATGTTCCCTTTAAGTAGATTAAGGGCGACTTCACTGATGGCTTCTATTTGTCCCTTACTAGCGTGAGATATCATCTCTTTCCGCTGTTTCCCTCTGCTTGTAAAACAAGTGCAGAGAAACGGTAAATGTTGATTGACTTTGGAAGCCTTGACGAGTTCTTGTTTTCTTCTCTCGGTAGCTTTTGAAATCTTTCTAGAACGCAAAGTCATGTCACCACCACTTTGATTGTTTACTGTCTCCTCGCGGTGCAACAATTGCAAAGCCATGGCGTTAAATGAAATCTACCCGAAAGGGTTCATAGGTTTTATAGATTTTCTTATCAACGTAAACAATGGGATATGAATGTGACTCTGGGAAGATCCTTGTTCGCAATCGTTGAATGTCCGGGGTTCGTGGATGTAAATCCATCATTAAGTATCCAAATGGTTGTGATGTAGCGTCTTGAAAACTCTCCCACACAAACGGAACGCGCCCAGAAAACGCCTGTTGTGCCAGTGTCCTCAACCCCAAAGTATCTCGAGGATTGTTAAAAGCAATGATGTAATGAGCATTAAGAGAAATGCTCCGGGAAAACTTTCCTGGGGGAAAAGGTTTTGTGTCAAATAAATGCAGGTGACGTCACAATGATGGGACACTTTGGTGAACAAATCCAAAATGCGCTCGTCATCGCTACAGTTTCTCATGAGGTCATCTAACACGAGCAGACCAGGACGATGAGGGGGTGGAAATAAGGCGGGAATGTCGTCGGGAATACCCTCCATAAACGTGACTTCCTTTACCAATTCCTTAAAACAATCTTGCCATTGACCGTAGCAATACACGATCTTGCGAATGGGGCGTTCAAATAAACAATCTGCGTGTTGAAGTATTTGGCGCGTAAATGTTGTTTTTCCGCATTGGCTGGGGCCAGAAATGATAATACTGCTGGGGCACTTGAATTGAGACATGTTCACAAGACGAAGCTTCAACGATTTGTGTACACGAGATAGAATTCCCACCCCTTTTACTAGCAAATACACACAAAAACAGCAACATTTTGTTTACTTTTCAACATGATTTTATTGCTTATGGACACAGCGAAATGACTTACAACCTTGTTGAAAGCAATCATTAACTTGACGATACATGACTGAATTAAAATAAGCGTGTACACTCCGTTCAACTTGTGCATCGTTCCACTGAGAATCATATCGTTTAAAATTAGCTTGAACAGTGTTCATATCAACATTCCGTGCTCGCCGAATGAGATAAAACAGACAATAATCTCCACAAACATCCGAGTTCAGTCCTTGCAGTGGTTTGTCGTTATAATAGGTAACTTCCCGTAGAATGTAGGTATCCATGTTGTAAGTTTCAGGAGGAAATCCGTAGCTGTCAAAGAATTCACTTTCACAAGGCGATTCAAAGTACATAGCCACCCAATGTGTCCCAGGTTGGTCATGAGGGTCCGTATTCGCGATGAGTCCGGCTGGGTAGGTGTTGATGACAGGTAGCCTATCCCTTGGAAATACGCCTTGCATCAGAGGTGCTAACACAGGGTCAGAAAGACAGGCTTGCCATAGTTCTTGGGTCGTATGCATGACGATGAACTAAGAGCCTTGTGTCAAATCGTAGACCACGCGACGATTGCGATCAATTTCCAACTGATTCTGAAATTCTGCGTACACAATTAAATTCAGAACTGAGTTCGTCTGAGTTCCAAATTTCAGGTACAGGTTCACGTTACCCGTTCGATGAGGTATCAGATGATCGGGATGTCCACTTCCTGCCGGTGTCAAATCAAAACGGAACAAACCGTATCCGTTCTCCCAATCCACTCTATCAATGTCAAGCCCGTGCCCACAATTCATGTCTCCACTTCCTGAAAACAGCGTGTTGTAACCATCGATCTTTTTTCCACCCGTCAGATCCAGCGCAGAATAAGGCATTTCTTCTCCATTTACAGTCAGCCGAATGTCTTGCAGGTCAAACAGCTCAAAGTTGAAAGGATTTCTTGCAAGGTTTCCGTTGAAGGCATCGTTTCGCACGAGCCCAAAAATGATGCACTGAGGAATGAAACCGTGGAATAGATCTGTCTCAGTGTGATTTAAGACTCCTTGAGGGATGATCCTTGCCTGCGTAGGGGTTCTGGTTAGGGTATAGATGGCTGGTAGCGCTGCGCTCCCTTTGTGACCTTGCATGATCTGTACATGTTCTAGTTTCACACTGTCTGCAACACGCACTGTGCGTATGCGAAGCGTACTCGACATGACCTTTAGTTTGCAGTTGTTTGGAGTCTCCCCAGCCATGAGAACAAAAGCATCGTTGTTCAGATCCACTTTGACTTTGATCTCCAAACCGTCAAGCAACAACTTGTCAATATTAAACACGTCACAAAGAGGTACTCCGACCAACCCAACTTCTGCGCCGTTGTTAGTAAATGTGGCTCTTCTATTCAGACCCTCATTACTTTCTGCTGTATTATCTACTTCATTCATGTGTCCAGCAGTGTCTTTGTAATACAGAGCTTTGGTTAAGTACGATTTCTTGGCCTGTTCCGTAAAGTTCAATAAGGTCTTGATGTAAGCATTGTATGCTTGAGTGTCTGACTGTTCTGTTACCAGCGTTTCGTTGATCTTGATGGTAAACTGTTTGATGATGGAATGAAGGGCGTTGTTGACCAGAGTGTACTTCTTACCATCCCCTGTGGGCGATCCATCTTGTTTGGTAATCTTTACTACCAATCGCAGCTCTGTCTTGTTAATGTCAATGTAGTCAGCTAACGGTTTGATGACAAACTCGATGGGATTAGTTCCCGTTTGAACCGGTTCGTAATCGATCCATTTGCTGCTAACAATCGCCACATCTGTCACAGGTACATCAAACAATTGTAAACTTGAATTCGCACCAGGGGCTGAGAGAGGGTGAGCTGATGCCATCTTTAATCAAAAATAGTCTTGAACGTTGAACGAGATGTTCTCCTTTTCTTGGTCTGTCCTTCACTGTGCTGCTTTGACGTATACGCGCGCTTATATACTCTTTTTCCTCGACCTTGCTGTGTAATGTCATCAATGACCCCTGTGAGTAAATTTTTTCCAGCAGCTTTCGCTCTTGTCTTGGCAGCTTTCTTTAAAGGTTGACCATTGATCACGTCTTGGACAAGTTGCATTCCCGTTTCCAATCCAGCATCGAGCATTCGTTTTCCCACTTTTTCTGCTGTTGTTTTGAGAAAGGGAGTTGCTGAATGGAACAAGGACCGAAACATTCCACCTAAGCCGTTGCCCCCTTGACCATAAGGGTGTGTTCCTCCGTAGATACTAATGTCTCCTCCTTTACCGTGCTGCCTATAGGGTACAACATGTCGTCCATATGGGTAATATCGGTGGTTCATAGGTAATAACATGTTGTTATAGAATATCACGACGCCGAAAATGCAGGGTCACGCGTACGGCTCCAGAAGCAAATGGTATCAATTGACCTGTGTCTCCCCTTATATTGATCGCCACGTATGAAAACACAGTTGTACGGAGTCTATGGTAGGAGGGCACCTTGACCTCTTCTGTGATCATGTTCCCCGGCTGACCACGAGGAACAAGCATCCGAAGTAAGTTCGCTTGAGCATCTCCCACTACTTGAGACTTGATTAAATCGGAATACACGTAGATGGTTTGAAAAGCGTCTCTCGAGAGCAATCCCCATACCAGTTCGTCTTTTCTGACAAGTGTTGTCGTTGTCCTCGCAAGAAGGACGCTGTGATCATCATTCTGTTGGACAAAGCCTCCGATTTGGTACAGCTGAGGAATATTATACTGATGGTTTAAGTACCCCAAGGCGCGAGCTAATGTCTTTGGTAGAATCACATACCAACCGGCTGGTAACTTCAACTCAAAGTAATCTTGTGCTTTCTCGTAAATGTAAAAACACTCGTTTCCTTCCAGACTCGTAATGGCCTTGTCACTCTTCAAATAAATGTCTCTCAATCGATTGTGTAGTCCCTTCGTCATACCGTGAATGACATCTTTGACCGTACGGTAAATGCCACTTGGTACAGGGATGTTCAATTTCCAGGGTTCAGGACCAGTCTTACAAAGCAAAGTGTAGGACAATTGATTCTCACCTACGTTTTGCCAGGTGTAAGGGTAAATGATGCGTGTCATGGCCACCTCCCAGTCTTCACTTAGGTGTAGTTGACTTGGTAACTGCATCTTAAAATCGGCCGCCTTGTTTTCTGGATATTGAGTCAGACTTGCATCACTGGTCAGCACCATGTAAAAACTGTTGGTCATGTTGATCGACGGCGGAAATGTAAAACGACGCTGACGATACCATCTAAAAATGCCGGCGTTTGACCGTATCCACTCGTTAAATATATTTCAATGGTCTGAAATATCTTTGTCCGCAAAGGTAGGTACACAATATGTTCTCTTTCTTCAAGGAGTGTTTCTCGAAAACTGCCCAGAGGTACCATCTCATGTAGGAGAGGTAAGCGCTTGTCACCCACCTGCCACGGTTCCACGAGATTGGTTTGAACTTGAACCAGTCTCTGCTTACACGAACAAAGCGACAGCGAAGGAGGAAAGATGTAAATACCCGGATATGTGATGGATGTGCCGGATGGTAAGATGAACCAATCATGACCATATTTTCTTTCTAAGGTGAGTGCAGCATTCAAACGAACGCTGGGTGTAAGAGTGTTGTTTTCGTTTATCCATCCCAACGCACGAGCTGTAGACAATGTGATCAGAAGTCCTTCAGTTTGCGAGTTTAACGTTACATTCCATTCGTCGTCCACTGTGATTTCAATCTTAGATGGTGGGTCAGCGATGTTCAGGCATTGTAACATTCCTTCTGTGACATCTAAGGCTGTATAATACTTGCCCTCGGGTAATACAAACAGTGTGGAGTCACCTCGACGATCCAGCATGATGTGAGAATGTTTGCAGTCATTTGTAATGTCAAACATTGAGAGCGGATACACGATATGATGCAATCCTACTTCCCAATCTTCTTCATCTTTCAGATGGATTTGTCGAGGTAGCGCTACGCGAAAGGAGGACTTGGAATTGTTTAGAAATAAATTACTGCTTGCATTACTGGGAAGTGTCACGTAAAAGTCGCTATCTTGAATCATGTTTGTTGTAAAGCGACCAACTGGTTATGCGGAATCCAACTGTCGTATTTCTTTGGCCAACCTTTCCAATGTACCAACACCTCCTTATTCGCTCCTCGTCCCCTGCGTTTTAAAATTGTTTCAATACGAAACAGGTGTTTTTCCGTTTCTATCACTTTCTGTAACTCAAATTCGTAAAAAGTGCCTTGAATCCAGTCACCGTCTGCTTCCTTTAGGCGATACACGGGTGGGTCGCGCGGAAGTCTCTGAGCAACAGTGAAAGTTTCCTCCGTCCAGGATGGTAAGTAACCTTTTTCAAAGATGCGTTTATGCTTACTGATCTTGACTTGATCTCCCACTTTGAATTTATACTTTGTCGGCTTTTTGAACAGATTTCTATACAAATTGTTCCAGACCTCTGATGCGTTATTCTCGTTGACATCCGCTGGTCTCATTTTGATGCTACGGTGCACGCTTTGATTGTAATTCCCATTGACTAAATCGTCCAGTTGGTCCAAATAATGGTACGAGCTGCTGGTAGTGAACATACGCCACATAAGTTGCTTCAAAGTGCGGTTGAATCTTTCAACCACTTGGGCCTTGGTTTCGTTGTAGGTTACAAAATGATGTACATTCTCCTTTTTGAGAAAGGTTTGAAACGTTTTGTTCTTAAATTCGGTTCCGGCATCTGTTTGCAACTTCTCAGGTTTGCGACCTTCCTGGAAAATGCTTTCAAAGGCCACCACCAACGAGGCTCCTGTTTTCGATTTCAAAGGCACCACCCACGCGTATTTGGAAAGGACATCGATACAAGTCAGTAAATACTTGTATCCTTGATTCCACTGACTCAAATGTTGCAAATCAACCAAGTCCGCCTGCCATTGCGAATCTATATCAAACACAATTACTCGGTTACGACGAAAGTGTTTTCTTGCAGGTTTGTGTAGGGTATAGCCAGGTTGTTGGCGGAGCCAATCGAGTACTTGCGTGCGTTTCAAACCATACCGACGCGCCGCACGATACAGTTTGTCGACTCCCCCTAAAGCGGATGGTCAATCCACTTCATAATACAATTTCTGTAATAGTTGGTTCGTCTGATTTAGGGTCCGCGTTTTCTGTTTCTTCTTCTTTTGCATTTTCTTCTTCGTGATTGTCGGTGACATCTTTCAATTCGATGTGAACCTCGCTACCGCAACACGCAACTGAACATCGCATTCTCTGACATATGTCACTTAAAGAAACTGTAGGCGATGAGCTTCCACACACGCGGCTTGCAGCACTACCCATGGTGTTAAACAAATGATTAGATCTTCTTCATTCGCAGACTTTTTCTAACAATTTGCCAAACCATCCACCAGAAAGAAGGATAATGTATCGAGTACGTGACACATAAGACTTTGTGGAATGTATATTGTTCGGTAAATGTAGCGTTGCATTGGTCCATGTAGTAATAAAAACTCAACAAGCGACCGGGGTTCATTGGATGTAACTCCTTTACAAGTTCTAACCATTGCTCGCGAGGTGTGCTGTGAAAGATGTGTCCTGCAAAACAACTCCGAGCGCAAACCCGAACGAAGACAAAGTACACTCTATACATGTTAACGAGTCTACTGAAAAACGGGCACTGCACGTATTCCTTTATAGCACTTTTTGTGAATTCAGTCACTCACTAACACGGTTAATACTTGTGCGTGTGTGATTTATTTTCGCTCTAAAAACATTGAAACAGTGCATGCATAATATTGCTTGACCGGTACATGTGCATCTTTATTGTACATAGGGTGCGCTTTCAAAAGAACTTTTTATTTACTTTTTTTGGATTAAGATTTGATTAAAGAAAATCTATCTCTCGCAAATATAACATTGTGATAAGCGTTCTCTGTTAAGCAGCGAACTCAAGTGAATAATGTGTGTGATTTATTTTCGCTCTAAAAGCGTTGAAACAGTGCATGCATAATACAACAATAATGATACAGCGAATGCAAATGAATCACATTTTTTCATCTCTCATTTACGCGTGCATTATTTATTGTTGCTCTAAATGCGTTGAAATAGTGCATGCATAATAGAACACTAATGATGCAGCGAATGCAAGTGAATTACAACATTTTTTTTTCTTTTCTCATTTGCGCGTGTGTGACTTATTTTCGCTCAAAAAGCGTTGAAACAGTGCATGCATAATAGAACACTAATGATGCAGCGAATGCAAGTGAATTACAAAGAGAACTACTCTCACAAATATCACATTGTGATAAGCGTTCTCTGTTAATTCGGTAAAACGCTTGAAATGTTTGTTGGTGTGTATTTATTGACTTAACAACTATAATCTTTGTTGTACATAGGGTGCGTTTTCAAAACTACTTTTTTTCCGATTAAGGTTTGTTAAAGAGAACTATCTCGCGCAAATATCACATTGTGATAAGCGTTCTCTGTTAATTCAGTAAAACGTTTGAAAGCAAATGCAAGTGAATTACATTTTTTTTTCTTCTCTCATTTGCGCGTGTGTGATTTATTTTCGCTCAAAAAGCGTTGAAACAGTGCATGCATAATAGAACAATCAGGATGCAGCGAATGCAAGTGAATTACAAAGAGAACTACTCTCACAAATATCACATTGTGATAAGCGTTCTCTGTTAATTCAGTAAAACGTATGAAATGCTTGTTGGTGTGTATTTTATTGACTTAACGATAGCATTCTGCAAATAAAATCGTTCGAGTTAGTCCGGTCTCGAATGTTTCATATTCTGTACGTCTGAACAGAACTGCATTATCAGAGTCACAGTATTTATTTAAGCGCAACGCAACATGTTTGTTTTAAGGTTACGATAGTCAAATAGTCGAAGAACAATCATTTTATATCAACTTGTCACTAGAGTATCTTTTAATAAAGCGTTTGAAATGTATATTGTTGTTTGCTCACTGCGTCAAATATTGTGAAAAGTATTTTGAAATACGATATGAAACCAACTCCCGCTTCACCATACCACAGTATAAAACGCCTCTCAAAATCCAAAGGTTTTTTTTCAAGCGTTTTCAGAAAAGGTTTTATTCAAATCTGTTGAGTAGGCTTTCTTTGTGTCTGTGCACTGAAGGATGTCTTTGTGTATTCTTACATAAAAAAGATTGCATTTACCCGTGTTTCATTCAAGCGCGAGGTTGAAAAACTTTCCTTAAAAAAGGTTGTAACAACGGAGTTCACGTTTGTTCAAAAAGCGTGAAAGAGTTGAGAATGCTCCTCTTTTCCACACAAAACAACTTTTTTTCTTCTATATTCTTCCTTCTTCACGCTTCGATCGCCTCTATGCAAATTTAGTTTAAAAAAGAACAAAGCGTTTGTGGACTTGTCCAGGCGTGTAAAGCCTTTTGTGTATGTGTTTTAAAATTCTGTTTGACTCGCTTCAAAACAATAGGGTTCTCACTTCACTTTGTAGGTACGTGACCCCAAGCCCAGAAAGTTAATGTATACTGACGTCAGCGGTGTCTCATTGGCCTGTGATGACATCACCTTGACCTCATTGGCTCCCTGTCTTTCCCATTGTTCTTTTCGCTATATATTTGCGTTACCACCCGGATGGCTGGGTGGAAACAGAACACAGGCACAGCAAACACATCTCGCTTACTTTCTCAATAAAAGAAACCTTCATGTACGTTCGTGACTAGCATCTCATTAACCTAACCCTAATTTATGCGACGACCTGGGATGCACGTGTTGTTTCACGAGTTAGGGTTACAACCGACATTGCGTCATGCCCCAACTTGCCCCTAAATTATGCACGCCCCCTTCTTTCACGTGTTAGGGTTAAAACCGACACATTGCGTCATGCCCCAACATGCCCCTAATTTATGCACGCCCCCTTCTTTTGTCTTTGGATTGATGACGTCATTTGATGACTACCTGTCATATCTGGTCTGAATAAGCCCATACAACTACTCTGAAGACCTTATCACTTTAAAGCACGAAGGTTTAACTGTGACAGATAAATGTCATCCAAAGCTGATGCTGTCATTGGGAAGCACGGACTTGCAAGGAAAGGCTTACCTTTTGTCTATGAGTCACCATAATGGTGAATGTGGCTGCAGTACTTGTGAGGAAGAAGGTTTTACTGCCAAACAAGGGAAAGGGCATGTGAGATGTTATCCTTTTCGAGACCCACCTGCTACTTTACGCACCAGTGACAGTGTACTGGAGAATGCCTTGTCTGCATTGGAGAGTAATAAGAGAGTGAAAGGCATTTATGATGTTACTCCACTGGCAAAACTCCCTTGGTTTGACCTAGTGCTTGGAATAGTTCCAGACTACATGCATGGTGTATTACTGGGAGTAACAAAGCAGTTGCTGAACCTCTGGTTGTCTTCATCAAAATATAAAAAGCCTTGGTTTATTGGAAATAAAACAAAAGCTATTGACAAGAGACTAAAAGAAATGAAACTCCCAGATTTTATTCAAAGACTTCCAAGACAACTGGAAACAAGTCGTGCCTATTTTAAGGCATCTGAACTACAAGCATGGCTACTTTATTACTCAGTACCATGCCTTATTGACATTTTACCTGAGAGGTATCTTCAACATTTTGCTTGCTTGGTGGAGGGTGTTTACATTTTGCTTGGAGACAATATAACTCCAGAGTTACTAGCTATGGCTAGAGATCTTTTGTTCAGGTTTTATAAGGATCACCAAGTCCTTTATGGCGATAGCAACTGCAGTCTTAATGTGCACAATGTTGGAGCTCACCTTGCCATGTATGTGCAGTCTTGGGGACCACTTTGGGCATGGTCATGCTTTCCCTTTGAAGATTTGAATGAAACCTTACTAGAGGGTGTTCATGGAACTGGAAATCAGTGTCGGCAGCTTATCTGGATGTTGTATGCACAAAATAGCCTGAGAGCTAATTGCCATTTAATTCCTGATGTTACAATACAACAATTTGTGGAGCGTATGCTTTCTGGAGAGAGAAGGTTGCGAAATGTGAAAAAGGCTGCAAACTGTCAAATTGCTG
>NC_090875.1:7224741-7234741 GCF_036669935.1 Montipora foliosa | reverse complement strand
CAGTACCACAGCCAAGTCAGAAAAAGAAACGAAAACATCCTGGATACAGTGCTGGTGATCAAGACAAAGAAAAACGATTAAAAGAAAAAGATGACAAGAAAAAGAAGAAAGAGGAGGAGAAGCAAAGGCAAGCACTGTTGGTTGAGACACGAAAAGCTCAGGCTGAGGCCCGATGGGCATCCAGCACCCAGTCCTTTTGCAACAACCCTCAGGGGCAAGAAGTTATGGTTGCTGCTGATGTACATGTTCCTGGGGTCACCTCGCAGCTCTTACAAGGTCTCACCTGATTGGAGACCACCCTTGAGGTTTAACAAAAGAACAAATAACAGAAACAATGGACCCTAGGCCTAAAACAAAAGGCCCATTGTTTCTGTTACCCTAGGCCTAAAACAAAAGGGCCATTGTTTCTGTTATTTGTTCTTTTGTTAAATCTCAAGGGTGGTCTCCAATCAGGTGAGACCTTGTAGGAGCTGCGAGGCTACCGTGTTCCTGCTGTCCCTCGTTCTACTGAATCAACTTCGTTACTCCCTTCAGCTGACACAGACCACAGCAACCACAAAGACAGAAGCAAACAAGCAAACACTGCCCACACAACACCACAGTCAAACAATCATCAACTCATAATGTTATCAGAAGTCAGAGCATCCAAAGAGCAAGGGTTTCTTCCCATTCAAATTTGTCTCCAGTAAGCAGCAACATGTGCACCCCACAAACAAACACTTCACTTCAGAGCAACAGGCAGACACCGGTATTAATTCAGAGAACAGTTTCACTCCAAGTTCCAGGAATAGCAACAATGATGAGCTGAGAAGGAGTCTTCACTTTGACAGTGCGAGGCAGGGAGCAGAAGTGAGCAGTGATGAAGAGGATACTTCCCCTGATGACCCTTGTCCATGATGACCATGGGCATGAAAACCAGTGCTGCAGGGACCAGTGGCTTGAAAACAAAGCTCTGAGGAATAGACTGCAAAAACTTCACAGGCGACTCAACATAGCTTGTAAGTTGAGATTCAGAGTCTTTCTAGAACACATCTGTTCTTGGAGACACGAAAAGCGAAACAGTCTTCCTCTCTTGTAGTCCTTAGCCCATCATACTTTATGTTAACCAGCAAAGTACATAATGTTTCCATTAGGTAAAAGTCACATTCTCAGAACATCAAACAAACACACCACCCAAGAATTTCCTTCTCCAAGTAGAACCCTACCTCAAGCTAATTAATTTTCAGTATGTCTCATCTCCTGAACACAGAAGGTAGTCAAAAAATTATTGCATATTATTTTATCTGTCAACAGTAAAAGCAAAGACATCTGGAGAAATTGAGGCTAACAGGCCCAGCCCAGGAATCCTTGATCAAACTTTGGCTCAGGAGTACAAGGTACTGCAATTTTCTTGATTAAGGCTCAGTTTGATGTGAAGGGTTGTATGCATAATTATTATGTGTCATTCTTGACATTTTTTTGTTATTCAATTATTTTGTCAAAGTGAACTCATGCAACTTTGTTCAAACACTTTTCCTTTAGAAAGAAGGAAAGAGAATTTTGTTTTCACATTGCCATTAATATATTGCCTTTGAAACATGTTTTGTATGTGCATGATTTGTCATGTAGTGCGCACCAGGATTTAAGAAACTAAAAGGGTGCTTTGTATTGACAGATGGTTGAACTGATTGAGGGATCAGGGGTGTATTGATACCCCCATCAGAGGGCATACTGTTCTGCATACAAGGGCTGGACTGGGTATCTCAATGCTGCAGTGGATATTTTCTTTAGCAAGGATACCCTTAAAGATTCATGTGCTAAGGGGCAAGAACACAAAAGCTAGAATGGTAGTGGTCGTCAAGCTCTGAGCCCACTGATTGTTGAGGCACTTATCGGTAAGTTTTGTCTTTGATTAGTTCAAAATGCTCAAATATAATAAGAAAAGTTATGCTTTTGACACACATTTAACTGATAAGGAAATTGTCTAGGCAAGTGAGTTTGGCATTTGACATTAGGGAGAGAAGTGGTTAAAAATGGAGAAATCTACATATATCTCTACTTTCAGTTGTTTAGAAATGAAACCTAGATTCACAGCTATAAATCCAACAAAATTTCTGTTCCAGAGCAAGCCACTAACATTATTTTATCCATTCAATTTGCAGGGAAGGTGTGTTCAAAATTTTCTAAAGAAGGTCCATCTCCAAGCCAGGTTGTGCAAAAAATCAACATGAAGTGTGTTGAAGCGAGACATCCACCAAGAGTTCGAGTTTTACAAATCCAAAATTCCCCTTCTTCTGAGGAACTCTAGGTTGAATTCTTGTTTTGAAATAGGCATAAAAATAGGGAAAGTAGGACATAATTCTTTTAGACAAATGAATGATAATTCGAAAGCTGACCAAGAAATCTGTGTGTTTAACTATTTTATGAGACCCCTGCATGTAACTAGTTAATTAAAGTGATATAATTATTAATAAAATTGACGTATGATTGGAAACTGAATTGCTGTAGTATTATTCACTTTGGCTTTAATGATCTTCCTTACCCATATCTATATTGAATGGATAGAATCACTTCAGGTGTCATGCTTTTAAAAAAAGCTTGGATAAGAAACCCACTCATAACTGACATGTAGCCAGTTATGGGATTGCTATGGGCAAACTACTGCTTAAACCACAGGTGCCTGCTCATGCAGGGGTGATCCTTAGGTATGGGTTTACTATGGACAGAGAGCAGCTGGTAATCCCATAGATTCCCCATAGTTGCCAACCCATGGTACAATGTATTCACCTGCCTTTCCTTTGGTATGGGTTTACTATGGAGAAAGAACAGCTGATTATCCCATACATTTTCCATAGCTGCTAAACATGTGGTATTGAATCTGAATATCGCAAATACAATACTTACTTACCGTTACCTATTTTGCAAATCACATCCAGAGCACGAGTAAATCATAACTTGTGTACTTCTCAGAAGCGCTGGTCAATGTCCACAACTTTCTTTTTAACGTCTTATTTTATACGGGGCTGTAGGACTGCGGGCGCAAAACAACACGACTGCAGCATGTTTAAGTTAGATATTTTGTGGGCCGGGTCGGGCCGGGTGAGACCCGGGTATTCTGCAAGCTACGTTGCCTTGAGATTTATTCATGTGGTTTGCGTGTTATTTCTTTTAAAGTTGAGAAAAAAAAAATTAATATTAAGTTGTATCTTGTAGGGATTGACCAAGAAAGCGACCAAAAATTCACTTCTTCTCAAAATCTAAGCAGAGGTAGGTCCCTTTTTTTCTGTGAAAGCACTGCGCTTATCTTTGTTTTTTCATAATTTATGTGATAGTCACAAGCTAAACCGTATTAAACGGTCTTAGGTGCACTCCTTTTAACCAATGTTTGTCCAGTCGATTAGCCTCACCGAGTTTTAAAATTCTTTCTAAAAACGTAAGTCTCAGTGACCCTTACGTCTGACAGACATCACTAAGGACCCTGAGACGTGTAATGTACATCCATTCACTTCCCATCATTGTAATCGAAGCAATGTTTTGTGGGGCCGGGGTAATGTTGTTTGATTTGAAGACATTTTTTTTAAACATTATCTCTTGTTATGTAGGCCTTGCTCAAGAATCAAAGCAAAAATCCTCTTCCCCTCAGAAGTATAAGACCACAGGTAGGTGGTCTACATTGTTGTATGAATTAAATTTAAGCCTATGAACTATGATTGTTTGAGGACCAAAGCCTCACAGGTTTTGAAAGTGAAGACCAGGGCTGTGTGTGGCCTTTATGTATGTAGACAGTTTTTGTTCATGTTTCTTCAGCACTCTTGTGGCTTAGACTCTTAGCCCCGGTTGTCCAAGGGGTTGAAAACACAAGATAACACTTGAATACAAATTTGGGATGCACATTTTACACAACTTTCAGTATAAGTCAGATATAAACTTAAAGTGTGTTATTTTATGCCTGGCCATTTCACTTTCCTCTCATTTTGCTCTGTTGGCATGTGTTAAAAAGAAAAACTTATATTTGAATCCACAGGTTTTGGAAACTTCACAAATGAAAAATTATTGGGAAAAAGAGTTTTTCTATATTTGCTTAGTTTAAAAAGCAATAAGGACAAGATTCAGAGCATTGTAAAGTATCATGGAGGTCATATTACTGTTTTTCTTGAAAAAATGTGGACATTATAATCATGGATGTGTCACCTGAATGGAAACGTTCATTTTCAAAACATGGTTACCTTACAAGATCCTGGCAACTTATACAAATGTCATCCAAGAAATGTGGGCCATCTTCAATCCACCAATTTGCCGAAAAATGGAAAATTCCAATAGTTCATTACAATCAAATTATCATTGATTGCAAGAAAGCTATTATGCCACGTAAAACAACAATTTGTCAAGAAAAGGATTATAAAAGGACACTTGAAGCACCATTTCTCAAAGTTGAGGATCGCAGTCGAATGTACAAGCCAGAATTCATTGAATTTAAGAGTTTTCCTTTCTTAGACACTGCAGTCCCTTTGCCTCATTCTCCATTTGATACTTGGTTCAGATCTAGTGGAAATGTTAGCATGGCTAAGCAAAAGAGAACTCCATTACAGTTTTGTGGCCCGTGTAATGAGGTGTACAAAGTCTTTCAAGATCACATTAACAGTACCAAACACAGATCTGCAGCAATGTATGCTTCTAATGATGCTGGTGTTGATGCATTAATTAAGCAGGGGTTTTCCCCTGAAGATTTTGTAAAAAGCACAACTGATGCATGGGAAAAGAAAACACTTTTTTCACAACTAAGATTATTTTTAGGGCTGTATTTTGAAAATGTATGTCTGATTTTGTTGAAAGGATCGATGATTATAACTTTATTAACAACAAGGGACATGCATTATCCTGAACTAAAGGCATAATTTGCAATGATTTTATATTTCCTCGTTGAAAAAAATATTACATAGTTGCAAAGTAGGTTTTGTCTTTTCTGAATTACTTATAAATACAATTAAAATGCATTTCTTTTAGAAAGACGAGTTGATGAATGCCTGCTTTGGCTGTTGGCCACTCCTTCTTGTGAGAGAAAATGCATGCGAAAACTTTCTATTGAGGACGTCAGTTCCTGTGAGTTGCATTTCCAGAACTTGAATCAAACAGAAAGACGGAACTATGTAATTGAGTATCTCTCCAACCATTGCCAATCATGTGACTCAGGTGAATTCATTAAGAGGCATGGCTTCTGATCCACAACGTGAATAGAGAATGGTTTAGGAGGATCTTCAATACATTTAAGGAGGGTACAGTCGAAGTGGAGTAATGACAATCTGGGTCAGAAGAAGCCGTCTCAGAAGACAACGGATTGTGTCGTGTGTTGGCCAGTACCAACCTGACAACAAGACAATCCATTTACCATCCTGTTTTACGCGGTTGAGCATCTACCAACGAATGTGTGACGAAAATACTTCTTTTAATGCTCCATCTGTTGGAATTTCCCAGTTCTATTCTATCTTCCGTGGGCACTTTTCACATGTCCTTATTGCAAAGGTGAGTTGTCTGTGATTCAGAGGAGTTTATCATGCAGTACCTGACAGGTAGTTTTAATTTGGTTGACTGCACGGAATCTCTTTTAAACCTGTTTTAATCCAAGCTTTTATGGATAATCTGGAACTATGAAAATTAGTCCATGACCTGTATGGAACAGGGAAAAAAATTTAAATAAAATTGTGGATAACCAATGATAGAGTTCTATTAGCCCCCAAAGAATTATCCTTGTGCATGATGAGCTGCATAAATTATATGACATTGTGTCTCTGGCAGAGAAATTCACCACTGCCCTTAACAAGGTTTACCACAGTTGCAACAAAGCACAATTTTGATGGAAAGTGTACTGGAACACTGTGTGTGATGAAATTACATGAAAAGGACAGGTGCAAATGCAGTGATGTACAGAATTGATTACATTTGTTAAAATCCCTAAAATGCAATTTTTTTAAATTGTTGTGCTGTATAAATGACATTATTAACAGGCAAAGAATATGTTTTTTTCACTTTATTTATTAAAGTGCCCCAAACCCCAAAATATTGTTTTTTTTAAAATGAATCTTTGCACCTGTTCAAAACGCATTGTTGCCTTTTTTTTCCTTTTTCTAACAAATCCTGCCTTTTTATAGGCTTCAACACTTGCGAAAAACCAAGCATCATTTGTTCACAACTGAGTCGAAAGGGGAATGGGTCTATTCCTGATTTGATCTCACAATCTACTTTGCATGCATGTTTACAAAGAGCTAATGCAATGTAAATTACTTGGTGACGTCAAATCGGGAATAGACCTACTCCCCTTCTGACTCTGTCATGAACAAAGGATGCTTGGTTTTTCCCAAGTTTTGAAGGCTATAAAAAGGAAAAAAGGCTGCAATGCATCTCGAACAAGTGCAAAGAATCATTGTAGCGAAAACCATATTTTGGGGTTAGGGACACTTTAACTGTAACAATTAGTTATTAATTGGTGCAGTTACTGTTTAAAATTTGATAATAATAAGTTTTCTAATTCTGCCCAGTAATTATCCATGCTGCATATTGCAAATTTACCTTTTGAAGACAATCCAATGGAATGATTATGAAGTTTGTAGATATTAATGAATCACTTTTGTTTCCTTTAGGAAAACAGATTCACAAAATGTACTGATTGCACAAGGTATAAGGAAGCAAAAGAAAAGATGCATGATAAGAAAGCCAGGAATGAGATAGAGAAACTATTAAATGAGCATATGGAATTAGTTTGGTGAGATTTGCAATGATTATTGGCTCAAAAGTAAATTGTGTAGTTCCAGAAAATATCCATAACCCACCACGGAGGAAATTTCACTTAAGACCCCCTACCCCCTGGATTTTCCCGAAAAAAGATCATCAAATTAAAGAATGGCGCCGATTGCGGTTATGCAATGGTTTTCATTTAATTTTATTGGGTGGTCTTAAATTAGAACACAGAAAACCTTCGAAACCATCTAAACTACACAATATTGCTTATCCCTTAAAATAATAGAGATACCGGTAAATTTATAACTATCAGTCTACTTTGATGTGCGAGCTTATGCTTCTTTCCAAACAGCGGGTAGCCATCTCCATGGCTGTAATGTTGATGGAATTAACACCATTTCAATGTGAATACGATCGCGAACACATCAAATTTTCAACCACAAATTAAGGGAAAATGGAAAGGAGAATGGAAACTCTAGATTCTGAAATGGTTACATCGTATACTGCTGGAACCACAAATTGTAAAAAAGAGTTGAATTAACAGTTACCATTGCAGTATCTTTTGCTGCTCAATGTACCACTTGCCAAAGACCAACGTTTTAAGGCCTATGTGCATGTAAAACGTTCATGTTAATAATTTATTAGGGACCTTAAGCAACGACGACGAATTGGACGACGACGACGAGTAGAGTTGCTGAGGGACTAGGACGATGGACGTTGTTCACGGCGGGAAAACTAAAATGTTAAGCACACACTTGAACGTGGACAAGGACATGTAAACAAAACAGTGCTCATTTATCGTGAAAATCGAGAAACAGTCCAATAATTTTATCATGTCTTCTTTTCACAAGGTCCAAGAGCAACTTCTTTTGAGTTATGAGGTCGGTATTCTAGATGAAGATGAGTTTTTGCTACTACACGAGCAGTTTATGCCGAAAAATCCCAATTTCTCGTATGAGGAATAGGAGAGGTTTTCCCTCCATGAGATGAACGATGCCGAGTGCTTGTCAGAGTTTAGATTTAGAAAGCACGACTTGCAAATTCTCTCAGAGGTTCTTCAAATACCTGATAGCTTCAGATGCTATCAAAGAAGTGTTGTTGACGGAATGGAAGGTCTCTGCATTCTTCTTAGAAGATTAAGTTATCCCTGCAGATACAGTGACATGATTTCTCGATTTGGACTGCCAGTACCAGTTCTCAGTATGGTCAGTAATGACGTCTTGGATTTTATACATAACACTCACAGACATCGCAAAACACAGTGGAACCACAATGTGCTTAATCCAGCTGCATTACAGATTTACAGTAACGTTATTTCCGGCAAAGGAGCTGCTTTACATAATTGTTTTGGGTTCGTTGATGGGACCGTTCGACCCGTATGCAGACCAGGAGAGCACCAAAGAGTCATCTACAACGGCCATAAGAGGGTTCACGCTCTAAAATTCCAGTGTGTGGCTCTACCCAATGGTTTAATTGGTAACCTATTTGGTTCAGTGGGTAAGTTTTGCGGGGAGTGTTTGTACAAAGAGAGAGTGGGCGATTTCATTTTCACTATGTTTTTAACAAGAAATATTGGAAGAGTGTCCGGGGTAAAGAGTGAGAGGCTCATGTGACAAACCTGTACAAGAAGCATTTTTAGTTCCATACGAATTTTTTACTTCCTTTTACTGTTTCAGAGGGTCGTAAACACGATGCTGGAATGCTAGCTGATTCAGGACTTCTTCAAGACCTGCAACGCTTTGCAAATTCACCAGCTGGCAATCCATTTTGCTTGTACGGCGATCCAGCATACCCTCATAGAATTTACTTACAGATGCCATTCCGAAATAGAGCCCTTACTGCCCCAATGATTGCTTTCAACCAGGCTATGCGTACAGTGCGGGAGTCCGTAGAATGGCTGTTTAATGACATTGTAAATTATTTTAAGTTTATGGACTTTAAAAGGAATCTAAAAATTAGTTTGAGTAGTGTAGGAAAGATGTATGTCGTTTGTGCAATTCTCAGGAATGCTCTTACATGCCTATATCCAAATCAGACATCACAATACTTTAACGTAGATCCGCCAACACTACAAGATTACTTTGTTTGAAAGTAATTCAAATAATATACCGGTAATCAAAGAGGAATGACATGTCAGTGCAATAATGAAAGTTTCATGTGAATAGCAATGCATTGTTTCTTGAGTGCTTTTTTCTTTTAGGGTGTATCAAGCGAGGGCAGGTTAATTTGATACAGGAGTGTATTAATAAATGACAAACTGCTTTATAAGATTGTTTTGTTTAAACTTGAGTTCCAGCCAAGAGGCACAACATCTGGAATGCATTAACTGGTGACAGGAGCCTGCTGGCGAATGTTCCAATCATACCACAAAATTAGGAGTTAATTATTTACCAGAGGAAGGGGAGGGGAAGAGGAAAAATGTTGCCCCACCCCTTTCTGATACATTTTTTCATATTTTCTGACCCTCCCACCTTTGACAGATAACCCCTCAATTCCAACCGATACAGGAGGCTTCATTTTGTAGCCAGTCAGGCAAGATGGGCATACACTGTACCATAAAATAAACTTGAAACTTTGAAACACAAAGCTTAAATTTAATCACGATAAAATGTTGTAGCTTCAAATACAACACTGAAGATTGTAGCCAGTCAGACAAGATGTACAGAAATGCACATAAAATACACTTAAAACTTTGAAACATGAATCTTAAATTTAATCAATTTAAGGTTTTGCAACAACACTAATCAATTAGAACTTTGCAGTCTCACAATGTACCTTCAAACACAAACAGTGCATTATTGCATATCTGGAAAATATGCATGCTGCCTCAGCACTTTTTCACGGTAAAACTTTCAGTAACAATAACATTGGAAAAACCAACAGTTGGATGGATAAAATAGCGGATACTTAACTGTTCTTATGTTGGCTTTTTGCAAGCAAACAAAGCATAATCTGAGTCTGCTGCTGCTGTTGTTGTGCTAGCATTTTCATCATATCCTCCTTTTGACTCCTTTTGTCTCAACTCCAAATCCTCCTTTCTCAGCACACTCTCTCTTTCTGACTTTTCTTTCAGAAATTGCACCACTTCCGACGTCGATCTTCTTCCTTTCTTCGCCGTCTGGGCTTTTTCGTCTTGTCTCTCAGCACTCCTTTTCTTGGTTTCACCCAAACGCTCAACCGCTCGGTTGCGGTGCTCCTCCGCTGCTGCCTTTTCAGTTTTCTTGTTATCATCTTGCAGGCTTCTCGCATCCGTGGCCGTTTTCTCTTTTTCTATGATTTCTTCTTACGC
>NC_090875.1:7207241-7217241 GCF_036669935.1 Montipora foliosa | reverse complement strand
TTCATACAGTACTACATAATTCTTACTGTATTGCTTAAATTTTGTTTTGATCTCCCTAAAGTCTGTACCAACTGGAAAGCCAGGGCTTGTTCAACCGAGCCTGCACAAGATTGATGCAGCTTCCTTGAAAAGAGATCTCAAGAAGTTTGAAGAGAATTATTCAGAAAGAGTGTCACAGGTCTGGGCGCAGTGGTTGCAGGACCTTGACAAGCTTCTTGAGTTACCCACTGATTGGGTATGGCCATTGGAGGTTCTTGAGAATCGCCAAAAAATAAGGCCCTCTAATGAAGATGTGGCGGTTCCATCCACTTTACAAGCTATGGGTGATAAAGAAACAGAGGCAACTGAGCAGGTGTGTCAGCGTGTGTGTGTTTTTGTCTTGTGAGTCAGAATGAGATGAAGTTATACAAGATCTCTGGATACTTGATATGAATGAATATATTTTGTGAGGCAACAAGTTTTCTCTATCTAAGGCATAAAGTGATCACCCTGAACTGGTAGACAATATTTGTTGGATTAGAACTAGATGGATGGAGATTACAAGGGAGGGACACATATAAAAGGGACCCAAATACTGCAATTCGGTAGACACTCATGCTTTTGAACCTAATCACGCTTTTTTATTGCTTCAGATATACACAGGAAGATACAGGCCACCAACAGAACGCGAGAATCCTGTCCTTACAAGTGATGATTTTTTGGATAGAATTGAGGTGGGATCATTTGTGGCGGTAAACTTGTCAAACTATGACAAGATACCAGTTATTGGAAAAGTTCTCCAAATCAACAACGACACTGTTAAGATCCATTACTGGAAAGGATCATTTAAAGGAAAGTTCTCTCCCCACAATTTACCCAGGAGTCGGACTCCTTGGGTGGATGAGCTCCCAAAGAGCTGTATTATTTTATGCTCATTTTCCTTAACCGATGGAGACAGGCTATTGCCTTCATCACGAAAACATCTTCAATCTGAGTATGCTAAACTAAAAAATATTCAGTAATTCTTTAACACTGATCAGAATTAGTATATTATGGCTCCAGTGATGTTATTTGTAGTTTCGTGTGTTAAGTCGAGGGAAAAATGTTCTCTTCTCATGTATAGCAGCAGTGTCGCGTTTAGGATTCAAGGTTTCTGGATTGAAATACAAAACCACCGTTACAGAACGTTTTTGGCCACTGATTGTCATTGTGTTAACTGTTATTGTTTGGGGGTTC
Organism: Montipora foliosa; assembly: GCF_036669935.1. NCBI lineage: Eukaryota > Metazoa > Cnidaria > Anthozoa > Scleractinia > Acroporidae > Montipora > Montipora foliosa. The sequence continues at coordinate 7,216,026 of NC_090875.1, read as the reverse complement.
CGAAATTCGGAAAAATCTTTGGCGGGTTTTGGGGTTCCGAAATTCGGAAACATCTTCAGATGGTTTTTGGGTTCCGAAATTCGGAAAGGTCTTCGGGAAGTTTTGGAGTTCCGAAATTCGGAAAGGTCTTTGGCGGGTTTCGGGTTCCGAAATTCGGAAAGGTCTTTGGGTCGTTTTGGGGTTCCGAAATTCGGAAAGGTCTTTGGGTAGTTTTGCTTCGAAGAAAGTATTCCTGATTCTTTCCGAGTTACGATCGTTGGAAAATCTTGCCTTCATCACGAACCAGTGATTTGCACTCAGAAAATTTTTGCATCCAAGGGAAACAAGAATTCGTTATGCTCAATTTTAACACGATTTTGAGATTCCGACTTAGCATAGAAAATTTTGTCCTGTTCAAGGTAATTCAAGGTCATTTTTTCTGCAGCAACCCCTAAAATCCCTTGGCTTAAATTCACTAATCCGACAGAAGTTGCAGAATTGCCCAATAGAATAAGCTATTTTCCAAAAGAATCTAAGTAATTGTTCTGAATTTTTGAAAAATGTAATGCCACAATTTAGTTTGGAACGCGTTACTAAGGATACATTACAGCACTTAGATAACAAGAACACTGCCGTACTAGGCGTACTAACGTACTAAGGATACATTAAAACACTTAGATAACAAGAACACTGCCGTACTAGGCGTACTAACGTACTAAGGATGCATTACAACATTTAGTTAACAAGAACACTGCCGTACTAGGCATACTAAAGTCTCATGCTAACACTAAACCTTGTAGGCAGTAAAAAACCTGGTGGACCATGTTCCTTGAGAATGAAACTTGCCAAGGACTCTTCAATTTGCTGGAAAACTTCATTCTTCTCAGGGCTAGCTTATTCCAGTGGAGAAACTCGCGGCCAAGCATTCGATAAGGTTAAGCCAAATGGTACCGGAATTGAGAGTTGCCGCCGAGAGTGTGCCTTTTCACTACAGCACGAGAAAGCTGAAGAACCTCTGAACCGATAGTTGTACAGGTATCTTTGTCCAAGTTTATGGTGCCTCTACATGGCTTCGCAATGAATCCCTGAACAACATCGTGTAAACTTGTTATTAGAGTGGCCATTTTGAAAAGAACACCGCTGTAACTCTGCAGGCCCAGGATGGCAGATTTCGACCCGACACCAGCCCGGTGTGATTTTACTACTATTTTCTTTGATAAGGAAAATAGACCACCCATTTTACTGCTGTTTTACTTCTATTTTAAAAATATGGGTGAAGCAGTGGTCTATTTTATTCCTGTTTCATCATACCAAACCATAAAATAACCTGTCAAATAGACTATTTTAATCCTATTTCGACCATTAAGAGGGTAATTGTGAAGAAGAGCTCCCCAAAAAACCTGTCGGCCGTTGGTCGTGAAGAAGACCGATCAAGAGGTAGAATGGCATATGCCATCTGCCTGAAGCACAACGGTGGAGTCCATTGTGCCATCCTTCCATGTCGTTGTTGCTATTGATGGCCATCATGTAGACGCTCAAGGGCAAAGGAGGCCAGGTGTTGCTGCTGATCCAGGTTTCTGAGACATAGTTGACAAACTGTTTCAGGGGGTCAGTGGTGGCTTCAAGAAGCAACTGTTCAAACACTAGCTGGATGTCATCTTCAGGTAGGATTGGCAGCGCCATAAATTTACGGAGATAGAGGTAGGTGCCCCGGTCATGATTATACTGGTACTGGAGCCTGAGCTGTTGAATCTGTACAGAAGAAAAAGAAAGTCATGTAGTGAACATTTATTACCAAAAAACACTGGATTCGGCAACTTTGAGTGACGATTTTCTGCCTACCTTTCTCCAAAGAGCCTGTGTCCAGTGAAACACACATCCCTTGATCCTCACATCGGGAAAGAGCTCTCGAAGAACACTCCACATCGGCCATTCAAAATCGATGGTCATCTGGTGGACCTCATGAGCAACAGGAAGCAACTCCAGGATAGACTGTAGGACCTAAATCAAAGGGCCCTGTGAGCCAGCTCTTTCTTTTAATGGACACTTTTTATTGTGCGTGTTATTGCTGGTCATCTGAACTAAAGGGCAAAGAAAAGAGCTATTTTAATAATATTGTAATGGGGTACTGGTTTTTTTGTTATGTATGTGAGTTAAATGTATTCAAGTAACAAACTACAGGGGCGGGGGGGGGGGGTTTAATGGGCATGCTCTGTGGGAAAAGTTTAAATTTTCAAATAGTGATAAATGGTATTCTGGGGGTAATAGGATACCTTGGATCATTATTCATACCATTATAGTACTTTATAGTAATTATGTGGGGGTAATTGCCTATTCAGAACCTATTTTTTGGTCCATCTCCCCTGTTTTGAAGGAGCATCCCCATGTTACATAAAAACGTCAACAGTGTGTTAGGATTAGAAAGGTGGGTTGTAATGTTGTGTGGTTATTTTAATATTGCCACATTGACATTGATAATTGAAGTTAACACAAGATCACTTTATTTCAATTCTGAGAAGAAAACATGAACAGAAAAATGGTATATTATAACTGAGTAATGTTATAATCTGAGATAGTGGTGGATTATAATACATCCCATCTTGATGTGGTGTTTCTTATTCCTACTATTTACAAGCAAGTTGCTAATTAGTCTACATTGAAAATCCCGATTGGCATAGCAACAATAACAGATGTTAGGAATTACAGGCAGGCAGTAGAACTTTTAATTAAAATTTGGAATAAGATATTAAGAAAGAAAGTAAAATATTTGTTTGTTTTTTGTAATTAAGATTTGCCATGAAATATCTCTTCAACAATGAAACAGTTACAATAACAATAGCATTAACAAATGGTAACACAACAACAGTAACGGTTGCAATTGGAGAACTACCTGTGAAGGTTCTCTTGCAATTGAGCATTATCAAGTTCAAAACATTTCTTTTTTTTCATTAAGAATATTTGAAAAACGAAGTAAACAGGACATAAGATGCAGAAGCTTTTTGTTGAATTGTCCTTTATGTGCAAAGAATGCACTAAGTAAACTTTTACAGTTAAACTAAGTGAAGCATACCCCTCAAGATTGCATTAATGAACCGTTTATTTGAAACTTGAACCTGCTAGTCGCTTCAAGAATGCAACAATGAATTGATTATTCAATATTGAACTCGCTCGTTTGATCCAAGAATACTGCTAACAGGTTCCGTTTACGAAAAATCAATTCACTATTACATTCTCGAAAAGACGAGTAAGCTTCAAACCTACTAGTCGCAACGGTGAATTGATTTTTCGAAAACGGAACCCATTAGTTGATTCTTGGATCGAGCGAGGAAGTTCAATGTTTGAATAATTAATTCATTTTTGCATTCTTGAAACCACTAGCAGGTTCAAGTTTCAAATAATCAGTTCAGTAATGCAATCTTTCGGGGTACGCTTCACTTAGTGTGTCTGTAACCGTGTCTGTAACCGTTGTGCCAACATGAAATGTTACCTTGCTTAATATTCATATGTGCAGTAACCTGCCATATCCTTTAATGTTCTACAGGTCAGTATTGTGTGAATGTCAATCAGCACCACCAAGGTCAATCAATTTATACGATGCCTAGAATAGGATTAATTTTTTTAATTTCCTTCTTAGTATGTCGTACCTAAGGTATTAAGATTTCCAATGGTCTTTAAAATAGAGTCAGGTACTTGGGGCGCATTCAGTTGGTATCGTTAGAGTGGGGGGTTAGAGAAAGTTGAAGAATAACTGTTATAGGCGCACTAACATACTAAGCTGACTAAGGATACATTAAACTACTTAGATAACAAGAACACTGCCGTACGAGGCGTACTAACGTACTAAGGATACATTACAACACTTAGACAACAAGAACACTCCCATACTAGGTGTACTAAAGTACTAAGGATACACTACAACACTAAGATAACAAGAACACTGCCGTACGAGGCGTACTAATGCACAAAGGATACATTACAACAATTAGATAACCAGAACACTGCCGTACTAGGCGTACTAACGTACTAAGGATACATTAAAACACTGCCGTACGAGGCGTACCAAAATACTCAGATAACAAGAACACAACCGTACGAGGCATACTAACATACTAAGGAGAAATTACAACCCTGTCGTATTAGGCGTACTAACGGGAATGAATGCTGAATCCTCAAATTTGACTTCGAGTTGGACCTGTTTGTATCCCTGTTTTATATCTTGGTGTGTGATAGCAATGTTATTCCTTAAATCATTTGATCAAGCGACGTCATCTGAAAAACCTGAGCCATCATTTGCCTGCCTGTTCCTTAACTTGATCTCATTATGCGTTAAAGGCACCAGGAAGGTGACAATAAAACGCCATTTTCACTTAGTTTGCAGGGCAATTTTCACTTTTTTCACGTTACTCCTCGCTCGACCATCCACTTGAACTCCAACTGGAAATTCAACTCGAATTGAGCTCGAATCCAAACTCGAACATACCTTTCTTCCATGTGATACTTTACCAAGAATTATTTTAAAATACCATGATATCAAGAGCATTGCGGTACTAAAAGAGGTAGAATTTTGAATGAATATTAGGTGAATTTCATCCAGTTCATCCCCTGATGGCCTAACCTGTGATCTTATCACAGGTTACTGATGGTCATGACAACCGTTCGACAGTGGTAAAAAGTCCTCGGCAACTGCAGCAGGACATTAAGGCTCATAAAAAACTAAACATTTGGCTTGAAAACAGGTTAGAAAACCTGAATCTGCATCATCACAACTGGCAAAAAAAGCAAACTCTTGCTGAACAAGCTTATGCCATTCATTAGCACCGGCAACAGGTTAAAAATATCAAGTGCGTGAAATGCGATCAAAATACGATCCCATGCAGGATTGCATAAATTAAGCAACAACAGCCTTAAGTATTTTATTGTCCACTTCAGTAGGTCACTGCTAAGGGCAGAAATACATTTTTTGAGCCCCCTCCCCTAAATCCTTAGGTCTCACCATTGATGCTCAGTTTTCTTTGTAAAAACATGTACACGAGTTGTGCAGAAAGTCTCTTCAGCTATGGGTGCTTTAAAAGGGATGCGACCTTTTATTCCGTCGAATACTCTTATTCAAATTTATAACGGCCTTGATATTACCACATTTTGACGACTGCAGTCCAGTTTGGGATTGTCTGAGTGGCTAACCGAGTGATAAGTTACAAAAATTTCAGAATCGTGCAGCCAGAGTATTTACAAAATCACCTTCTGTCCATGCTTAATTGGGAGAAGTTGTCTCATCGTTGCAAAAAAGAAGCTTTAATTATGTACAAATCAATGAACGACATTGCCCCGAAATATCTACAACGTCTCTTCACTCAGCGTCACACTGGTTATAATTTGAGAAATTTGGAGGGAAAACCTTCTCTGCCCAATTACCTAAGACATAGCTTTTGTTATAGCGGAGCCTGTTGATGGAATAATTTGCCCAAGGACTTAAAAATGCTTGTTCTGTTGGGAAGTTTAAACAACTGATCGAGAAGGCATCTGACATATCGGATTCCCACACGGCAATCATGTAAAACAGTTGTAACAAGTTGTAGTTGTTTTAACTTTTAGCTTAACTGATGATTTCCATGCATGTTTATAATTTAAGTCTTACATCACATTGCATTACATTACGCGTGAAATGATGTCTTGGATGTTTCGTTAACTGCCCTTCCATTTGATCGCACAGGAAACTGTTTGGAGGCAATAGATCTCCGTCTCGTACATCACAGGTCTGATGAGATCAATCAGATTAATGGACGGGAATTAAGTAGCGACTCTGCTCCAGTGAAACAGTGAGCAACTCCTCATCGGTTGCCTCCAATTCCTACAATGACGTGGATGACTTTCTTAGCAGCCCTCGCCATTACCTCGTATATAATGACCTCCTGAGCTCCTGCAAACAAAATGTGAGGCAGCTGGTGATTTGAAGGTGCACTTCATTCCAAACATCTGTTGTCTTCTGAGGCTGATCTCAGTCTACCTGGTTTGTCTTTTTTTTCAACTGTCATTTTCACCCTTAATCTAGTCCTTTAGTTTGACGAGTGCGTGATTTTTTGACCAACGCAAAAATATGGCTGTTTTTCAGTCTACTTAGCACTTTCTTGAGTACTCCTCTGCAAGAAAAGTACAGCGAGTAAAGGCATTCAAGAATGTGTCAATGTCCAAACTCCAGGTCAGTTCTATATGTATTGTACATGTAGCAAGGCAGGTAAAGGGCACAGCCACTATTTCTGCTGCCTTTTCTAGGTACAACAATCTTTTCTGTCGCTTTTAGTACCTCGCATTTTGGGCGATGGACTTGTATGTGTCTTGCCTTAGAGGATTTACCAGTTGAAGTATGTTAAACACACGCAGTGTGCACAAGAATGATAATCATGGAAGGCGTAGTGCTATGTTTAATGACACAGAAATAAATGCTGGGCCTCCTATACGTCATGTTGATCCAACAAACAACAATAAAGGCGTGTTATAGTAATGATTTGGCAGTATTGGGTGCAAATTCTGGACATGTTTCTGAGAGCTTGTGTGCTTTGGTACAGTATTTAACAATGTCAAATGAATAAACAAAGCTAATTACCTGGTACAAATCATAATGTGGGAAATGAATTGTGTTTCATTGATTGCCACAATCAACAGGACAATGAATTTTTATGCAAATGAACTACCACATCATTCCTTTCTCATATCTTTAAGTGTTTTACGCCAAAATCTTTCCAGAGACATATAAAAGCTTGCTTTCTAATCCAAACACTGCAAATGCATCTGGGGGTCAGATATTTTAAACCGGAGTTCACACTTCTAGTTAGCTAAATGTAGTCTTTGTTAAACGGCCAACCAGCAAAAATCTATCAAATGGTTGCATCACACGTTCATATTTTTTCCTCTCCGCCTCTCTCCGACTGCCACCAATAATGCTGACCTTCGCGCGCCCTCTAAAAAAAATATGGGTGGAAACAAATAAAAGCCTGGTCTCAGATTAGTTGTATGAAAAAAAACAAACTAACTTTTTCTGGCTTTGGGTGGTCGTTTAACCTGAGAGTGATTGTTATGGTACCAATCGCAAATGAATACCGCTCGCCGTTTTGGCGCTGACGCCCAGTTATCGTCATCAAAGACGCCGATCGGCAGAGTTATGTGAGAATGGTTCTCAAAAGGAATCATCTCCATTAAAGATCTCTTGGTTGAAAATAGCCAGTTTCTCAGTTATTGAACTTTTCGCACAAGATATATTTGTATGACGAATTTGCTAACTTACTATTGAGTTACAGCCGCCATCCCAACTGGCCTTCTAAACAATTAAAAAAATTCAGAGAAAATTAACACAACAGTGTTTCTTGATAATCTGCTCAAACTTTAACTTGACAGCAGATCAGAGTTAAATCAGAAATGAATACTGCTCGCTGTTTTTTACATTTTCAAAGACGCCGACCGGCAGAATTATGGTACCATGTGCGTCATTAAAAGCAATCTCAGTTCCACTAGTGACTGTCGTGAGGATGTCTAACGTCTCTCCAGTAACGTCTATCTCTGTGAGGGAAGGCAAAGACGTTAAAACGTTCCCTTCACGTTAAACACGGAGACAAATCTTACAAATCCATCGCAAATTTTTACTTCAAGATTTTTGGTTTTGTGAAATTCCCACCAGAGTTTCAAAGAATCAATGGCTATCTTTTGGAAGTTATCAGGAGCATTGATGGAGTAAGCATGTAAGTATATATTTACACTTTTCAAGTGGAAAATTCAGTTACTAGTTATGACTGCCATTTAAGGGGCAATATGAAACAATGTAAGATCTTGCAAGTGCCGTTGATATCAGTTAACAGAAAGCCGAATTGAGACAAAGATGCATACTCTACGCAGTAAATTCAGTTCATTTATTGGTAGTGTAATGGTGAAAAGCAAATAACTCCTTATAAGGTGTTGGTGTGAAATATGGTTCCTCAATGCCCAATTCAAATTGTTTTTCCTCGTTGTACCATTGTACTATCAATGGTATGTGGAATGTGTATTTTGGGTTAACACGCTCTACGGCCTCTTGCAATTTTTTCGATGAGAGGTGGTTGTATTTACCCCTTAGCACTAAATCGACTTCTGTACAAGTGAGAAAGAAGCGGTTGTTACCGACCAAATTTTGCTCTTGCTCACATGGGAAAGTTGCGGCCCAATACAAAGTGTCAAACATAACTAAACCCTGCAAAATCAATTTATTAGCGTGCATCAATAGTAGCCCTTTACCAAAGGTTCATCATTATTTGTAGCTGTCGAAATCTGATGTAACAATCAAAACATTGTAGTTACCAAAAACAAGTCTCATCAAGCCTGGCCTGGTGTATTTTAAGACTTTTGCTTATAAAATGGCTTTTCATTTGATCCATCAGGAGCTGTTTTGTGACTTGTGAAGAGATGTCCCAGACAAAGGCGGTTAGAAATGCAATTAATCGCACGTTTTCAGCTCAGGGTTGAGTATTTTGGCAAGGGCTAAATGATAGCCAACTGAACGAGTCTTGGCTAAAAGTGTTGGAAGAGTATCTTAGTCAACCCTTAGAGGATTAGAACCGAAAAAAAGCGGCTCTTGCTCTTGGCAAGAATGGACAAGAAGGTGAAGAGTTTTACGTTCTGTCAGAAAATGTACAGGTAATTAACAGTTCGTTACGTGTATATCGGCGGCTTTGCTTTGAATATTACGTAGGAAAAGGTGGCACTGCCTATCATAATGGGCGTTTGGTTGGTGTTCTAAACGTCCCAACATTTAATAAGATTTATGTTAGTTATTTCTTTTAAA
>NC_090875.1:7197241-7202241 GCF_036669935.1 Montipora foliosa | reverse complement strand
TGTTATAAATCAACAACGGGCAGTCAACGACTGCGTGTGGCTACTGCTTATAATTAATACCTTTTTGCCATTCATGTGAAAGGAATGCGAAAGGTTGGCCACTTGTAAGGAAGCATTGGGTGAAAGTCCATGGTCACTTCAAACCATTATTTTATTAGAAGCAGGCATGAACCTGATACAATGCGCTCATTAAAATAAATGTAAATGCCTTAAAGGAACCTATCAAAACATAATGGTTCTGCAAGATCATTTTGCACGACTGGAGCTAATGGCAACTGCAAGTTGTTTTGTATTTTGCAAGATGTAAATAACTGTGTGAGGTGGACACACCAAGAATGAAATTGTTGATGTCTATGTCATTCCGTCTCAAGATAGGAAGTTGGATTAAACCTTGTGTCAAGGTAAGGGATTCTGCTCTGGGTGATGCCATCCACATCCTCAGGGCAAACCTGACAGACTTCCTGAGCAAGTCAGGGACGCCTTACAGCTCAACGAATCTTCTTCAATTATGCAGGGTGGTGAATGAAGCCAATGCGGACTTCAGAAGCGATTTTGGAAATGGGAAATGGGAAAAGGGAAGCATCTATTAAGTTTCCCCATCAAGCATTACACGAAGATCACATGAAGACCATCGACAGTTCATAATGAAATCTAATAGATAAATTTGATCTGTAATCATTTTTCAGTTACCGATAACTTTGACAATCCTTGAGATGATAGATTGTCGGAAACAAGATAATTAGTATTGATTTGACTAATGTTGATGTTATGATTGCAAGATATCTGTCCAGAAATCGAGCGTTACTTTCTGTCTGCTCCGACAAATAAGTTTGTTTATCTTTTGCGTGAAAGATCTTTATAGCCAATCAGCTTACATGTGATCATGGTGCGTCCATGAGATAAGGGAACAATTGATTGTAGTTCTAGTCGGTTATAGACCTAACCTTGTTGTGTACGCGAGAGGATCTGAGAGAATTATAATCTGAAAAAAAAGCGACAGTGTGGGTTCCTCACTTATTCCCCACAAGACTGACACAGTTGTGGAAAAGGGAAACAACGACAAAATAGCCCGCCATAGAGCACTTATGTCCAGGTTTGACCCTAATTAGATGCACGCCCAATTTTGACATCCAACACAAAGTGTCCCTTTAAGTCTAAGCATTTGCTACCTATTTTCAAAAATAAGGTAAGGGTAAAGGTTAGCGTTATTTTTAGCTTTGGGTAAATGCAGCAGTTAATCTTCACTTAAAGAGCAGCATTTGGGGGACACTTTGTGACATAAATTGTCTGTATTCTGAGACACAAGTTATGTTGAAGTTGGCTATAAGAGCAAGGGGACACTTCGTGACACTTATTGAAATCCGCGTGCATCTAATTAGGGTCAAACCTGGACATATCTCCCATAGAGAAGCTTTAAGAAAAATTGTGGCAAACGTCGAAGATCTAAAGATGGACATTGAGAAAGGTAAGCTAGAAGCGGCAGAAAGTATCGAAGATGTGAAGGCATGGGGTGCATCAATCGAAAAACAATTGGTGAAGTAGATTTAACTCTGTTATCTGGAAGAAATTGGAACTAAAGAGAAAACCCAAAAGCTTGAACAAGAAGAAGCCATCCTTGCCAAAAGGAGGGAGGACGAACTGCAATTTGAAAAGCTGAAACTCTAACAGAAGTCAAAATTGCAATCATCAGATCAACCTACCGCGAAGCCTCCCAGTAAGGGAAATGTAAAAATGCCAAAGCTAGTTATCACTAAGTATGACGGCACTTATGAAAAATGGCTCTCCTTTTGGAATAAGTTTGAAGCCGAAATAGATGCAGCGTATATTGCACCGGTTACAAAGTTTGCCCATCTAAAGGAATTATTGGAAAGTAATGTGTGTGAAACAATTGATGGCTTGCCCTTTAACTCCGAAGGCTACGAACGTGCTAAGAACATCTTGAAATCTAAATACGGGAAAACGAGCGAGATTGTGGGAGCTTACATCAATAACATCAATGCGTTGCCAGTGATATCTGGAAGCAAACCAAATGAAATCCACAAGTTTTGGCAAACTTTGAACTATAATGTTCAAGCTCTAGAGACTCTAGGTAAACTTTCTGGTTGTTTGTCTATGGTGCGTGGGGTTCTAGACAAGTTGCCGGGCATTAAAGCAGATCTCGTGAATGGGAAACCAGGATGGCAAGACTGGGGATTCACGGAGCTAATGCGATCGTTAGAAGAATGGAAAGCTATCCATCCAATGGAAGTAAATGAGTCGGTTCACAAGATCTCTCCATCACCGCCCTCACATCCATTCTCGGCCTCCACGATTGCCGCGCCCTCCTCGTGATAATAGTTTCTACGCGCAAGACCGTGCACCAATCTCACGACGCATGTGTGTTTACTGGGATCACGAGACTCACAGATCCTGGGAATGTGACAGCGTGACATCTCCAGCGGAGCGTAGAAGAATTCTACAAAGCAAACACTTGTGTTTTAACTGCACTGGAACACAACATAATGCATCACAATGCCGTAGCCGCACATCTTGCGTACACTGTAAAGAAAGGCATCACTTGTCTATTTGCGATCGTTCGACAACATCTGGACGCCAAACAACAACCAGCGGTGGGGTGGCATTAACTGCAACCCAAGAAGGCGAGAAAGTGGCCATTCTGTTGTGCCAGTCAAATTGAATGGTGTGACCTGTAGAGCCCTTTTGGATACTGGGGAAACTGCCTCTTATGCTTCGGGATACATCTTGGATCAATTCAATCTTGTACCGTCACACACTCTAATGCGCCAAATACAAACTATTGTGGGCACCGTTACCAAGCGAACCGAAACCTACAACATTCAAATGAGTGACACAAAAGGAAACTATACCATCCCTTTCAGCGCAAACAGGATAGACCAGGCTTCACTGTTGTGTGTGGAAAACCCGAACTACAGGGAAATGATCGGAAAATACCGTCATCTGAAAGGCGTGGACATAAAAGACACTGACACCAAGAGCCTCCTTCTGGTTCATGTTATTCTGGGCACGAGTGATTATGCGAATATTAAAACGTCTACATCCCAGCGTACTGGATCCACTGGAGAGCCAGTGGCCGAGTTCACTCTCTTTGGGTGGACCATTATGTCTCCAGGAACAGAGCAAAACCTTGACAGCACGTTCTTAGCCCAACCAGTTATGAAGAGCTCTGCCGCATGGACGTCCTAGGGATCGAAGATAAACCAAATGGAGATCAAAGCGTGGTGTATGAAGAGTTCATCAAACAGCTCAGCTGCAGCCCTGAAGGCTGGTACGAGACCGGCCTTCCCTGGAAAGGAGATCATCCTCCCTTGCCCTCTAACAATTCGGGGAGCTTGAAGCGACTCAGAAGCCTAGTTCAGCGACTGAAGAAAACAGGGAAGCGTGACGACTATGATGCAATCATCCAAAAACAGCTACATGAAGGAGTTATAGAAGAGGCAGAGATGCCAGCATCTGGATGAGAGTTCTACATCCCCCACAAGGCTGTCGTAAGAGAGAGCACTGAAACTACTAAGACGCAGATTGTATACGATGCCTCAGCAAGAGCTTATGACTCAGCTCCCTCCCTAAACGACTGCCTAAAAGTTGGACCACCCCTACAGAATCAGCTCTGGAAAGTACTCTTAAGAGGAAGGTTTCATGCAGTAGCCCTAGCCAGCGATATTCGCAAGGCATTTCAAGTGCAAGTGATTATCCGCAGGCAAGACCGAGAAGCACTGTGTTTCCATTGGCTAGACGGCAAGAATCCCTTACATATTCGCACGAGGTTCACCAGAACACTATTTGGCTTGGGACCCTCGCCTTTTCTGCTTGGCAGCGTAATCCAGCACCATTTAAACACTTGGAGAGCTGATCACCCTGATACTGTTGCGGGAATAGAATGAGAACTTTATGTAGATGATCTCATTACTGGCGGAGGAACTGTCCACGAAACCGAACAAAAAAAAAGAAAGCTAAAACAACCGAAATATTTCGCCGGGCCACCTTTCATTTGCACAAGTGGCACTCAAACATCCCTAAATTAGAGATCTCAGAGGGCGCCAGGAATGAAGATGACTTGAGCTATGCCAAACAGCAACTAGGAGTAAAGTCCAGAGAGTGTGGTCTGCTTGGTTTAAAATGGAATAAATCAACAGACGAAATTGCAGTCACTATTCCAGAAGAAGTTGCGCAACCTACTAAACGAGGGAAAACTAGCAAGAATCTATGACCCCCTTGGTCTGATCACACCAATCACCTTACAGGAAAAGCTGCTTTACCGAAATGCCTGCGAAGAGAAATCCACTTGGGATGCACCGTTATCTGTGCCTTTAGAACAACAGTGGCAGAAGTGGGTGCGCTCTTTACCACATGAAGTTTCCTGCCCAAGAGCACTGACCAGCGAAAGGTGTCGCCACTGCTGTTTATGCCGTCGTCAAACAACTAAGAACTTTAAATCAAGGACTTGTCGTGGCGAAAGCAAGACTAGTGAAGCAAGGCCTAACTATACCTGGATGAGAGCTGGTCTCGGGACACATGGCTGTAAACCTCTTGAGTAACGTACAAGACGCACTTCAAGGCTTCCCAGTAACTTCCCTACACTGTTGGCTGGACAGCAGCGTTGCCTTGTACTGGATATTAGGTGGAGGGGACTACAAGCAGTTTGTGGCTAACCGAGTACAGAAGATCAGAGAGCATGTTGAGGTTATCTGGCGGCACATACCAACTGAAGACAATCCTGCAGATCTTGCCACCCATGGTGGATTGGTATCTAAAGAGAACCAACTATGGTGGTGTGGACCAGAATGGCTTAGTGACCCTAGGAAATGGCCAGAAAACAACAGTAAGGAATCCAACCAAGAGGTGAAAACCACAAAGGAATTATTCGCCTTGGCTGTGAATTCTGGCGATGAGCTCGCCAAATTCCTTGCCAAAAGCTCATACTGGAACACTTTACGAGTGTGCGCCTGGATCATGCAGTTCCCCCAAAATGCTACAACAGA
>NC_090875.1:7182241-7184741 GCF_036669935.1 Montipora foliosa | reverse complement strand
ATATGAGAACAACACATGTAACCAACTTAGCTTGCAAACTTTAATCAACCAAGCAATCACCTAAAGTTATTATTTAATTAATGTAGCGCTCAAAAATTGCAACTGATATGGTCATTGGTGACTAAACATTCTGGTTTAGTCGACACTTTGGTAACTATCTTCTCTGAGAAATTGAGAAATTTTTGCATTTGGCAACTTTAGATTTGTTTTTAATTTCAAATAACTTTTCTGCAGTAAATATGGTGTTGGCATGAAAATAATTTTATTCCATAACCTTTGCTTATACCTAGATGAAATATATCAAACACGAGACACAGTCTTTCATTGGGATATCTACACACCAAGAAGAGAGCTGAAAATATGATGCACAGCGGAGTATTTTTGACAAAAGTCGAGGTGTTTGGATAACCACTGTCTCAAGTGTTTGATATATCTTCTTAATCGAAACACAAACTAAGGAGTAAACGGAGAAGTAAAATCTTCAAAATCTATGCTAGTTAAGACAGGGTATCCAAACCTCCTTCACGATTGTGATTTCCTTTGTTTTTACTATATGAATTATTGATGAGTTTGAGAATGAATGTTCAAAGTGGTAACTTTACTATTACTCATGCTTACGAATATCGAATCCTCAACAAATAGAGGAGTATGGAAAAAGAGACAATACTGCACAAAATATTTTGTAATATTCAAAAGAAGCAAAAGAAAATCAACATTTTATCTCTTATCATATCTAACACTGACCTTCAGAAGACCTACATGTATCTTGTTTCAAATTACTGGCAGATGCTGATAGACCTGGATCCCTTCCTGATGAATTAAAAAATTAAATGTACCTGTAACCTGTTTATTCTCCCTTACCTTGCTTAATCCCCCAACTAGTAAGGGAAAACTGTTGGCACGGGTTCATCTCTACAACCATTATGTTCACAAAAAATAAAAATAACCCATGCAGATTTACATTATGTATATCTGAAAAGTCACTACCTGCCTCAAATCAAGAGAATTATGAGAGCCAGGTTACTCATTTGAAGGCAGCAGATATTCTTGAGCCATATGTAATAAACATCAAGAATCAATGGAAGGATTTTTTTTCAGATGATTGCATAATCCCTTTTTCTAGTTATAGCAAAGTTTTAACAACCTTGAAGTTTTTTTTAGATCTGAATTATACAGGCTGTAGACTCAAACCACTACCAACCACGTAAGGCTGAGGGTCTATCTAATCTGCAACAATGCAGGAAATAGCAAACGCAACTTGCGAGAACCATAGTCACAAACAGAAGAGAAATGATTGACCACACTAAACAAATGTACTACCAATGTTAAAACATACAACTTTCAATCTCCAGACCATCTTGTGTGCCAGCTACTTCTTCTTGGTCTTCTTGGACACTTCCACTGGTTACAGAAAAAAAAAAGAGCACAGTAAAAGACCGCCATTTTGGAAATGAGTTAAACCAACTCTTTCTTTGAGTAAACTAATAATTTTACTCTCTTTTTTGAGTATAATTACTCAAGAAATGAGTAACATGCTAAACTCAAACCAATGAGTAGAATGTACTCCTGATTTTGAGTTGATTCCACAGAGACTATTCTGTACTCTTATGACTGAGTAAAATGTACTCAGGTGTCACTGAATTATATAGAATGCCTTTACTCCTACTCTTGAGTAGAACGGCATTACTTCAACACGAATTTATGTTAAAGGAAAAGGAACCCTAGCTCCCTGTGGTTAATTTAAAAGTTTGCAGTGAGTGGATGGTCGACACTTAAGACCAACTAAATGTTCCTGGCCTGAAAATAATCATTGCTTTGCAAAAAAACTCGAATCGATCAGAGCAGGGATACAGGAAACTCCTGATCAGTTCCCTACCCATATGCACTAAATAGGTTTGAAATGCTGTTGTTTTAGTAATATTAGATATTAATTCATGTTCAACGGCAAAAGGCAAAGCTGATGGTGTCACGTGACCAAAATCCTGTGGTCTTTCAGGACTTCAGTGGTAAGTGGTATAGGTTGTCAATAATATTTTTCACCCGTCTGTGATGACTTAGTTTGATTTTTTAACTGAAATAATATGTTTTAGGCAATAAAAGTGGAGCAATTTCCCTTGATGAAAAACAACCTCGTTGTAGCTTCGCGTTAAAATTCAAAACCCAGGAAACCTGAGACTGCAAATGTCTGACCACAAACTGCAGTTTGTGATTTCCAATTAAAAAAAAGGACCTGTAAAGGTGAGTGTTATTTTTAGTGAAACTGATGTGATGCAGGGATTTCGTTTTTTTCGCGGCAATAAAGTAGATGCAAAGGTCTCTGTTGTACTAAATATTTTTGTCGATGTTTATTTGTTATTGTAAACAGTCTACTCTGTATTTCAAGACAACAAAGTATTGGTGGCATAGCGACCAAATCCCTTGCAGATTCCAAGTGGGTGAAAATCTTCCATTTGTGACTGCTTTACAAAACACATTCTCCAAGAGCTAGGTTATTTGAACA
>NC_090875.1:7169741-7172241 GCF_036669935.1 Montipora foliosa | reverse complement strand
GAATTTCGACGAATTTCGTCTATTGTTCTCGCGAATTTTCGACGATATGTCGGCGAAATTTCGCGAGGTATTTCGCGTCGCTCAATGCGATATTTCGAAGAAAATGCGGCGAAATCTTTCGAAATTTCGAAGTAACGAACTTTCCTTCTTGCGAACTCTTTCGAAATTTCGAAGAAACGAACTTTTCTTACTTTCGAAATTTCGAAGAAATGAACTTTCGTTTCTTCGAATTTTCGAAGCAGTGAACTGTCGTTAAAAATACACTGTACATTATCATTGCAGTAACATACATAACTCGGAACCAAACGCGCTTTGTTGATTTATTTACGCCATGACTGAAGAGCGTTTCAAAAATGAGCTAGAGAGATTTATCCCGCACCCTGCTTCAGTAGAGTAACTGCCCGTTTGTTTTTAGACAAAACAAACCTTCAAGGACTGAATCATAATGACAACAAGCGGGATTGTAAAACTCCACGATCTGGATTACGCATGCATATTTCCGGGACGTTACAAGTCGATAATTTCGATAGTCGATAAAAGTCGATCGTTGTCGATCAAATTCGATACTAATCAATCGACAAATATCGGATGTCGATAAACGTCGATCACACAATTTTTTGTGATTATCGACTTTGATCGATTTCAATCGACAAGTATCGGAAATACAAAAAAAAAAAAGGTTTATAGCGGGAGACGAGGCTACAGTTGCCAAGCACAGTTTAATGAAGCAGGATTGGCTATGCCAAGACTTTATTTTACCGATTTACATTTATTTATTGATTTACAGTTTTTTATTCAACTTTATTATCATACGGATTTACTTTAAAGCTGTTTACATTTTCATGGGCGATTGAAAAATGTGTCAGCATTTTTGTCGATAAAATCGATATTCAGTTGAAAATCTTGTGATTATCGACTTTTATCGACAAATTAAACTTGTTGATTGACAAATATCGAGTATTATCGACTTATCGACTACGTTTTCGATGATCGACTTTGATCGACTTGTAACGTCCTGATATTTCTGGTTGAAATCTAACTCCGATTGAAGGTCAAGCTTGCAATGTTTTGATCCTCTTCATAGACAAAAAGCGCTTTCACTTGCATACCAGTAGTTCGAAAATGTGAATGATTTCAGAGAAACATAGAATCGGTTCAACAATTCACCAACGTAAAAAAATTATGACAAATGTGTATTATTTGCCGCGGGCTGTAAAACTAGTGTCGTCACTATATAAGAACGGCTGCGTAGGAGACTAGCTGTAAAACTAAGTAAATGTAAGAGACAAATCTTGATGCATCATCTGGTTTATTTAAGGTTTACATTGCATTCCCAAAACAAAGAAAACGAATCTGAAATCTACCTAGATTACATGCAAAAATACACACACAGTTGCCAACAAATTAATCTTGCCTAGTTTGTTTGTTGCTACTTTTTCTGAAGTTTTGGCAGCGTTTGTGTAGTCTGTTTGAATAAATTTGTTTGTACTAATTATTACTAGTAACTGTTGAACTAGTGCAATGGAGAGTTTATTTTAACGCATTTCGGTGTTAGTCAGAGGAATCTTGAGCGTTCGAGTCTCTGTGAGTTGCGTTAGTTATCTTGACGGCTTGCGCGTGCCGCCTCAGCTGTTACAATGTACTTGCCTCAGCCTCGAAATTTCGCTGCATTCTTCAAAACTTTGAAACACGCTTCGAGCATTCTTCGAAATTTCGAAACATTTCCTTCGAAATGTCGAGAATCAAAATTGTCGTTCAAATTGTTGTTCGAATTTTCGCTGGAACATTCGCATACAATTTCGAAATTTCGAAAGTGTCCAGACAATAGCGCTTTCGAAAATTCGTCGAAAGTTCGGCGATATTTCGTTTTGTTTCAAAAATCGCTGGTTTTCGTCGAAAAGTGGCGAAATGTCTCGAAATTCGTCGAAATTCGCTCTCATTACTTTTGCACAGTACTTTATGCTGATATTCTAGAACTTTTTTTAGTGTAACAAGTAAGAGACTCATTTATTAAATATTCTGTACCTGGGCCAACTTCCAAAGACATTCGCAAGAAGTTTCCTGCCGAGGACTGTAGCAAGTATGCTTGCAAAGCCTGGTGGCGCTTGGGCAAAGAATAAGTAATATTCTTAAAATTGTTGCTTTTGTCAGCTAGCCTCTTGAAGTAGTGATGCTTTGCTTCAAATCGCATTGCCCAGTTTCTCACCAGTGGCCCTCTCCTACAAATTAACACCAACAAATATGAAGTTGAACCTTTAGTAATTAAATGACTTCAAAATATAAGTAACAATGTTCTGTTTTAGTCTAGATCATATTTCAACCCCTAAGAATTTTTCTTTAGTGAACATTGGAAAACCTTTCCCCCTGAAAAGTTTATTCTAGAAGTACCTAGCAATTTGCGTTGGGTAGTGGACCATGTTGTGGTGCTTTGGAAGGTGTCGTCTCTCATGAAGTTCTTTGAATCCCTCAAGATACTCTTCAATGAGAACTGCAAGATATG
>NC_090875.1:7162241-7164741 GCF_036669935.1 Montipora foliosa | reverse complement strand
GTAATGCCTGACAGCGGATTCGAAAGTCAGGATTTGCTTGTACCAAAGAAGGTGTCCCTCAATATTCCTCCCTTCATGCGATGCAAGGATCAACTTGATCCTGACGAAGAAGATGAAACAAGGCAGATAGCTGCTGTTAGGATCCACGTTGAACGCGCTATTGAGAGGATTAAAAATTACAATATTTTGAAGCAAATTATCCCTAACAGCATGGCTGAAGACCTAAACAAAATTTTGAAAGTTTGCTCATATTTAACAAATTTAAAGGGGCCATTGGTTGTCTAGCAGTATATTTACAAAATAATGCAAAAAAAAATTTACAAATCTGTTTGTAAGCAACTACCAACAATTTGACCGAAAGAAAAAAACTGGATCGTTGACAGCCTTTGTTGCTTTGCAGGGGTAGTTGCTTGTAAGAGAAGACAAGTTAATAGATGGACAGTGGTCACATAATTACAGTTCTGCAGCATATCTTTATTTACAACAGTAAACAAAATTATACACCTCATTTGAAGTTATTCAAAACCATTATAGCACAAATATCAGTTAACAAGTCTGACTGAAATGAATCATACTAATTAGACTTATTAAAAACAATGTCATTGATATTGCACCTCTAGCATTTTGATTGGTTAATCACAGCAGGTTCAATCACCTCATAATTTGAACCTTGCTGCAAATTTGAATTGTGGAAGTAAAAAACTATTTTCTTGCTCAATAACTGCCACCATTCATCTTGAAAGCAATATTTGTGGTAGAGTTTTTAGTGAAACAAGTACTCTTGGGCTTGCTGGATATCAAAATAATTATAAAAATTATTGATTATGTAGAAATCAACTTGGTTGGAATGGTACATTCAGTTGTGTCTTTAGTGGCATGCCCTTTTAGCAGAAGGGAGCTGGGATCCACCTTGTTTTGATTAACCATAATGTTTTTCATAATTATGTCAGTTGCATTGTCATTCTGCTAACGAGCCCTGATTTACATGTAAAAGCAAACTGGTTTTTGTTTTCAAAACAAGATCACCCCAGCCTCACTTCCCTTTAACTCCAGGTCCCGTAGGACACAACTGTAAAGTAGTACATAAGATGACATAATTTGATGAGCTTTAGCTTGGTAGACAGAAATATGTGTATCAATGCATAGTAGGAATACTCGTTGACATTTACAGCATTTTAAGAAAAGATGGGTCAATTTATCTGCTTTTTTTAGTACTCTGTTTTTCACTTTTCCACGTGGAAGTTTGGGGAAGAGAAATCCTACTTATAGGAAAACAATCTTGGATACAGGTGTTTTCCATTCTTAATTCTGTTAATATTTCTGGTACAATGGCAAATAAGCAGAAATCCAAAAGCTTTTGTTTCAGCATGCAAGTCTTCAATGTTACCACAGTAGGTGTAGACAGCCAAGTCACACCATTGCCTGCCAGAAATGCCCATGCCCCCTTGTATTTGTGCATAATAGTGATGTCGAGTCTTCAGCTTCAATCAAGTGTTGGTAATTCAAGGCAGGAATTCTTTTTGTTCTCAGCAATAATATGTAGCAAATCTTTTCTGCCATCAGGCTGTGGAATTTTACTGGGGAATTGGATGTATTTCATTTCCAAATTTCAAATGGCACCATGTCTTGCAGTGGAATCACTGACTTCCCCATCAATACTTGCGGCAAGGAGTGGTGTAGTTTTATCTATAAAAAGTCCTCTTTCTTCCACATATACCCCAGTGTGTCCTGCTGAATGTTGCCTGGCAACATATTTTGCCCTTATTAAGGGTTCAAGCCTCAGACCCTCAGCACATTGCGCAGGTACGGCAGACCTAGTTTTGTTCATGTCCTCAGTAATGTTGGGCTGGTAATTATTTCCTTTCAGAAGGTCGATAATCATGGGCCACTTACCCCTTGGTCGTCTCTAGGTCTTTACACAAACGCTCAATTTGGCTTTTACTAACATTTCTTGAAAAAGATGGTGCTGCTTCAAACGATTGCTTGTCAGCTTTTCTTTGTGCCCTTTTAATGCTTTGGCATACTTTTTGTCAGCCTGGTAACTGTGCTTTATGACAAGTAGATCACTGAGAAGTATAGCCTCAATATCAGCGCAGGCTGTTGATCAAGGTTTGTGCCACTGCTGTGGTCGTTCTGTGCATGTGGTGTCAGGTTGGATTTGATTTAACTCACTTTCTACAAAATCTAGAATCGTAAACAGTAGAGCACCTACATGCTTACATCTTCCAGTAGCCCCAGCTTTGCAATTACAGTATCCACTTCTCACCCCAGCAGTTTCTTTTCGTAGAGAGACTCGCGTTCGGTAGAGCTTGTTCTTAGTCATTGAAGCCTTAACCTTGCTTTCAAAAAAGCAAACATGTTGATGTGATGTTGCGTTCAACTTTACTTTTTGCATGTGGCCGGCCTTGAACAATGCGTAACCTTCCCGCTTACTTTTGAAAGCCCCTCATCTGAATTTGGTGGAATCTATTGTAATTTCTCCGGCTAAATGGGCAAATAT
>NC_090875.1:7147241-7157241 GCF_036669935.1 Montipora foliosa | reverse complement strand
AGTGATGGGTGATCTATGTGACTGAGGTTATCAGCCACCTCACTCCATTTGCCGCCTCTTTGAGGGGTTCCTTTTTTTGTACCCGTGAATGGGTCTACTGCAACGATTTCTCTGCATAGTAGGTTATGCTCTTCAGTCCAGAACATGCAGTTTCTGTTGATTTAAAATTAATTGGACATCTGATTACACAAAATTGTTTATCATCATAAATAATTCAACCATATATATATATATATATATATATATATAGTTATATAGCTCTTTGGCATTACAAAGCTTTTGCTTTTATGTTCAAATTGAGCACTCTACTAGGATGAGTCATTGCCGCTAGCAATTGCGCATGCTCACTAGCTCGCTAGTTTGAGCACTCTGGCATGACTTGGATGTACCACATGTGTGGGACATCTGGGGTGGCTTTATAGCTTAACCTCCATCCTATATATATATATACATTATTACTCGCTAGTTTGAGCACTCTGAGCACTTTGAGCAATAACTATGACTTCACAGAAGTCATAGGGGGGGGGGGGGGGTCTCCGTCTCCGTCAAGACATGCCTGTACAAAATCTAGAGGCTCTAAGCTATGATTAAAATGTTAGTTTGCACTTATAAGAGCAAACCAAAGTTAGTTTAGGGGGGGTTGATTATATCCTGAGTTAAAGTTTGTGCCTTGGTTTAAATAAAATAATTTGTCAGCCATAGTCAGTATTTCTTTGACACTACTTGGCAGAAATTGATCGCCTACAACTTAGAAATGACCAAGAAGCCAATTCTCTGATATAGGACTTGATCAAATTAGTGGAAGTCAGAAAATGTCTTAGCTTGACCCTTCAGGTGCCACACGGATCCCCATGCAAGGACCAGTAAAATAATTATTAGACAAGAGTAAACTCGAGAAGTTGCATTGTCGAGGCTGGGGTAAAGTTTGATCCTAGCTGCAATCATAGCTGTGAATAGAAAGAACCTTTGAAGGACATTCTTGCACCTTCCAAATTCAAAAGAAGTCGAAACCATGACGAGGCTGAAAATTGGAGATGTTTTAAATGCAACAAAAGATGTGATCTCTGTTGTAATTATTTGTTGGAAGCTGGTGAATTTTCAAGTTTTGCAACTGGCCGGTCGTATCAAATCAAACAAAACCTTGGATGCAATTCGACTGGAATTATTTACTTAGCTTCCTGCAACAAATGCAAAGTGCAGTATGTTGGTTCGATTTCCAATGCATTCAAAGTCACGTTCAGAAACCACAAATCTGACATGAAAAGAAACAAAAAATCGTGCGAGCTTGCCATTCATTTCAATAAATTTCCTCACAACCTTTTGGACTTCAATTTCATTGTCATTGAGAAGATAATGAACACTGATGGAGATTTAGATAACACTTTATTAAAGCGGGAGGGTTATTGGGCGGCACAATTGCGCACACTGCAGCCTTTTGGCCTCAATAAGCGCTGTGAATTCCGTTCAAAAAAACGGATCAATTTCAATGTTCCATGAAAAGCTTTTTGGTTTCCATTATAGTCCCATCTAATTTGTAGTCGGTATTACATAAATAGATTGAATTACTTGCATAACTCAAGATTTTATTATTACATCATTGCTTTAGTTTTGGCTTGTATTGTACCATACAATTTACTACTTAATTGTATTCCATTACTATAGCCATTGTTAGTCTTTCAGAGACTATATAGTCTCAACTGCTGTAATAATTAGGCCATTTTATCCTTAGATTTTTAACTTGTACTCTATTTTAAATTTTTTTAACTGACGAAGGCCGAAGGGTGGAAACGTTTTTATTAAATTTCCTGGACCTTCGAGAAGTTTTGTCTTCCTCTCCAGTTTATATGCAACTATATATATAATATATATATATATATATATATATATATATATATAACCGAAAAAGTAGAAAGAAATCCTCATCTACTATAAAGTGCTCAATAGCAGAGCTAGAGCTATGAATAATTATACTCCAAGAGCTAGGTTATTTGAACATTTACTGCAACTCTGAGTTTCATGCTTCTTGCGAAGCAATCATCAGGCAACTGCCAGAAATAACGGTTACAATCACAGAAATTTGAAATACAGAACAACGGATACGTACGTGACGTCTAGGCATGTCACTGCATCTTTACATTTTTTAACATGAATTTCCTAACATGTCTACAACACGATGACAGCTCATTTCTTTTGTTTAGACTTGCCATTTCTGGTTTACAAATGATAAAATACTTTTCCCACAGACACAAATTGCATCTCTTAGTTACATTGGAGTAAGAACTAGCTTGTTTCATCTTGCACCATTTGATGTTATACTTAGCGTTCTTGTCTTTAAGACTCCATATGTACTTACGAAGTTCGGTAGCATGTTTGTAACGCTCGTTTCGGAATGAGCTTACATGGTTTCTATAACGCAATTTGAACGCAGTGTCACAGAGTCCAATGTATGTTTCCTTTGTGGTTTCCGGTTCTGACCTCGGCCTGATAGATGACGCTTTCCACATTACAGTTACCATCCATGGGACACTCGTTAGGTTTCCTACAATTGCAGCTTTTCTTAGTTAGATTATTAGTGCGTGTGGGTTTACTAATTACGGCTTTGTTATGCTTGGTTATGATTGTTTTAATGTTGCCCATGCAGCTGTAGCTTAATTTGATGGTGTTACGGTTAAAAATTTTGTGAAGTGGGTTAGATTTGGGGAAGTGCTTATCAATTAGTGAAAGGAAGCATTTTCCGACATTTGTTTCCACGTTCCTGCTATAGGGCGGGTTAAACCATGTAATGTTCCGTTTTCTGTTTCTCAGTGGACGTGGCGGCTGGTTTAATGTGGCATTGAATGACAGGTTATAGCGATATCCGCTTTTGTTGAGAGCTTCCTGGTAGATGGGTTTAGCGTTATCAAAGCACTCTTTGTCAGAAGATATCTCGGAGAGCCTCTTATTGATTGACTCGGGGATGTTTTTCAGGATGGTTGGTGGGTGGTTGGATTTTGTGTGCACATACAGTGGGATATTGCCTTCCTTTGTGTACGGGTAGTACTTCCCACTTGTAAGGTCAAGCGTGACATCTAAGAAATTGACCTTGGTGGTGTTAGCCTCGACTGTGATCTTCAAGTCGTTGTCACGAAAGACTTTGCAAATGCCCTTTTTGATCTTCTCTATTTCCTGTGGTGTTCCATTGAAGGCAGCTAAACCGTCATCCCGGTATAAGCCGATATTTCGGCCGTACTTCTTGGTGAGAAGTGACAAGAGGAAGCATCCAACCAGCTCGCAAGTCTCTGCTCCATCGAAGGATCCCATAGTGACATCAAATTGGTTGTCGGCAGATTTCTTCTCCCATGGGCAATTATCGTTGAATAGCAGAGATCGCTTTGCATGCAAGATAATTTCACGCTCATGACTGTGGATTGGGCGGTACTTAGAGGCAAAATCCAGTGCTTTGGAAAGCAACTTCTCAGTTATTGAGGGGTAGAACTCACAAACATCGAAGCAGATGAATGAGAGGGATTTCTTGCTTTCTAGACAGTTAAACCATTGCAGGACGCTGGATGTGTTTTTCCACTGGTAGAAAAGTTAAATGCGCAGTCCGCCCGAATAGCTGACCAACTCAAGTTAGACGACCGCATCGAGAAATTGGCTAAGAAAGAAGCATTCATCACGCTGAAAGATCATAAACCCAATTTTCAGGACCATCCATCATGCCGATTAATAAACCCATCGAAGCCTGAAATTGGCGTAATTAGCAAGCACATCCTCGATGAGATTAACACTTTCATCATCAACAGCTCTAAGATAAACCAGTGGAAAAACACATCCAGCGTCTTGCAATGGTTTAACTGTCTAGAAAACAAGAAATCCCTCTCATTCATCTGCTTCGATGTTTGTGAGTTCTACCCCTCAATAACTGAGAAGTTGCTTTCCAAAGCACTAGATTTTGCCTCTAAGTACCGCCCAATCCACAGTCATGAGCGTGAAATTATCTTGCATGCAAAGCGATCTCTGCTATTCAACGATAATTGCCCATGGGAGAAGAAATCTGCCGACAACCAATTTGATGTCACTATGGGATCCTTCGATGGAGCAGAGACTTGCGAGCTGGTTGGATGCTTCCTCTTGTCACTTCTCACCAAGAAGTACGGCCGAAATATCGGCTTATACCGGGATGACGGTTTAGCTGCCTTCAATGGAACACCACAGGAAATAGAGAAGATCAAAAAGGGCATTTGCAAAGTCTTTCGTGACAACGACTTGAAGATCACAGTCGAGGCTAACACCACCAAGGTCAATTTCTTAGATGTCACGCTTGACCTTACAAGTGGGAAGTACTACCCGTACACAAAGGAAGGCAATATCCCACTGTATGTGCACACAAAATCCAACCACCCACCAACCATCCTGAAACCGAGTCAATCAATAAGAGGCTCTCCAAGATATCTTCTGACAAAGAATGCTTTGATAACGCTAAACCCATCTACCAGGAAGCTCTCAACAAAAGCGGATATCGCTATAACCTGTCATTCAATGCCACATTAAACCAGCCGCCACGTCCACCGAGAAACAGAAAACGCAACATTACATGGTTTAACCCGCCCTATAGCAGGAACGTGGAAACAAACGTCGGAAAATTCTTCCTTTCACTAATTGATAAGCACTTCCCCAAATCTAACCCACTTCACAAAATTTTTAACCGTAACACCATCAAATTAAGCTACAGCTGCATGGGCAACATTAAAACAATCATAACCAACCATAACAAAGCCGTAATTAGTAAACCCACACGCACTAATAATCTAACTAAGGAAACCTAACGAGAAACCACAAAGGAAACATACATTGGACTCTGTGACACTGCGTTCAAATTGCGTTATAGAAACCATGTAAGCTCATTCCGAAATGAGCGTTACAAACATGCTACCGAACTTAGTAAGTACATATGGAGTCTTAAAGACAAGAACGCTAAGTATAACATCAAATGGTGCAAGATAAAACAAGCTAGTTCTTACTCCAATGTAACTAAGAGATGCAATTTGTGTCTGTGGGAAAAGTATTTTATCATTTGTAAACCGGAAATGGCAAGTCTAAACAAAAGAAATGAGCTGTCATCGTGTTGTAGACATGTTAGGAAATTCATGTTAAAAAATGTAAAGATGCAGTGACATGCCTAGACGTCACGTATGTATCCGTTGTTCTGTATTTCAAATTTCTGTGATTGTAACCGTTATTTCTGGCAGTTGCCTGATGATTGCTTCGCAAGAAGCATGAAACTCAGAGTTGCAGTAAATGTTCAAATAACCTAGCTCTTGGAGTATAATTATATATATATATATATATAGGAAGAATGAAAAAATGAGTCGCTGGCGAACTTCTCACAGGTCTGGTATATTATAATCTCGTGTAAACGTTTCGCCCTTCGGGCTTCTTCAGTTTACGCTAAAAACTAAAAACTGAAAATACCTGGTACAACTGAACTTGCGCTATTTATACAAAACCATGAACCAAAAGGTGTAAAATGTTTAAAATTACAAAAAAATTATAAAAACTCATGTTGGAATACATTAAGTGGACAATAGGTGAGATAAGAAATAGTTAGCTCTATTCCGAAAAAGGCGTTAATAACCAGACATCGAAACTAATAATTTAAAATAAACAACAGGACTTTGTAAATCATGCAATCAGGTGGCCATATGATGAGCCCAAAACAAGATCCCAAGAGAAAGCCTCTGGAACCACGCCAGTACTAAAAACAACAGAACCCCGCCCAGGGGCCCTAAAAAGTAATAGAATCCCTGAACAGGGCCTGTGGGAATGCCGATCTGCACAGCGTAACTGGAAAAAAAGCCCAACTGGTTGCACAATTACTCCAGTGAATGATTAATTAAACCTTATTCTATTTTTGGAATTAAACTCGGATCTTTTGTTCAAGCCGTAAGGTTGGAGGGTGCATAACTGTGCGCACCAAAAGGCCTCTCTTGTGAGTAAAACCTTGTCCATATCATCAGTAGAGTCATTTTCACCGGCAGTTGTAACGGGTTGGTAGGGGTAATATTATATTTCGAGATATCGATTTGTTTGGCGGGATAGATGATAATAAGTGTTTTTTAACCGCTCGAAAAAACAGAATATATATATATAGCTTTCATTGTCAATGTAACATGTACACAAGAAAAAACACGGAAGTTCACATTTGTTGTCATGTTTAGTGGTCCCTGTGAATTATTGTGTGCTGACCAGAGAGGATGTAGATTTTCATTGTGAAAAATGATTTTTACTTAGAAAGGTGCTTGGAAACTCTGACCCTAGTTATGGGTCACCGAGCTAAGTTCCTAAAATTGTTAGCTGACCTTCGTGGCAAGAAAGAGAAACAACCATCATGCAGTGGGCATGTACCTGAGACAGGTGACACCTTGGAGACCAATGACTGTGAACCAGCCAATTCCTTAGAGGTTTCAAGAGGCAATGATCCTCAGGCTAATAGTCTGCCAAGGTTTGTTATTATTGGCAATCAATTCTTAATTTCATAATAAAATGATCTTGAATACCATAAAATGTTATTTCTTGGATGTGTCAACAAATCTTGTTACTTCATTGTGCAGCTATGAGAACTCTGACTGAAAAGCTGATGGAAAGAGTTTCAATAATTGAACATCTTAAAAATTAAAGTACTGCAGTCATTTCTGATAATTGAAGCCAGTGTAAAAAAATGATCATATTTCCAAAAATAAAAGGCCTCACATCTCCTTGTATTTGGCTGCCTAATCCTGTTCTTAATGTGCTGGAAATAAGCTATTGAGTAAAGTGGTAATTGCCGCTTTTAACCAATATCTCGCTCAAGTGTAGTTTTACGCTTGTCAGTGTGAACTTTAAGGCCAGGATAAAGGGTGTATAATTTTGTGTTGATGCAGTTCCTGTTGTTGTGTAGGGTGGTAGATTAACTGCCCTTTACCAGCACCTCTTTTGAGTGGATTATTATCTACTGAGCTGCTCATTAAAGAGGAGATGCACAAATTTATACTTACAATTTTCATAAACTGACAAAATTGTTATATCATCTCCAGGAAATCCTAAATATAATTAAGAATGATTATTATCTTTCAACCGAGAGAGGAGGACAAGCACCTTCTGAAAAGAGGCTTTTCTTGCTTAATTAACTAAAGACTATTTCAAGTGCAAGTGCAGACCAGGAAATAGCTGGTGAAGAATTGGTGGTGATGGAGTTTTCTGTTGCTGTTTTGGATTGCTTTTGAGAGGGTATTAGGCTGGTAGTACACTAGGAGATAGTGTCATTCCAAAGTGTTGGAATTGTGCACTGGCATTGTTGACATATAATGATATTCTGGTATATGGCCAATATAAATATTCGTTGTCTGTCTATCGGTATTGACTGGATTTATAACTGTCACAGGGGAGAAATTTGCATCTGACTCTGTGATATTGATAGTGATATTCAGAGAATTTGCAACAGCTTAAATTATAATATTATCTGCCCATGTTCCTTGCCTTGCCATATTATTCGTGTAGTTCTGCGAAGAGTATTCATACTTGCTTTCTATATACAACTCAGGGTGATGTAGAACATGTTAAACTCCTAGAGAGCACATATACAAATGATACTCAGAGGTGTTTTATAGCTGGCATGAGACCGCATGGAAAAAAACAGCTTCCATCTCCCAATACATTGACTGGAATTCTACCAAGTTCAGATAATCTGGAATCCAATAATAAAACTGCATTGACTTGTTTGGCACATGGAGCATTCTTCTCATTATTTATTTGAGTGGAAGGCCCAGGATTCTTCTCTACATCACCACTTAATGCTACTATGCGATGAGCAACCCATAGTATTTGTACACAAGAGCACTTTAATTTCTTCAAACCATATTCATCAGTATAAACATAGGCAACTGACTTTTTGTGTTTTCGGGTTCTTGTTTGTACAAAAAGCAAAAACAGCCTTTGTTGTCTTGGGCAGCAATCTTTTTTACTGAGGTTCGACCTCTGCTTTCTTACTGACCTATGTTGATGATCATATATTCCACAAAATTCATTATTTAACTTATGATAAGCACTGCTTTTTTTGCATAAGTATACATGAAGCTTAGATGACTGTGGAACAACTTTTCGGACATGTTTCTGCAATTTAAGTACAACTTTTTTACGCTTTTGCAGAAGACGCTTTATTTGGGTTGTGGGAATTCTTGAAACTGCTCTACTCCTTCGTCGTCTTAAGTTCTGTTCACACAAATTAACGTGAATATCGTAGCAAGATCTGTACCGTTTATTTTTATATTTTACTTGTACTGAAACTTCGTTTATGTTCGGTGAACAGGAAGTTCTCATTCCCTCGATACTCTTGTGTTCACTGTGTGATTCACTTAACTCATTCAAGTGTGTTGTTGCTGCCTATGTGTTGGAGAAGAGCAAGCGAAACTTACTGGCCAAGAAGCACAGCTTCGTCTTGATAAACTTGATAACACTGTTTGTGATTGATCTCATGTGACTAGCAGCCATCTCAAGCAAATTTTAACGACAGATTGATTCGTCGTTTGTATTGCAAATATTTTCAAAAGCAGATTGTAAAGCAGTTGATATAAGCGAGCCTCAAGTTTGGATCGAAATTTGTAGAGCTCAGAAAACGTTTTAGTGTGACTATCTGGGCCGCTTTTATTGATGTGTGTGTTGTAAGTTGACGAGCTCCAAAGGAAAAGCACAATACTAAAGTAATGATTACTCACCAATACGAAAAAAAGACAGGCCAGCGCCAGTCCAGTATGGCTGCCTCGAACTTCGTCCTTCATGCACTGCCTCGTGCACTCGAACTTGTCAAAAAATCGTCCTGGGTAGCCCTGGGTTTGAAGATTTCGGTTTCTTGAGCCATGTTGCACACTTTAGAAACCCCGAAATTGCGGTTTGATGTTATTTGTTTATTTATTAGTCTGTACAAACAGTTAAATTCTTGCGCAATTGTATTTCAGGTTTATCAAACTTCATTTTCCAATTACTAAGGGGGAGGGTAAGCGACGAAAATTGTCATTTCCATCTACGGTCGACTACTTCCGGGACACATTTCGATGCCCACAATACTCATTCATTGCGTCATATGATGCAAAGAATGAGCTAAAAACTAATTAAACAATAAGCGAATTCGTGACAATTTGACAAAACAGTAGTTCTGTAAAAGCGTAACTCGCCCACAAACAAGAACAGAACATTCTTTGCGCACTAATAATAATCAAACTCCATTGCGTAATTGTGGCGCACAGCGAATTTGCAAATTGAAAAGGTACCCATACCTGCTTGTTCATTCTCTGTCTCAAATGACGCTGGAATGTCGAAGGCGTCCATATCTTCATAGCTGAGTCTTGTACTTTCAGCGATTGGGGTTGAACTGGCGCTGCAATACAGGCATCATCAAATAACATCTAGACCTAATCTCACTGCCTCTATGTACTGTTCCTTTGTCTGGCATTGCCGATGTTGCCACCTGTCACGTCCATCACATAGGAGTGCTTCTTGTCTTGAGGTTACTTCTTTGGGGCAAAATAAACAATAATAGCTGTCCATATCTAGTAAGAGTTGTCGCGATCGGGAGTATTCTGAGAACGTTAGTGGAATGAATTGGACAAAAATCACAGCCCTTTCATACCACAATGCCTGATCAAGACGGATCGAAATCGCAGCTACGTTATTGGAAGATATTGTCGGTGTTAACTTTAATTAAAGTCTTGAGACAATGTCCTATTGAAAGGGAAAAAATCTCTCCTTCTTCTGCAAGTGCGGCGCAAGCAACCATAATAAGCGCTTACTGTGTTTATCTCAGTACATGTAATCAGTAATCACAGTGTGTTTGATACCTGTGCAACTGGTTACTATCAGTGGCTTTTACATGCCTTCTTCTGTAAGTGCGGCGCAAGCGACCATAATAAGCGCTTACTGTGTTTATCTCAGTACATGTAATCAGTAATCACAGTGTGTTTGATACATGTGCAACTGGTTACTATCA
>NC_090875.1:7119741-7122241 GCF_036669935.1 Montipora foliosa | reverse complement strand
ATATTCCTAGATTTTAGCAAAGCTTTTGATACTGTTAATCACCAAATTCTACTCACAAAACTGGATTACTTTGGTATCAGAGGTGTAGTTAAGGACTGGTTTACTTCATATTTGAGCAACAGAACACAGTTTGTATCCCTGGGTGCTGTTACTTCAGACATTCAACCAGTGTCTTGAGGTGTGCCCCAAGGGTCAGTGCTTGGGCCACTCTTATTTCTCATCTATGTAAATGATTTTCATAATTGTTCAAAGCTTTTGGATTTTCATCTTTTTGCAGATGATGCAAATTTATTCTTACAGCATAGAGGTATAAATATGCTTGAAAGTCTGATTAATTCTGAACTTGAGAAAGTTCATACTTGGCTATGTGCAAATAGACTTTCATTAAATATTGGCAAGTCAAATTTTGTCATTTTTCGTCCTATCCAAAGAAAACTGCCCAAACAGGTCATGTTATTTGTAAACAATCAAATGTTAACACAAGAAACTTCTATTAGATACCTTGGAGTCTACATAGATTATAATGCTAATTGGAAGACTCATATTACTTATATTTCTAAAAAAGTCAAGAGAAGCATAGGCATTCTTTCTGAGCTCTGTTATTTCATAAGTACCAAAATACTACTTAGCCTATACTATGCTCTAGTTGAACCTTTCTTAAATTACTGCATAATTACTTGGAGCGGTACTTATCGGACAACTTTACAACCTGTATTTATATTACAGAAGAAAGCCTTAAGAATAATTACTTTTACTAGTTTTAATGAATATTCAAATCCTTTATTTAAAGATCTAAGAGTGTTTAAGCTGTTTGATATTAGTGCCCTTCAACTAGCAGTATTTATGTATAAGTTTCATAATAAACTCCTACCTCCTGTATTTGACCATTACTTTAATCCTGTTAGGAATGTACATAGTTATAATACCAGATTATCTAGCAAAATGACTTATGCAATTCCGAAAGCCAGAACCAATTATGGAATCTTTAATATACGTTTTCAGCGTGCTAAAGTCTGGAATGATCAAAGTGATGACCTAAAGCTTCCTCCTCTCAAACGTTTTAAGGAAAACCTAAAGCTAATTCTTATTATCTCATCTAATTTATATTAGCTTAATCACCAGAGTGTGGCTGTCCTATTTCTTCAGTCCATATGGTTATTTGGCAGCCTGTACTCCTTTCTATTTTTGTAATAGGTGCGGTTACACAGCACGGTAAATGGCATTTCCCGTGGTAAATTTTCCCACAGTACATCACACTTGGGTTTTAGTATACCGTGGTTCAAGCGGTTACACACGAATTCCCAAGGTAATTTCACAGGTGGTGGTTGCTTGCAATGATACAACAGAGTACTGCTGTCTTAACTAAAGCGCATGCGCGTAGAAGTGTATGGAGTCTTCCTCGACCACAGCTTTGGTTTGAAAGATGGCTTGATGGCTGGTGGAAAGAAAACTTTCGGGTTTCCAGAGCCACTTTTGAACATATCTGTGGATTAGTTGGGCTGGCGTTATCCCGACAAGATACCGCCATGAGAGCCGCAGTTCCAGTGGAGAAAAGAGTGAGCACAAGCTTGTGGCGACTAGCCACAGGGGACTGTTATCGTACATGTGGACTAATGATGGGAGTTTCAAAATCGACAGCAATAGAATGTTGCCATGAATTTGTTTATGAACTAAATTCTCTCCAGGGTGATTTCATAAAGTTTCCGATCACACGACAAGATGCTATGAAAAAAATTGAGGGCTTTTCGCAGATCAGCAAGATTCCGAACGTAGTGGCAACAATTGACGGAACTCATATTCCAATCAAGGTGCCGCAACATAATCATGAGGACTATTTTAACCGAAAGCACTTCTACAGCTACGTGATGCAGGCTGTTGTTGACTCGCATGGACTTTATTTATCAGTTTCAACAGGATATCCAGGCAGCTTACACGATGCTGAAAAAAAAAACATTGTAATGGAGCCTATAATGGACCTTACTGGTACAGTCATTCAGCCATTAATCGTAGGAGACTCAGCATATCCTTTAAAAACATGGCTACTTTGCCTTGTGAAGGACAACAGAACACTAACACGAGAACAAAAGAAATTCAATAAGCAGTTGTCGAAAGCAAGAATCGTGTCCCAGCATGCCATTGGAAAGACGAAGGGGAGATGGCGGGTGCTAGACTAACGTTTAGATGAAGATTCAGACAGAATCCCTGCCACAATCATTGCTGCATGTGTGCTGCACAACATTTGCACATTAAGAGGGGAAGACTATGACGTTTCAGACGACAGTGACAGCGAAGATGATGAAGACCCCACACCAGGTGCAAACGCAACACTTCAAGCAGTTGTTGATTACATTGCCGATCTGTAGTTCAAAATGTAAACATGGAATAAACAGTTAACTCATTTTCTGCAAAAAACTGTAAACCAATTTATTTCGCTAGAGTACAATGGTTTTGCATAAACATGAACAACAACGTCTTAAAATACTAGTTATGTTTACATTAA
>NC_090875.1:7099741-7102241 GCF_036669935.1 Montipora foliosa | reverse complement strand
ATTGTTCACACATCATTGCATCTTGTATGTCTTTTTTCTTGCCTTTCTCTTTCTCTTCAAAGAACTGAACCACCTCGTGTTCAGGTAACCAACATGAAAGGGCAAGAGAGCGTAGCACAGCTCCTGAGGGCTTTGGTATCACGACATGATCCAAATCCAAAATGTGGCTGGAAGATAACTGCCACGGATGGAATTCCAGGGCCCAATATCAAAACATAATCTTTGTTCATAAGGTGGATAGTGCAGCTCCCCTTTGCTCTCAAGCCATCGCATGAAATCAGGTAGGGGTTCCCAATGTATATGTTGTCGTTTGTTTCCTTTGCTTTCATCACCTTTGTAAAATACCGCTGTGGTCTGCTTATGAGACCATGATGATCTTTCGCTTTCATCTCCCTGAAGCATGGATTAGTCTCTGTTGTGTTGACACCCCACACATTATGCAGGGCTTGAGAAAAGGAGTTCTGCCTTACTGCATATGACACACCAGAGGCTTTATTATTGAATTCTGTCAGAGATAAAAACTTTTTTCGTTGGCGTCATCGTGAAAAATCCATTCTTCCTCTTTCAGCCCTCAATACACCTGAATATATTTCTGTGCAAACTTTGCTTCTTTCACACTTTAGTACTTTATCTGCCATTCTCTCCATGTTTTGTACGAGGTGTGGATATATTGGTTCTCACACATCCAGATGTTTTTCATGGCTTGAAAACGCACCCTGAGCCAAGCATGCTTTGTTGACTTGAGGATGCACTCTTTCGACGAAATTTGTATTGCTGTGATATTCTGCGAATGAAACTTGCATGACCTTGTCCAGGTTTAAAAATTGCACATTCACACAAGGCACATTTAAATCATGCTATTGGAGGGTTGTTGAGATGGTCCATTGTCAACAATAAAGACAAAGTTCTCTTTGAACCTTCCCGTGTCTGGATTTCTGAAAAAACGATAAAGAGACGACTGCACTAGAAGAAAGAAAAGTTCATCAAAACATCGAAAAACAGATGCTGGTTTGTAGTGTCATAAGTAGATTAAGTTCACTGCTTGACCAATGCGTGTTTCTGACACTGCAGCTGCACAACCAAACCATTAATGGAACAATGGCGTTGTTAACCCGTGGTATGGGGTCTTCCAAGATTGCTTTTCATAGAAGAAACAGATGGGCCATTGGAGCTATGGCGTTTGTTCTACCCTCCTCCCAGTCGTGCTTGATACAGTAAACACCCGCATATAAGAACACTTTTTTTTCAGGTTAAAGACTGAGGGGTGCTTAGTGAGAAATCAGCCTGAAAGTGTTCTTAAAATTGTATGGTTTATACTTCAAATGATATATTACTAGGGGTTTAATTAACATACAATAGACCGTATTCATAAATGGCGGCTAAGTAATTATTCTTTTGTCTTTATGCTAATCATCCTCACTAGCCTCGCTAGCGCGAACAAAAATCAAAAGAATATTTGCTCCAAAGTGAGGCTAGTTAGCACAAGGACAAAAGAATAATTTCTTGGTTGCCATTTATGAATACGGTCTATGCTGTTTTGTAATAGATTTTTATACTTTGTAATGGTCCTGAACACCATAGTACTTCGAAATAAGTTACTGTACTGTGTTGTTTCCTTATCCTAATACCCTTTACCTTTGTATTAAGAACATGTTTTATTTATCAGGCTGAATTGGTATTTATATGGTGCTTTATTGGCCACATTTCAGCCTGACATTCTTAATCCACTTGTTCTTACTACTTAATCACATGGAATAATACTTTTAGCATCTTTTGAGTCAACAACACACGTTTTTTCATTCGCAGCACAATCGTCTCCTACAAAATTGTCATTGCCCAATGACCAGTGCACATTCACTATAAACTTCTCCACTCCAACCCGAGTCGGATTATGAAGTGATATCATAGCATTCACTGCTCTGCCATAGTGGTGACGCCTTGCTTGCAGAGAATTCTTTTTAAAATTTTGAGTATAGTTGTAACAGCAAGACAGAGAGAGATGTTGAAATCTGGATTCAACATTGCAATTACCAGTTCCCTAGCCCTTTTCATGTCTGTATGGTTCTGTTGTGTTTATATAAAGTTTCCTCCAACAACCGTGGGTGACTTTGGAGCCCCACACCATGTCGCAAAAGCATATTCTAGCAAAGGGACAAAAAGCGGGTTCTTCACAGTTAAGCCTGTGGCAACGCCCCTTTGATACATGTAAGACTTCTTGATCTATTCCCTTATTTGCTACCCGTAGCCAGGAGTGTGAGAGGAAGCGTTCATATCAGGACCAGGAGTACCCCATTATGGGGTGTGATCCCCGCTGAAATTAGCTTTCATAATTTCTAGTTGGCCAACAAAATTGTGCTCTATCAATTTCGCACAAGTGCATATAAATTCTATCCTGTGACATTATATCTCACCACGTCAAATTCGGAAAGACTGAATCCTATTCTGTAACATCAAATTCTGTGATACCAAATTTTATCCTGTGACATCAAATTCGGAAGGA
>NC_090875.1:7064741-7084741 GCF_036669935.1 Montipora foliosa | reverse complement strand
GTGGCTG
Organism: Montipora foliosa; assembly: GCF_036669935.1. Taxonomy (NCBI): domain Eukaryota; kingdom Metazoa; phylum Cnidaria; class Anthozoa; order Scleractinia; family Acroporidae; genus Montipora; species Montipora foliosa. The sequence continues at coordinate 7,084,734 of NC_090875.1, read as the reverse complement.
ACTTGTGCTACAGAGGTACTCGAGCAAAATGGTATTCGAAAAGAAAGTTTTACTACAGCCATAAAGGATCTACTTCAGAACGGCTGTAGCAAATTTCGAAATGTAATGATTTGTGGCCCAGCAAATTCAGGGAAGACTTTTCTGCTGAACCCTCCTACATGTCTCTACAAAACATTGTGCAATCCGGCTTGCACCTCATTTGCTTGGGTGGGAGCGGAAGAAGCTGAATGCATTTTCTTAAATGATTTTCGCTGGTCACAACAAATTATTCAGTGGCATGATTTCCTTGTTATGCTTGAAGGCCAGATGGTCCATCTGCCTGCACCTAAAACGCATTATGCTTACCCGTTTTAGTTTTAGTGGAACAGGATTTAAGCATGTTGGCTCTATACCAGAAGAGCTAACAAAATATGTCTATCGTGTATTAAATTCAAGAAGACTACAGAGTACATCTGTGTATCAGATAAAGTTCTGCACCCAATGGGCAAAATTAGGGTACTACAGGACATTGTTGTTATCTTGCAAAGGTGAATGGCCTCGTCAAGTTGTACAAGCCAGTTCTCGAGTACAAAAATAATATTTTTACTTCGTCTTCAACTGGAAATTTAACTTTTTCATCATTTCCATCTAATTTTCTGATAGAAAATTGTTTGAAATTTACAATAAGTTTAAAAACAATACAACTAATTAGAGTTTTTCCCTAAAAAGTGGTATCAATGTTATGTGTTTACTACGTTCAAAGGCTACCACCATGTTGTTACTCGTACATTTTAAGTGCATGAAATTGTCCTTCATGATGTTCAACCAGATTCATTCAATAACAATTTTCGAGACTGGGGGTAATGCTAAATAGACTGTAAAACACACTTAATGAAATGCAGCATTGTAATACTGAATAACAACTGCATGGAAACAACTATTAAAAGTCAGGTAAATTCATTGGTGGAAGTGTCTCACTTGCTGCATGAAATTGAGCCCTAACAGTAAGTGAACCCCGTTGAGGCAGATTGGCACGGTTTGCCACAAACACCCCTGGATTAGCTCTATGTGAAATCACTACTCGATCTAAGCGTTCAATTCCTGATTGAGATGGCTCATTGAAGCTTGGCAAAGCTATCAAATGAAAACGCTCATGGATGCCAGTCCAGGAGTAAAAGGGGAGATCAGGATCAATCCGTTTGTTGAATTCATTCATTATTTTAGGGAATTCTTGCTTAAATGCCTTGTGATCAAAAATTGGTCCAAGCAACTCATGGAAAAGGGCAATCATTCCTTCAACATCGTCAGTGGTACTTGCCTTGGGGTTTTCAGGGGGCAAACCTCTTGCCTCACCCTCTGATCTCCAGCTTTGCGACCAGAGCAACAATGATTTCTCTTATTAAACCTTGAATACCCTTCACTGGTCTGCAAACACGCAAAGTTATAGGTAAAATTAATGTTTTCCAAATTAATAACATTGGAAATACTTTTTGCCTGATCTTTGTTGTAAAGGTTTGTTCCTTAAAATCAAAAACCGAAAAATGCCATTAAGTCTATTCGTACAGCTGTATTGACAGTTCTCTGAATCCAAAAAAAAATGAAACGGACAACTACAGGTAGATTTATTGATGTGCCATTTCTTTATTCTCCTCATTCAAAAACCCCCAACCTTCCATTTCCCAACCCTTAAAATCCCAAGACAGGCCAACACAATTTTCTTCCCATAATGTGAATATATCATCATGAGAAATCAATACGAGAGTTAAGATAATAATCAGCAATAGAAACGTGTCTTGAATGAGAACAGGAAAATGTCAGTATGGCTATCTGAAGTTATTTTTTTTTATGTCTGTATGTTCGTTTGGTATAAAATGTGTTAAGGTTAAAGTGAGATTCTCACCTATTGACATCCATGGTTGAGTAGTCTCTACAGTACCAATACCAAGGCAACCAGTCCTCGAGAATCCAATCCAGCAAAGCCAGGTTGTACTTCCGTCTTTCCTTCTCAGAGAGTCTCCGTCCATCATTCGCTTTGTGCCAGTTGAAAATGATCTCAACAACTCGTGCTTCATTCTTGTGTTTGTTGCTCTGCATGAACTTAAGGACACCAATGGAGAAAAATTTCTCGCAATCAGGAACAGACTGTTTTCTTTTTCCAGTAAGGGCCTCATAAGTCATGCCACTATTTTCATCATGAAGAGCATCTCTGAAGAACTGCAGGCCTCCCTATCGATGGGATTGTCCCGGCTCTAGTGCCTGATGTTATGCGCGTCATTATGATCTTCACGCTCATGAAAGGTCTCACCATTCACTTCATTTACCTCTGGTTCTTTGAAGTTAACACCCAATGCACAGTAGTCATTTACTTTCTTGCGGTACAGGTAGGTGGCCATCAAAGACTTCTCATTTTCAGGCTTACCTTAAAGAAAAGCAAATGTAAATAATAGTAGTATACAAAAATTTGGTTTTATCAAAGGAGTTGATAATGTAAATTGCCCACCGTACAGAGATTCCAAAAGCTGACGTTTCGAGTGTTAGCCCTTTGTCAGAGCGAATCGAGGAATTATGGGTTACGTGTAGTTTTTATAGTAGAGTAGGAGCTACACTAGTGGTGGTAACATGGCAACGTGAAAAATAGGAATATATTAGTTAAATGAAAAGCATTCGTTAATACCATGAGGATTAAGGATGCCGATTTGGAAGATGAATTTTTGTTCCAGATTCTTGCGGCTTTCCGTGGTACCTAGATGTAGGGAAAGGCCGCAGATGGCCATGTGTTTTTTGGAGTGGTTAGGGAGATTAAAATGACGAGCGACTGGCTTAGATGCATCTTTGTCATTCTTCTCAAGCATTGAGACTTAGTGTAATGCTTACATTATATTATTATTATTATATTATTATTATTATTATTATTATTACTTTTATTATTATTTTCATTATTATTATTACTATTAACTTTAATATAACATACCAGGCTTCCATGAATGTGGATCATAGTTAAATGGAAAGTGACTTCGTCTAAGGAGCCGAAAGACCAGATGTAAAGGAAAGTCCATCGTCCATGTGAGATTTCAGCAGAACGACTGCTGGATGTGACACTTGAGCTTCCACTGCCCCATCTTTGAGAGAAAGCAAGAATGTATAGTTACATTTAAACTCTTTACCATTTTAATTTGGTAGCTCCAAAAATATTTTTAGACAACAGTATCTTGCTGGCCAGCACACTTTGCAATAACATTCATGCTATGGGTTCTCTGTTGCTCAAAAGTGACATGGTGCAAAAGCAATGTGTGAACCTTGAAAAACATGAGGCTTAATTGAATGGAAATCGACAATTTGTTTTCCTTTAATAATTTATAGCCACGACACTGTTGACTTGCAAACAGCCCATCACAAAGCAGAAAGTGTACAGAATCCATTATTTTTACCTTTGTTCTTGGGTGTGAGATATCTTGCTATTTGACGAGCCGGAATGGATTTGGACTTAGACTTTGCATCTGCCATCAGCTGAATTACTGAGACTGGTCTCTGGGAGCCCTTGGTCCTTAATGAGTTAAACTCTCCGTAAATTACAAAACCTAATACATAAAAAATATAATCAGTGTGCAAAGAAAGTCATGTCCGATAGCCTGGGGCTAGAGGATATTGCTATCTACCTTTTTTAGGAAAATTAAAACTACAGAAGGGTTGTGATAAATCCTGAAAATCAAAAAGGGATTTGGGGGTACTTGAGATGATTTGTGGGCAAGGTCATGCTAGCTGTAGCTTATAATGGCATTAAAAAATATATGTACATGTATATATATAAATATTTACTATCACCCAACTAGCGGACTAATGCAAATCCTGCATTTTGATTGGATACGCTACTAGATGACTATTAGTAATAGTCCTCGCGTATGGAAAAGCGTGAAGCTTTCTTTCATTTTATTCCGGCCAAATAAATATTTCTTCAACTTGCATTCGCTAACTTTAATGTTGCCTTTTCTGTGCAACTAGTTGGGTGATACTAAAACAATTAGACCCTTCGCCCTCAAGGGCCACAGGTCAATAGCCGATTCGGGTGTGCCTCATGGGCTATTGACCCGTAAACCTTGCGGGCTATGGGTCTAATTGTTAAATATATCTAGAGAGAGCGAGAGAGAGAGAGAGAGGGAAAAAATGGCGAAGAAAACATACCCACAACTGCCATCCCCAAGTTTTCCATTTCCAACTTAAGTTCATCACGGAGTTGCCTAACTTTTGCATCTGTTATGCTCTTGAATGGCAGGGCTCTCACTGGAATGGCATAGGGCTTCATGTTCCTGCGTTCATCAGCCACCATGAAGATCATCAGATGCGTGGCCGCTTCCCTTTTTTTAGAGAACACAACTTGGGTGTACTGTGACAGACCTTTCCTTAACTGTGCTAAAGTTTGGGGAAGATTTCCTCTCTGATTAGCAGGCCCTAAACACTTGGAAATTATGCTGCTGCATCTGTTTTGCAAATCATGGTTCAACGATGCCAGGGTTTCACGAGCATTGACATCCCAAGCTAGAGAAAACAGGCTGCTCTCTGGGGTATTGCTTTGTTTCCTTTTTTTTCATAAATTTCCTTTGTTTTCCTGAGACCTGATTGCAAATACAGAATCATTTGTTAGTGTTTGCAACTCTTCCCTCAAGTCCTGGATAACAACTTCTAAGGGCTTTCTTTTTTGTAAATCAATCCCTCAAATAAAACTTATCAACTGCATGTATGTTTGGTGCAGTTGCTCCAGTTGCCCATCTCCCAAGTCTACATCCCCAGACCACTCACGGCGCAAGGATTCCATAATACTGGATCTTATATCAGAGGCATCGGCTTTAATCCACCAACGCCCATTAGGATTCCTCTGTTTTGCAGTCTTCAGTGCCTCTATCTACAGTTAATTACAGATGACAACAAATCATTCCAAGAAAAGAAAAGTAATGTCTCTATTTGAAACTAAATATGTATACACATTATTAAGTGTAGGAAGAATTATGATGAAATGTACTCTGAGGGGTCGGTGACATCCAGATCCAAACTCATGACAACATGGTATGCAATACACTGTCAGACATACTGACTGATTAATAATGATTATGGTCTACAATGAAAACAATGAATAACATAACAGTTCTTCCTAAAGCACACTGTCATGTTGTCTCATATGTAGCCCTTAACATCTGTATATATTCCTTAAAAGTCTGCAACATTGCCAAAAATGGCAACTTTGATAAAGTGCGATGATCAATGGCACAATCCAGGGGTACAAAAGCGTAACATTGGCTAAAAATAGTGATTTTTGAAATTTGCTTTTATTTGATGTGAAATAGTTCTTATTCTCATAAGGAATGTTCAGAATATAATTTTGGAGATTTCTGGTCATAAAAATAGACAAAAATCAATATTTTTACATTACCCATAATGCATTGTGGGCGTGGTCCCTTTTTAATTTCAGGTAAATAATGCACTTTTTTAGCTAAAAATTATTCACCAACCACGGCAAATCAACATTAAATCACATAGCAAGGTACAACTAAATAATGAAAAAGCAAAAGCACTAAAATACTGACATAATTTCCTGGTGTTGAGCAAGCGAGAGTTTAAAGAGTTTTTTCCTTTGCCTTCTGATCATTGTAAGTTCGCCACATATAGCTCGAACTGTATTTGCATAAACTATAGCCTTCCTCTTATCCAATTTATATGTCATGTCAATGATATTGTCCCTTAGGAAAAAGTTGCCTTCAAGAATAAATGACTCCTTCTGATAAGCTGCACCAGGACTGGAAACCTTAAGCAGATAGTAGTCAAAGCATGCATCCTCAGCTGCTGCAATGGCTACAATGCTTCCAGCCTCAACCAGATCTGTGATCCCATTTACTCTTTCTGTGTCAGCAGCATCTTGATTTTGCCTAGTTACAGCTACCTGACCATCTTGTTCGATCTCAACTTCCCGCCACCCATCAACAAAAGCAGAGTTGACACAGGAACCACTGTTTTTTGACAAGCACTCCTCGCACACACAGCTACGGTGCCTTGTGAAAACTTTGCACTGTGTTGATGTTGTTTGGACCGAGTGGACTTTCCTTATTCTCTTGACTTCTTTAAAGGAACGCCCTGGCCGTTTTCTTGTCACAGCACCTTCAACTTCTGTTGGAATGTAGAAGTGCACCCGTTTCTTAAGGGTAATGCCTACAGAGCTTGATGTTGGCTGTGTAAAGTTCTCATACAAGTAGTCATAGAGATCTTTGGCAGAACCAATGGTTACCCTTCTTTGAAGTACAGCAAGAGTTGCTCTCTGCTTTACGTTAGCACCAGCTGCATCTTGATCTCCCTTGGCATGGGACGTTTCAAAGAAGTGGCGGTCAATTTGACATCCAAAATCAAAGACAACAGGAGAGATCACCAAAGGTGTGCTTAGACTTGTATTGTCCAGCACAGCCATCAATGAATTCGTGGATTTTGTCCACAGTTAGATGATGTTCTCTGAGGTAGGTTAAAAATAGGTTTTTTACATGATGAACAAAATGGTAGTCTTGGGTGTTGTCGTCTGATAGGGCGAATAAGTGCTCTTTGATGATGAATGGGTCGTCTTCAGTGCTTTCTTTTCCATCAGTTTGGAGATCTCCATGGCGGTAGAGGATGGTGACATGAAAGGACACCTTATTTGGGTCGAAGTATTGACTGGATTTCATCTTGTGAACGGCATGTATAGTTTTCTCAAAAAGCCATGAACGCAGATAACATGATTCAAGGGAAGGTTGGCCACAAGGCTGTCAAACTGGTCTTTCTGCCACTTAGCCATGAAGGAATGGTATTTCATTTACTGGAGTCTCTTTCGTAACCAGTGCTATTTGCCGTCGCTCTTCTCCGTTTTTGTCTATAACAGTCACATATTCGTACCTCTTCCACTTCACTAGGACATCTGTTGATTCTTCTTCCCTTGACAACTTCAGATTTCTAATGCCACATTCTCCACACTACCGCGTCAAGCACTCTAGGCGCTGATGAATAGCTCCTTCTTCTTTCTCACACAGTGTTGAGTCAACAGCTTCACTTAAAAAATTGAAAAAGGAACCGGCGTTTCGTTGTTATTAGATTCTATTGACTTTGAAACTTCATACAGCTCTCAAATAAGATCTTGCTTTCTACATGTTTCCTGCATAGACAAGACTGCCTATCCCTTTCACTGGCTCCTTTCACAAAAAATGGCTTCCATTTCTTCAAATTTCCGCTGTTTTATTTTAACCTGCGGGTGAAGTTGCTGAAATTCTTTAAAGCACTCTGTCTGTGTCTTTTCAAGGACATGTTTTGCATGCTCCACATATTCACCCTTCCATACTCGCTGGCGCATTTTATCCTTCTTAGACCCTGTGGGACAGCTGGCTTGATGGGTCCAGTAGTCATAGATAAGCCTTTTATCCTCCTCTTTGACTGCATCCATCCTCACTTTCCTTTTTGCCACCATCCAACATGCCTCATCTCCCTTTAAAACACGTTCTCTCTGTGCAATTCCATTTGCCACTTGTTAACGTTTTATTCCAGCCAGCTTAGCAACATGGCTCTGTTGACGGTTTTTCTTTATAGCTGACCCAAATGCTAAAGATCGTGCTACACCGTATGCTCCTCTTTCATCAGTTGGTTTCGCTGCCTTTACCCTTGCCAACCCATCTGCCAAGTCTGCCACTACACTTTTCATTGCCTCCGTATCCTGCTTGTCAGGTGATGTCTGCAAAAAACCTCGTTTTTCTAAAATTCCTCTGGTATTTGGACTTTCTGCCAAAGTTTGCACTACCTCTGCCTTTTTGCTAGGTGATTTAGGCAGGGTTGGGGTGACTACGTCCTTGGCCCTTTTTTAGGCCATCCTGGAAGGAAATGTTGACTGCGTCACACAATCCACTTCAGATTCCTGCCTTGCATTGCCGGTAAGTTTTCGGTTCTCTCGAAATTTTCGCACACGTTCCCTTGTTTGCGTTCTTTTCTCAGTTCCTCTGTCATCTTGTCTCTGTTTTTCAATCTTCTTAGCACGGACTTGGGCGCTCTTTTTTCCCGCGAATTTCTTACCTTCGAAGAACCACGTGTTGCCACTCCACAACGGCCTTTCATGTTTGTTTCACCTTGTGATGCACGCTTTTCACATAGCCGCTTCATTCTTTCTTGAGCCGTTTCAGCGAGCTTTTCTTGATTATTTTTGTAGTATTCTCTTTTCTTTGCATTCTTCTTCTCTTTCTTATTGTTTCTCCACGTGCTAATTGAATATTCATCTGCCTTTCCTGCCGTTTCCAATTCTAGTTTTGTCGCGCAAGTAGTCACGTTTCTCAGAACTTCACGTGTTTGAATTCTATTGTTTTAGGCCCTGAAACCTTTTCAAGGACCCCCCAAAAACAATCTTGAATGTTTGCGAAGGCTGTTGTATCGAAATGGAGGCATTTTCGTGTTAGAGTGAACGGACGTTTTGCTCCCGAATTCCCTGCATCGCTGGTTTCGTGTTGCTTGGTTCGTGTTACACAATGGTGGATCATGCATTTGTGTTCGGGGTTCGATCGAAATGGACATATTGGCCGCTTAAAGGGAGGAAAATAGAAACAGATTCGCAGCCGTGATGGTGTTATTATGAGAATTACGTGTGCACAGTTTCACTTCTGAAGGATGTTACCTCCTGTCGTGGAGATACAAAAGAAATAAGCAAGTGAGGCTTATTTTGGACAAGATTTAATTTGTAACAGCCTGTTCGGGGTTCGACAAATTTCAATTTATCTCCTGAGCAACTTAAGCAACCGAGTGGAAGTTTTTGCTACATAAACTGTGTCTCATGAGAATTGTTCTGTAATTTGTTCAGGCTAAAAGGAGGTTTCTTTGATAAGTAATTTATCATAACATGTTTTGCCATAACGGTGAAACCGCACTGCGTTACAGAAGACATATAAGCGTAAAAATCTATATTTTCGTGCATAGTGAAGTTTTATTTACTTTATTTGTAGCTAGACATGTAAGTTGAATGCAATTAAAGATGTTTTTAGCAACAACGGAAGTCTCTGGTTGACTTAGGTGGAACAGTGAAGTAAAGTTTCATATGCCGCTTGCATTTATGTTACGCGTTACATTCGGAAATGGTGCATTTTCGGTTTGTGGGAAAAATATTAAAATCAAAAATTATTTCTCATTACATAATTTTTTACATATTGAAAGGTTTTTCTGGAAAGTTTCAACGAATTTGAACGTTCTGGTAACTGTATGGTTTGTACCCCTGGATTGTGCCACTGATCAATGTCATTAATACAAAACTGAGCTTACCTGGATGCTTGTGTCCCTGGTGAAGCCTTTTTGTTGGATTCTCCTCTGAAGCTGTCTTGATGAGAGACCAACAACACTAACCTTGGCCTGCAAACAAAGTGTGCATGTTAGGGGAGCAATTATATCATTTTGTAGTTAAGGAAGAAGCTTTCTCACATGCCATGCATTATACTTTCTTGAACACCTTTTACGTGCATGCTTTCAATAATAATAATAATAATAATAATAATAAGGCAGAAATAAACTAAAATACAACCAACAGCCCTTTACAAAGGCCTCAATATGACACCACACTACTGACATTGATCATAATCAGCCCACATAACCATATCATATCACCTTCATTGGATCACGCTTTGCATGCTTGTGCTTCCTGGTTCTTGAAGGTCTAGCATTGTGGAGTTGCTTTATATGGAGGTGTGAGTCAGAAGCTTGTTCAAGCTCTGCCATGTCACTAACACTCAACCCACTCCAAAGAGTAGATATTTCTGGGGATGGTTCTATGTCTTGAGTTCTTCCAGACCTTCAGTTTCCCGGACTGCCTGGGACAATAAATCACCCATCTCATCAAATGCTCTGTTGAAAATGGTTGATGTAGGCTCTTCTGATTCTTGGGTGAGAACATTATCTAAACCTTGACAAACCTGCGGCTCAAGGAAAGGTGGGACATCTCCTTCCTCATCTGAGGAATTTCCATCATAACTCCACATTGGCCCGCGGTAGGGTTTGTCCCATTTGTGACCAAAGTGAGCAAACATTGTCGTCAACCATTCAGCATAGTGCTCACGTGGGTGGAGGTTTGAAACATTATCTTTGGCAAAGAATTGGAGGTTGTGGTGGATGAGACCAAAAGGCATACAGTCAAGTGACATCCTTCCACTTCCACCAGGTCTTAATTCGCCAACACTCCTTGCAAGTAGAGTGTATTTTCCTTTCCAGCGACTTGTAGGTTTTTAAAGGAGCTTCCAGCCAATTGCAGAAAGTTTGCAGGTACATAACCATCATTGATGCCAACATCATGGGAAAGATGAATGCAAAAGAGGTAGGAGAGGAATTGTTCCCTCTGCAATCTCGTCATTTTTAGAAAACCATTCATCATAAGTTTAATCAAATCACCAGTAGAAATCTCTGGGGTAACGCTATTGAGAGGAGACTGGTGAAATATGGGTGATAGAGTTCCGGACAGATTGCGCAGGGGGGATTTAATAGGTGTAGAAGTTGCTTTTCTACCTGCTGCAAAACTCTCTTCCTGATGCCCTTCAAAGTAATCTATCTTGTAGAAGTCCTCTGCTTCCTCCAGTGTTCTAAACTGGTTCACAAGGTGTCTCTGCACTGTGAGGCGACAAGCCATGCCCAAAAATACAACAAAAAATTTCCATTATTGCAATTGGTAATATTAAATATCAAAACTGTATCCACACTTGGATAGGGTAGAGTAAAATGGAATATACTCCGTATTAAACGAACATCCAGAGAAAATATTGCGAGGTTCTTAAAAGTGAAAAAAGAAAAAAACCTCAATAGTTCTCTTGGGTAAACCAGAGTATTGTGCTACTGCAGCACTACAGCTGTCCCAAAAATCTCAATTCTTGTGGGTGGCCAAACAGATGCTCCATCAGGGTCATGATATAAAGCAATAAATTGAATCACCCCAGCTAATTCTTTGTTATCCCAAGGAATGGATGCTGAAACTGAGGTGTACTGCAATGGATATTCAATTAAATTTAAAGGTATTTTGTGTACCGAAAATAATTTTGCTTTCCCCTTTCTATCAACTTATTAGAATGCCACTCCAAAAGCATAATAAATAATAGTTGCAATACATGAGGTTCACAAGGGTTTGAGGATACTCTGTTTAGTACTAAGGTTTTCAAAGAAGACAGTAAATACCGTTTTCGTCGTGACATCTTGGTTAAATAACAAAGACTTCCTCGAGCGGTTTCTCTACGTTGACTGCTCCTGGACTTCTGAGGAGGCTTATCAGGAGTATTTCTCGAAAGACGCCCTAACGGCCGCTTGGACGACATATATACTACAAAAAATATATTTTTAAAGACTAATAAAAGGGGGAATGAGAAAACAAATTCTACGCAGTTATGAAAGATCGACGAACAATCGATCATGACCGCGCAAATAACTTCATAATGCTACTTAAGATGCTGCGAAATGGGAGTCACAATTCCCACACATTGGTAAACTTCAAGTGGCATTTTGACCCCTAAAACGGTGGGGCCCGCCGACCATTTCCGATACTTCAACAACAATACTAATAGATTAAGCTAACAAAATGGAGGTCAGCGGTCGTTGAACTCGGAGAAGATATAGGCTGAAAAGTAGAAAGAATAGCTCTTACTAGGCAAAGGGATTATACTCATCAAGAATAACAAAGAGGAATATCAATAGAAAACAAACATACCTTGGATTGTTTTAAGAAGTGTGGCTTGCTACAGCTGTCTCCTGAGACTTTTCCAAAAAATATAATTGGAAATCATTTGATAAACGGCAAAAATCGGCGAAAATCGAAGGGACTACGCACAAAAGTGAAAAAAAATCAGTCCGCCATGTGCAATGGTTTGATTGGACAAAATTGGTCATGTGGACTGTGTCCAACACCGCCTGTAGTGAACCGTACCATATCTCCATTTGCTGTTGTTAGATGTGCAAAATTTGCTACAAATACATGTTAGATTTTGCTTGGAATGTTAGGAAGCATTTGATAAAACAGCGAACGCTATAGTTTAGCATGCAATGGGCAAGCAATGGGTAGTTTGCCGTGAAATGAACGCCATCACTACTGGTAGTACGTCTGCTAACAGATTCCACTATCACATGGCACTAATAAACGTGAGAGGCGGGCAAGGTGGCTAATTGTTCGCAATCGTCTGGATGAGCAATACTGTGGTCCATGCTTTAAATGCCACTGACATTTATCTTGGCAAACAAGAATTGACAGCTGTGTGTGGGAGGATCAGGCTACAGTAATAGTTAATACCACAGTTCTCCACAACAGTACTCCATATATTCCGACAAAAATGTTTTTATTTTGCTCGTCTTTGGGTTCAAATAAGCGCTTAGTAATCCTAACTTCCTTGTTATAGGATTCCAGACTGTAAAGTTCGGTTTTAAGACCATTTACCACAGTACTCCATCGAACGAATATAAATGAGAACTTTATTACTCAATTAATCTTTAAGTTCCGGCAATAAAAGGGAGTACTGTTCAAAATGAAGGAATTTCTCTATTCCCGGGGACAAATTCATAGTCACTTACTTCACATTGTTAAATTCTATCCATAACCATTCAAGTAGTTACAAAATGTACCGCACTGGCCTCGAAAATCCCCAGATACTTGTGGAGTACTGTGTGGAACACTGTTCTGTCTTCATTTATTTACATAAGTAGATCATGATGTCGTTTTTTTGTGCCGCATAAGAAAATGCATTTATTTGATAAAACGGCAAAAAAACATAGTATAACAACAAATTTTCAGTACCAAACACATGGTTTACATGTCTTGGTGAAGTTTGAATTAAGTTTTAAGAAAACCCTTGCTAATATTATTACCATTGGGGAAGTGCAAAGAACAATACGTCGTTCTTTAACACTGAGGTCAATTGTCTTGTAAATATTTTGTACATTAGACAGGAATTGTATCTCTAGATACCAAATGTACGCTGCAATACATTTCACTGGTGGACTTCATGAAACAGAATGGGAATTTTACGATGAAGGGACTTTCAATGCCAATTTTTGTACCTCTGTGTAAGATACTGTTGTAACGCAATATTGTGTCACGGAAAAGCCCTTCCTCGGAAAAGCGCCTTTGTGAATGTGGCATATTACACATTCTGAAAATGGTGCCCAATAACAAGAACAATAAAGATAATCCATCAAACCGTAATTATGGAGAATGACAACTTCGTATTTTCCGTAAATGTTGTGTTTTACGACAAAAAACGGTTTAAAATTGTTTTCAGACAATCCTGGACAAAAGTGTTGGGAAGGTAGCATCACTTTTGAGATAGCCCCCCTCCCCCCCACCCCTTGTCAAAGTTGGACTTTGCACCAAACAAAATGGTGACTTTTCTTCCAACACTGAATATGGGGGAGGGGGGCCACAAGAGCATGCTCTTTCCTGAATAGTTCAGGCAATAGTTAGAATAATCGAACTAGGTGTGAAGTGAAGTGAAACGCGCAAGCTTCCCAACAACTTTTGACGTGATATAGAATATTTGCTGCTCTTCTTAATGCATTTGAATGCGTTTGTGTGTTCATTGTTCACATGCTTGTTGTTTTTGTGTTTATCAAGTAATTTTGTTCTGGTATTAGACGCTTAGTGTTATCTACTTATTATGGATGTTTCAATCAGCTTGGATAAGAATTACTTCATGCTTCGTTTTTACAATAGATAATGTCGATTTTGAATTACTCTCTTTAATGTTCGAGGGATTCGTTCATTCATAAAGATCAAAGCTCTGTTTATGTGGTTGACTCAGCAAAAGGCAGACATTATTTTTCTCCAGGAAACTTATAGCACGAAAGAGGTGGAAGATATCTGTAATACTCAATACAATGGTAAGAGTTTTTATTCATATGGAACCAATCACTGTTGTGGGGTGATGATTTTAATAAAAGACGATCTGGAATTTGAGTTTAAATCGTCCATTTTGGACACGAAAGGTTACATTTTGATTGATGCTACTGTGCAGGGATCTGATTTTTTACTGGTTAATATTTACGCACCAAACAAGGTTCAAGAGCAATGCGAATTTTTCAGCAGTTTAGAAAACATGTAAGAGAAATTTAATACAAGTGCTGAGCAAAAAATTGTAGTAGGTGGAGATTTTAATGTTGCTATTGATACTGATTTGGACTGTTCTGGCGGTAATCCCACAAAAAAATGATTCTGTTAAACACATTCAAGACATATCTTTAAATTTTGATTTGGTAGATATTTGGCGTGTTAGGGATTTGGTATGTAAACGCTTTCGCTGGAGACAAATCCTTTTCTTCAACGGAGATTGGATTATTGGCTCTTGAGTGACTCGTACCAGGAGGAGATAGAGCATGCCAATATAATTCTCTCTTTGAGCTCCGATCACTCAGCTATTGTGCTTCACATCAACAGTGTAGAAGAACAAAAGCATGGTCCATCTTATTGGAAATTTAATGCAAGTTTATTACATGATTCTGATTTTCGTAAGCTTATAGCTGAGAGTGTGCCAGTGTGGCGAGAGGAGTTCATTGAAGTTACTGATAAGCAAGTTCTTTGGGACTTAATCAAGTTACGATTAAGTACTGCAAAGCAAAAGCTAATGCCAGAAGACAGAATTTGACAGTAATAGAAGACTCATTAACGCAGTGCGAGGAGGATTGCAGTGTGTTTCCATCCCCTGAAAATATGGAAAAAATGGAGAATATTCGAAACGAGTATGAATTGTTTTATGACCACTTATTAAGGGGTGCGATAATACGTTCGAAAGCCACCTAGTTTGAGCAAGGAGAAAAAAGTAATAAATATTTCTTAAACCTTGAAACCTACAAAATAATCCAAGAGTTGTATTCGTAAGGTGTTACCTAAGACAGCTTTCTTACCTTCAGCTAACTTCAAAAGAATCATGAAGGAAGTGGAAGTCTTTTATTCTAGTCTTTATAAGACTGACAATTCTAAGATCCTGGACGACGTTTCAAACTCAGTCTTACGTTCTCAGGCAATCTCTAAGCGTGTGAAAGAAGATTGACGATTGCAGAGTGCTTTAAGAGTTTGCCATCTTTTCAAAGCAACAAATCCCCAGGTAATGATGGCCTTACGGTTGAGTTCTACAATGCGTTTTGGGAAAGTTTTGGAGGCCAATTTCTTTAATTAATGTACATGTCAAGATTGGATCTAAAGCCATTGCCTTGAGACTGCAGACTGTTCTCCCCAGAATAATTCACCATAATCAGTATAAACTCTCAACACCATGCCACTTGCATAGCTACCTGGATTATTGGAGTGATGACTGTTGTACCTTCCTGTCCTAAGAAGCCATTTTTTAGAAATTAACTGGATAATAAATTAATAAATGCACTGCTTTAAGCAATGATACAATGAACAAATCATCACTCTTTAGTCATCAGGTTGACTGTGACATGTTAACTGCCCCTCTTTTTTACAGTGATATGTGTTCTCTTTCCCTCAACAATATTGTTCTACTATACATTATTCTTTCCTTAATCATTATTTGTACCAGTTAATTTGCATTCGCACAGTATTTCAAATACTGCTACGCTATGTTACGTGCATGTTGTTAATAAACACCTGATACAGTCTGAAAAGGTGTTAGGAGAAATAATATTTACATTTTTTACTTGCAGAAGACCTATGTAGAGAGCTATGTACACCATCCAGGCATTGATAGAGACATTTTAGGTGGGGGAGTGTACCAGAAGCAGAGCTCTAAAGTAAAGCAAGATGGTGGCTTCTGTGTTATTCCCCATTGGCATCTGGATGGCGCTCCAGCTCTTAAGTCAAAGAGTGTCTCCATATGGCCGATACAATGTTTCGTGGCAGAGCTTCCACTAGAAGTGAGATATTCATACAAAAACATAATATTATCTGGTTTATGGTTTGGAAAGACAATTAACAATTATTCTTTGAAATGAGGTGAACAGAATATTAACTGAGCCGCCGCAAAGTAGCTCAGTAAATATTCCGCTATTTAAATCCGCAATCTAAATTGAAAGTCTGCTTGTTGAAACACTTTCACCGTTCAATTGGAATGGAAATTGAAAGTGCAGTTGGTAAAGAATCCACAAGAAATGGCAGCTCTGATTGAGGTGAGCGTTGGTTTGTTCTAAAATGGAACTTTCTTAATTCATTGATTTCAGTAACAAATTCTTTTTGTTGAGCGACCAGCCCTACAAAATAGAATTACTCCGAGTGAAACATTGTTGGCAAGAAGATTCTTTAATATTCAGCAATAATTATCTGGAAAAACGAATTGAAACACTGGTCGACAAAAGTATGAACTCTTCTCGTAAAAGTCTCAGGCCAAATTTTGTGGCCCTCTTTGTATTCTGTAGCAGAGCATCATCTTGTATTGTCAATATTTCCGATTCAGAAATGCTGGCGAGTTTACGCCAGCCATTTTGTCTTGTTTGGATCCCGCATTATTCACTCTGTAGGGAGAGAATAATACTCAATTACTTCGAGATAGCGAATCAATCAGATTTCTTGAAACACCAAGATCACTGAGTGAGTATATACTAAACCAGATATGTCTTCATTTCAACAAACATTTGTTCAAGAAGCAATTTATATTGGCTATGAGAGAACACCATGTAAGTGTAGACTTATCGTAAATGGTCAGGCTGCAAATCAAATAGCTAAAGGTCCTTCTTTAAATTTCAAGATATTTAGTGGTAAATTTGGCTGCAGCTATTGTTTACATCCTGGACAAAGACCTCCTGGACGTGGGAATGTAGCAATTTACTTACCTGGTAAATTTTCTGCAAGAAATCACATGGATTCATTGTGTCACGCTGAGCTTGCTTTATTTGAATTAAGAGGTCGATCTTTTGTGCACGAAATCTTGCAAATTCCAGAAATGCTATAGTTGGGTGGCCACGGTAAGGCATGTTGCACTGTAATTGACATCCTTGACTAATTTACCAGAACAAAAGAGAGGACATGGTCCATTGGTCTTACACTCAACATTCGTGTTGAGTCAATGTTGGCTCACTTGAAGGAGATGTTGAACGAAACAAAGGGCACCCCAGAACAGATTTGCAAGAGACTTGCCATTGCTCAAGATTCAAAGCAATACATCAGGCAACATGTTGAAAGCAATGCTGAAGCTAGGAGTTTGTGAAAGAAATGATTACCTCTTCATCACGCTCAGCCGCTCTTTAAAACTGATACATAGTTAATGATGATGAGGTCAGGTTCTTCACTTCATTGCTACATTATGTTCCACGTGTTAGTAGTCCAACAGAAGGATATGACAATGAAGAAGTCAGTGTTGACCAAAGAATGTTGAAAAGAGGGCAGGCCTACTATAGCTTGTGCTACAAAAGGAAGGCGAATTCTGTCAGCTTTTTGGTCAAGTTTGCAACAGAAGATGACATTGAATTTGGAAAAGTGCGGTTTTTCCTTAAAGAATGCTATAATGATGCATATGCTGTTGACAGAATGCTTGAGAACACACACATTAACATCTCCTCTCAGGAAATGGCACCTCCTAGAGATCCAGTTGTGCAGGGATAATGGGCTTCTGACATCCTGGGTCATCACTTTGTAGGAGTGAGATCTTCAAAGTCATTCATACTAATAAAATCTTCAAAGCTAAAGGCACAAGTGGTTCTAGCTAACATCAATGGCCAGGCTACAGAAGTATTAAAAAGCTACGAACATGATAATGTATCCTATTGCTTTGAAAAAAATCAATAACATGACGTAACAATTTTGGTACTTTAATTTTATTGTTAGAATTGAATTCTTCTCTCACCATGAGCCAAAAGGCTGTTCAGGTGACCATATTACCCTCTTAAAGGAGAAGTTCATACCAAAATGACAATCCTTTATCCTTTTTTATCGATTAACAGAAAGTTCATGAGGAGATGAGCTTTTAACGAAAATTTCAATCTTGAAAGAGCTTTATAACTTTGTGATTGTATGAGCTCAAACTGAAGTGTTGCGGGAAGCTTGAACACTCAAACCTGTTGAGATTCCTCTTCGTATTCCAGTCGTGTCATTTTGTTCATTAACATAAATTGGTCAAATAGGTCAGACGGACGAAACACTGTTCATGTTGTTCACATTTCTGAGAAAAAAAAGGGGAAAATATGTATACAAGTTTCCTAAGCTACAGTCTTTCTTGGTCACAAAAAACATTCCCTCGGGGGGTGGGGGGGGTAGGCTAGACCCCCCTAGGTAGTTGCTCCTTTTGCACTTGCAAGGTGCCTTGCGGCGCCAAAAATTGTCATGTCTGGTGCTTTCAGAAATATATCCGCTACTTTACAAAAGTATTGAAAACCCTGCAGGTCAATCACAGTTCCTGTCTTACGTAATGTTTAAAAAACGAGCAGGAGTGTTTTATCAGGTTTAAAACCACGAGGCGTAGCAAAGTGATTTTTGACCCGATTAAAGCACGTGCTGCGCGTTTTTTGAACGGCTTCAAAACATT
Organism: Montipora foliosa; assembly: GCF_036669935.1. NCBI lineage: Eukaryota > Metazoa > Cnidaria > Anthozoa > Scleractinia > Acroporidae > Montipora > Montipora foliosa. Next base: position 7,066,291 of record NC_090875.1, on the reverse strand, counting down.
CCATTAAGAGCGTGTCCCTGTAGACTCAAAACAATGGTTCAAATTGTGAGAGGTAAATATTAGCATACAAGAAAAACAAGCTATGCCTTATTAGTATTCTTTATATAAAGAATACTAACGAGGAGTGTTTTATCAGGTATAAAGCTCATCTACGTGACGTTTTATCGGTGTTTTGATAGGCTGTTAAGCTCATGAATTATTAATGAGTTTTTGAATGATAAATACACAACCTGAACAGCGTCTCCTAGCCCTAATCGGTTTGGTTGGTTATCTGTACTGTACTAACTCTAAAATTATAAATCTAGACCCTGTCTAGGGTCTTGTACGAGGATGTTCATCAAACATTAGAATCCTGAACAAGATCTTGTCAAAAACAGCAGATCCTATTAATATTTTATGACTTACCCACAGCATTTGGAGACACTGTTAAGCCAGCTAATACACAAAAGCCTATCCAGGATCCTGCAAAATGTTAGGATGCTGTTTGAGATCCTACTCCTGAACAGAATCTTCTCCTAGGTAGGATCCCAAAGGATCTTGGACAGGATTTTCACCAGGGTTATGTACGACAGTTGAAACCACCTCCAAACTAAGCATTCTCCAGCTCATGGTTTTTGTGGACCAATTTCATGGCTTGGCATAAGGTACGTATCAATATGCTTCAGACATCTTTTAATGGCAGGTCAAACTTAGGGTAATGTACAAATTAAGAAAGAAAAAGCAAGTTGTGTCCATGCCCTTGTTCTTGCCTTAACGTCTAAAAGTATACAACTTCAGTGGACACAATACAATACAATACAATACAATACTTTATTGACACTCCCCAGGTGGGGCGTTTCAGTGACAATGCGACTAACAACATTTTGTTAGTGGTCCTGACATTGACCCAAAGGTCACAACCATATAATTTGTTTTGGCTAACACCCAGGGCCCGGTTCCTGGAAAGTCGATTAATCTATCCTCCGATTAGCGTCAAATCCACAATTAAATTTCTTATTCCTCGGATAACTAATCGTGGGTTAAAAAGGATTTCCTGAAAGCGAAGTTATTCCGCGATTAACTAATCCCAGATTAGTGCTAAATGAAAACCGGTTTAACGAGTTTTTCGACCGCGTGCCTCTGAAAAAATATGGCACGAAAAATTGGCGCGGATTGCAGGGTCGGTGAAGAAAACAAAATGGCGGATGTGAGGTGAACGAACTTGAAGTAAAGGAAAGGAAAAGAAAACCAAATTTCTCACCGCTTGAGATTTCCGTCATTACAGAAAATGTAAAAAAAAAATATTGATGTGATCCAGTCAAAGCTGACGAATAATATAACCAACAAAAGAAAAAGTCAAGTCTGGGAGGAGATTATCAAGGAGGTAAATGCTGTTGGCCGAGCGAATCGCTCCGTCCAAGAAATAAAAGACAAGTGAAAGAACCTCCACTCAAAAGCCAAAAAAGAATTTAGTAATTACAAGAGAGAGTACAAGAAGACTGCCGGTGGACCTCCACCCGAGCCTCCTTCCCAGTCAAGTGAGCAAATCATAGAAAATTTTGAGGACACAC
>NC_090875.1:7054741-7057241 GCF_036669935.1 Montipora foliosa | reverse complement strand
GATTGCATACTGCTTGCACATTGATGCAATGGAAGCCCTTTTGATTGACATAGTTATTCTCATTCTTGTTGGGCGCTTGAATCCTCACATGGGTCCCGTCGATACAACCTACAACACCAGGGAACCCTCCCTTCTCGTAAATCCTCTTTTGACGTCTTTAACTTCAGCAGGTTTGGTGGGGAAGTTGATGAACTCCTCCTGCTTGCTCACAAAAGCCTTTGACACGTCGGTCACAATTCTTGAAACGGTGGATTTAGGAAGGCCAACGGTGTCACCGATTATTTGCAGGAAACTGCCGCTGGCAAAAAAACGCAACGCTACATGAACTTGTAGCCTTGGCGACAGCACATGATTTCTTCGCGTCTGCCTTTGTAGGTCGTCTTTCAGGATTTCTATGAGAATTTTTATTGACTCCCGTCCAAACCTGTATCTACTGCGGAGTTCGTCATCAGTTAGTTCGTCGAGGTCAATTTCTCGCTGTTGGAACTTTCTTTTGCTTATTTGAGGGTCAATTAGAGGGAACAGTAAGTCCGCCATTTTGTTTGTTCTGACAAAATTTTTCCCCCGATTAGCGAGTTAATCATCCTCGCTAGGTGGGTTAAAGTTAACCTTTAGTTTATTCCTAGACTAAGATTAATTGTGCTTTCAGGAACAGAATCTAATCATGAGATAAAATTTATTCGGCGATTAGCGATATTTAATCTTCGATTAGCACTAATCGGCTTTCCAGGAACCGGGGCCAGGCCTCGATTGTTCAAAAGGTGGATAGCGCCATCAAGCGGATAAACACTAGCAAAACCGATTGAGTTATCCAGTGGATAGCGCTATCCACCCTTGGAACAACTGGGGCCAGATGATTTTCTTTTTTAAATGCCAGTGAAGCTTGCCTTAGGACAAAACATTCCTTTGAATTTTTCTATCCAAATGTTGTAATATTCTTTGTTTTCCCTTAATACTTAATGCATCTATAGGAATTGGCTTACTAATGATGTTTGGCTAACATAATTACCTGACTTCTTTTTGCTCTCAACCAGTGAAGCAAGTCTCCATGGGGACCATACTCAATAATCAGACAACTAGGTGTCTTCTGTAGAGTGGCCTCTGTCCAACAGCCCACAAAACTCAGCACGTTTGGACTCTTCCCCAGTACCTTCATGAGCTCAATCTCATTCAGAAATTCTAATTTCTCCCCTTCATTGGCGTTTTCTTCCGATAAAAAGTTATGAAATAATGTTGAACAAATCAGTTTCAAAGTAGGTTGCTTAGTGTTTCATGTACAGTGTGATGAATGGTTCATTATTTTATTGTAATCTGACTGCAGTCTATGCGTTAAAACAGAACCAAGTATTTCCGTTTTTTCTGTCACTACAGGCAATGTAATTGGCTGTGGCATTTATCAGGATGAGTTATATCCTATCTCGCGAGGTAGTATACCTTTAAGGGAATTTCCGGTCAAAAAGGCGAGACAATCCCTTGTTTTTGCTGGAGAAAACAGTTTGCATTTGTAACCCGCTAAACTCAAGACGAGCTGTTTTCACTGTACTTCCGGACTTTTCCGACTTTAAATAGTCAAACTTGACTTGACTCCTGACATTGACCCAAAAAGTCACAACCATATAATTTGTTTTGGCTAACACCCAGGCCTCGATTGTTCAAGGTGGATAGCACCATCCACCGGATAAATCACTATCCAGCGGATAAACACTAGCAAAACCGATTGATCCCTTGTTTTTGCTGGAGAAAACAGCTTACATTTTTAACCCGCTAGACTCAAGACGAGCTGTTTTCACTGTACTTCTGGACTTTTCCAACTTTAAATAGTCAAACTTGTCTTACTGAAAACAAAAACCAATGGAGTTTTAGTTTTTAGAACTAGGGGTAATTGGAGCTTAGGAGAGTGAGTTCGATATGTTTGGTAGGCGTACAGGTAGCAGTTTTGGGGGAAGGTTTGGATGGTTTGTGCGATAGATAAATATTTTTTGCATATTTGAACGTGAGGGTTGCATACCGAGAAAAGGTTGTGAAGTCTAGTGATATCGTATGGTTCTGTCCAAGTGCTTTTGGAGTGCGTCAGGCAAGTTAATAGAACATTTTGTTTTAGGGCCTGTTCACATGGAGAAAGGGTGACCCTCATTACAGACTTTTGCCGCAATCTGAGAGCAATCAGATCCCACAAAAGTTGACCCTGCTAGAAGGGTGACCCTACCTCAAGTGTTTACATGGCAAAAAGTTGGCCCTCCTAGGGTTACCCTACCAAGCAGATAGGGTGGCCCTACCCCTAGGGTGACCCTACCATTCATGTAAACCAAAACGGAAAATACAATAGGTAATGGCTTTTCACGAGATCGTCTTGCCCTTAAACCATTTTCATTCATCAGCGTCACAAATTCTTGCTGATTTTGGGGCTCATTTGTCGCAATTCAAGCACGCTTCCAACAGACCTGTTTATTTTTGTCTTTCACCCAGATATTTTCCAGTGCGACCGTTAAATGACATGAGA
>NC_090875.1:7027241-7032241 GCF_036669935.1 Montipora foliosa | reverse complement strand
CTGGCAGAGGTGAAAAACAAATGAACTCTTTAATGTTCAAAACAGTGACCTTATTTAACTGAAAAGGATTCCCTGACTAAATAAATTTTTGTTGTTGTTGTTTTTGTTATTTAGCGGACCTCCTTTTGTCATTCATTTATGTCAGGGACCGACCGTTTAGTCATACATGGCAAGGGGTTGTAGTTTTCAAAAAATTCCAGTCCATCAAAATTAAACCTCCCTAACAGAACACTCAACGAAAAGGTATTGCAAAAATATGACAAAAGTACCCTGCTTAAAAAAAAAACCCTCAAACTATCTTGTCCTTTTAAAGTGTATTCCAAACACTTTCACCGTATGTTTAAAACGCAGTTCAAGATCTCTCCTTATTTGTCGCCTTGTTCGTACGAGTTCCACGAGGTCATCAACATCATCACCTTCTTCATCAATGACCTGACTGGCTATTTCCTCGCGTTGTAATTGGCCACTTTTATTAAGAGCGGAGAGCCTGCTGAAATACCGGGTGATTTGCTGTTCTGTTAACCAATCAGTTTTGCCAAACATCTTCTCCCCGTTGGCAGTCCTTGTAGCCACTTCTGAGCCATTAGCCTTTTTTCCAGTTTCTTCTCCTTTAAGGAAGAGAAGTTTTTTGCCTTTTCAGAGAAGACCACAGATTTCCTAGTTTTACGAAGCGCCCATCCTTCTTCTTCTTGTGTTTCTGGGATAGAAGCCCTGGTATTTTCCGCCGCCGACGTAGAGGGCTCGGCATGAATGTAGCTACCACTTACCGTTATGCAGGTATCAGCCCATTTTCGTTTGATGTCATCATAGACTGATTCTCGCTCTAGCTTTACTATATGCTTGCCGACATCCAGGTGTTTTTGGAGGGTAGCAAAGGACCGGTACATTTTAATGCACCCTTCCTCAGGACATAAAAACTGGAGAGGATCATTCTCCTCCATGCTTCCTTGGTCAAGCCTAGGCAGCTGAGATGGGCCAGGCTGATCCGCAGAAGATCTTGTGGTTGCTGCTCTTGCAAGGTACACACCAGCTGGTAAACTTGGCTGACTAAAGGTTTGTTTTATTTGCATCTTTGTTGGGCCCTGGGGAGTGCCGAACCATGCCAGCTTCGTTCCATCAAAGTACTTGCCAGGCCCTACATTATAAGCATGCCACGCTCTCATTCCTTTCGCTTCATAAGAAAAATTATGTAATGACTGTACCCCTTGCATGGTGTGTTTTGTCATTGTTTGCACAGATAATTTAACCTCACACACTGCCGCATAACAGCCCTTCACTCCGCCATATGATTCGATTGCTTTTTTCAAGTCTTCGGCGCTTTTGAGATCATTGCCCTCGTTGATATACCGTCGCATGTGGCTTTTGACTGCTGCAATGCGACGGTCGCAGATATCTTTGCCTGCCTGAGGTTCGCTGTAATCGTAACGAGAGACCTTTACTCCAACGCGTTCACCTAGGCTTGGAAGAGACAGAAGTAGGTACGCGCAATGGTAGCAGCCAGCGTTATCTGACCTTAAAAACACTTCGGTTATATCGGGACAAAGTGTGTTCAATGATGGATGCCACAGCAAACCAGTTTTGGATGCACTCATCGAAGAGGTGAAGATAGGTTCTTGTCTGAAACAAAAATATGAAAGTTAAATTGCGGTGTCTGACACGAATGTTATTCCGAAAGCCATGTAAAATATTTTGAAGTCTTGTAGCCCACTGTCAAAACTGTGTTAGCCTTCTACGGAGGCAGCAAAATCTGGTACTCATTTCTAACTAAAAGGCTAGAATAGTGGAACTTTCGCACCCGTATTGACGCCCTTCCCCTTAAAAGTACCTCAATTTCCTCATTTGCAGCCTTGGTGATTGCAACGCAGACATGCCAAGGCTTCCCTTTCTTGCCAAACCAGTCTCTCTGGGTCTCTCTAAAACATGTGGACAAAAACTTCATTGCCCAGTCCATGATCAAGAGAACTTGGTTAGATGCAAGCTTGTCAATAACAGCATTTTTGGCGGCGTCTTGGTGAACAGCACGCAAGATGTGCGATTTCCAAGCTTCGAGATTGGGTATCGCATTTTCCATATCATGTTGTAGTTCCTCCTGCTTTTCAGGATCACTGTATTGAAAAGTTGAAAGATCAAAAACGATTACTGCAGAATCAAATGCAATTTGAATGAAGAATGTCTTAAATGTGGACTCGGCTTGGTTCCCTCTTTCTTCCTTTAGTGAATAAATATCTATAAATCTCACAGGCGAACGATACAATTCTGCTCTTGACTGTGCTCATCATCCACTTTGTGGCAAGGGTAGGAGAAGCAAATGACTTGCTTAAATACCTTACCTAAAATGCAGTTCAGATAATGCCAACTGAAGATCCACAATTGCGTTTTTCAAATCATCACAACGGTCACAGCTCATGTTGTGCTGATGTGAACATGTCCCGCGGTACTCAGTGGTATCTGCACTGCTCAATGCATGGTGTTTCTCTTGAGATGTGTATTTTGAAATCAGAGGAAAGGTAGGGCTTCCCTGCCTTGAGGCGAGTAAGGATTTCTTCATTTGTTCTGTATCTTTGAGACCTGAATGAAACAAAATTAAACATTGATGCAGAAGGAACCAAGGGGGCAAACCAATCGCATGTTATTTTTCTTGGTATATTTACCAAATTGGCGAAGTGTTCTCGTTATCTCTTCAAGCGTCGACACTGCATTTACTCCATGAGTGCTGAGTGCTGTCAAGCCCAGCTAGTGACTTTTTTTGAGATGCGGCACAAACCTACGAATTAAAAATTATTGATAATAACTAACACAATAAAACTGGAAAAGCACACAAAAAAAGGAAAAAGATGGAGCAGGTATCCATGCATTCAAGCACCTGCTGTCTGTTGTACAGTAGACGTGATTTTATTATTCTTCGTCCGTTTTCTTTGTTTAAAAAATCGTGAATGCACGTTGTCAATTGCGAAGTGCCCAAAACACTGTTGGTACGTTGTTGGTAAAGTTGATCTTTTTTACAATCATTTGCATGGCATAGTAACGCGGTTCTTTCTGAGTAAGCAGCCTTTACGGTTGCTACTATGTACAATATTGATTGGAAATGATTGATCGATTGATTACAATTTAACAGCACAACGACAAAATAAGGAAGAAAAGGCTTTTAGGATAATCTGTAAAAGAGTATAAACTCCATACTAAGACAAATCACTGCACTAAACTAAGGTTTTAGCAAGTAACGACAAAAAGATCAAGCAAATAAATCGTACTTACTATGAATGAGCATCCCAGAGAAGCTGGGATGCGATTTAAGTAAACGAAATGATTTTACTAACTATCGTTAGTTTTCTTTGCCTGAAAAAAACCTCAGTTATTTTCGTTGACAATTCCGAATATAACAAGAATGGACATGGTTTATACACTACGCTTTCTGAAACGGTGGAAATTTTCCAAAAATCAAACGCATCTGATGCTGGTTGACCAAAAACTATCGAAGCCGTGACCAGTCTTAGGGACCCATATCTTTGAAAGCGCGAATTCTGACACTATTTTATCCCCTCATAGAATTTTGATGTCAACTAAAAGACATGACATGAAATGTGTTTGAAATCTTACCTTAATGATACTGAACAGTGTAGAGCGGCGCAGAGGCTCAAAGCTAGATTCAGTGCAGTAAGACAAATACAGCTGGACGAGACGTGATGAAATAACCGTTCTGACCACATTTGGGATCTCAACGTTTTCACCGCTTGATAATTTTAAGGTTTTCATTCCATATGCCACATCTTGAAGAAATGTGGGACTCCATATGAAATCTAAGAAGTGATCCACTTTCACAGGGTCTAGTCTTGTCCTTGTGATGGTGGGTGGCTCAATTGGCTGTCCAGGTTTTGTCTGGAAGGCATGCTTTCTCGCCTCATCGATTCTAAATTTTGTTAACCCTGGTACGAGCTGCTTAGAATAGTCGCTAGCAAAGATGGAAAGAATCTGTTGGCGGGTGGACCAAGAGTTTGCATCGTTGTACAGTACAACTAGTCTAGCTACTATAGCATCTTCTTTGAAAGCAGCATCTGCACCTGCTGTAACAGGCAGGACGAGTTTCCTGGGGCTATGGCACTTAAAACAATTCCAACTGCCTGTTCGGCTTTTCTCCTGTAATATCGTTGGGTAGAAGATGAAATACTCATAACATCCGACTTGCATTGTGATCTGACAGGGCTGACACGCCCATCACTTGTTTTGATTAGGTAGCTATTGAGATGCTGTAGGTGATGTTCAACGCGAGGTGTTAGCTCCCATTCGTGTGACGTCTCACCCTGGGCTAAAGATCCCTGCGATGATGATGAGAAGATGTCGGAATTTTGATCGCTTGGCTGGAACAAAAAGGTAATGCAAGTAACTTGTCGAAGGAAAATACAAAATCGTTTGTATTACTTCATCACATCAATAAGTTGCGCTGTGCCCCATATTGAACTAAATTAATTGTGACTCATCTGGGATTTACTCGCATATCGATTTATATCCTGGAATGAGACATGACACACCGTACTTCGAGGCCTTTCAAGCACGTCACCTCGCCTAGAAAAATGAATAAAGGACCACACACTTTCGGTGATCTTGGTGCGAGTTTCATATGAGAAGTCTGACAATATATTTTCATCGTCGGAGAAGTAGTAGTGGCATTAGTGAAGCCAAAGAAGCCTGGCTATAACCCCACAGTAAACATGCTTACCTCGCTTGAGGCTTCGTCTTGAAACTGCAAGTGTTCTGGTTGAAAAGGCGGTGGTTCTTCAGGTACCTCAAGTTCGGGTTCCACTGTGAACTCTAATTCAGGAATTTGTTTCACGAGTACCTCTGTGACAGTAGTTTCCTCAGTGTGATCAGGCTCCACGACAGAAGCAGTGGGCTCAGATATTGGCAGCTGAATATCTTTCATTGCGTCACTGTGGTCACCGCGCCATTGTCTACAAATACCTGTTTGTAGTAGTAGTTTACGGTGTTATTTGTTTGTTGGTTTG
>NC_090875.1:6999741-7019741 GCF_036669935.1 Montipora foliosa | reverse complement strand
TACTAGGCAACTAGTACCAATACCACCAACATATGAACAATCTTTTCATGATCTTTTGGAAGGGAATAAAGATTTTTATATCGATCCTCAGTACTTTCCTCAAGAACCACAAGAGTTGCCACCGGAATACAATGACAACGATGAGAACGATTATGCATTAGATGATGAAGATATGAGTAATGAGATTTTGAATGATATTGGTATTACGGATTATGATTCTGTTGAAAAAGTATTAAATCAACCAGAAATGACACCCAAAAACACCAAGGCCTATCTAAACAACATTTTAAAAGATGCGAAATTTAGAAGGAATCAATTAAAAGGCTTTAAATCACATTTTACAAAACAATACAAAAGTTGAGCCATATCAGAAGCTGAGAGGCAATGCAAAACAAAAGAATTGACAACTCTGGATTTACATTAAAGTCATATATTAAACATTATGAAATAAAGTCAAAACAATAAAAGGTTATGGGATTCAAAGAGGGGGTAATGTTGTGTTTTTCAACAACGAAAAACAGCTTCTCAAAAAATTAGAATTGATTATTGGTTCAATTTTAGCAGGTAACACATCAATTAAGATGCGTAATACTGGAGTAGCTATATTGGACACATTATTGAAAATGTCGACAATAAATAGACCACAATACAGTAAATTATATAGTAAATATTTCAAAATATAATGTAATAGTATCATATAATGGAATGAGAGATATTATTATCTTCTTTTAATGTAAAAAATCAAGGTAATCAAAAGCCTGAAAACTTCATAACAAAATTTAATAGACTGATCATTTTGGATAGTAATTTGCAGTATGTTATTGGTCTTAACCGAATTATTAACATGTCTTTCACATGGTTTAATGTAAATTCGTCATATGGTAATCAATTAATTAAATGTAGCTCAGATAATGGTTCAACATTTCATGATATTACTTTTCCAGCTGGAGTCTGGAATTATACTGATTTTAACGCATATATCAAAAATATAACAAAGACAGGTGACAAGTATCCTATCACTCTTGAATTCGATAATACAACATTTCGAGTTACGGTTTATTTAGCCAATCAATATCAGCTTGATTTAAGATCAAGTAATTTTAATGAATTGATTGGGTTTGATAAAAAATTATTGACAAGTAACATAAACATCGATCCACGAGTGCCAAATTTATCACAAGATACTGATATTCTTAGTGTCCATTGTGATTTGATAAACGAAAGCCTTGTAGACGGTCAGGAGACAGACATCATTTATTCCGTCTCGACCAGTGTACTCCAACCAAGTTATTCCTTTACACTTGAACCAAAAAGAGTCACATTCAATCCTGTGAATAAGAGTACTACATGTATAAGTAGTATCAGAATATACATAACTGATGGAAAAAGAAAATTGGTTGACTTAAATGGGGCAGATACATCTTTCTCATTGATTCTGAAAAGTATCTAACATAATAATATAAATGAAACCGTATGAATTCAAAAGGTTTTGTCATCCAAAACTTAATAAATTTGTATGTAAACCCAAAGGATCAGGGCTTATTGTTGATAATATATTCAAACCAATGAAGAGTGTTGTGTCATCTGTTATTAAGAAATTCGTTAAGCCTGTAGCAAAAAAGGCGTTAGAATCAGGAGTATCTCATGCAGGTGAGCGACTAGGTAAAAAGATATCCGAGAAGTCAGGAGACCTAATAATGAAAAGACTTGGAAATATGACAAAAGGAGATACAAGACAAAAAGCAATTGAACAACAAGGGGAAAGTACTGATATGATCCTCAATAGATATCAGGATCAGGTATAAAAAGAAGGCGTGGAGTCTTCAAATGAAAAATTATCTAATATAATAATATAATGTCTTTTAGAACAAGTGAATATCTTCAGAGAAATGAATTGGTGCGATTCCAACTCGAAAATGTAATCCGGATCCCCGCAAATAGACCTAATCGGATAACTCAATGTTGTACCCAATTCAAATCTCCCAGGATTAAGATTCTTTGTGTATTGTATTTGCATGATAATGTAGCATTCATATTTAAATGATATGGAAATACCTGGAACAAAACGTTTTATTCCCAAAGGGTTTGAATTGGGTACAACATTGAGTTAGCCGATTAGGTCTATGGACAATATCAAGCAAAAAATTACTACAAGTTCACAATTAATAACAGGTCTTCAATATACGATTGGTATAATGCTTTCATAGAGGTCCAATTTCAGGCACAAAAATTAGCTGATGGCACAGGCTACGGGGGTGATCGTATAACAGTTGATTTCTCACATAATGATTAAAAGTGCTGGGAAAATTGTGTACAACACTGATAATCTCCATAAGGTAACTTTCGTTAAAAACCTCCTTGAGTATAGTGCGATTATAGTGGCTCAGTAGCGAAAAAAGGTCTGGTATCTTGATACGGATTACAGGATAGCGAATGCTAATCAGAATGCAGGTTTCAAGGCTAGACGACTTTTAACGACAGGACTAAATGATGTCCATGTAGTCATACAATTAAATAGGTACTCTTTCTTCGAAGAGTTGGAGGATAAGTTACTCGTGCCTATGCAGTTAGAATTTAACATACGACTACAGAATGGCTACAAATTGCTCCAAAAAAGTGCAGCAACTGATGACGGACGGGTGGTTATCAATAGATTCCTATTATGGGTCCCAAAATTGACACCAAAAGGCAGTCTCTACAAAAAATTCACGGATGATTTTTTGACTCAGTGTCAATGGTCGTATAGCAGAGAAATGTATGCAGTGTCAGCACCAACACATAGCAGTGGATTCCTCCAGTATTGATAATGTTACGGCTATCTTTGTATATCTACAACGGGCTAAATCAAGCAATGCAAGGGCGAATCCATATGAATTCGATACCTATAATATCAATGCCGATCAAGCAAACGGAAGTTATTTGACAACATGTTGTTTGGATTATGGAAATGGTGTCTTCTATCCCGAAACAGAATATGATTCTGAAAGTAAAGTAAGGATCTCCCATTCCTATGGGATGAGAAAGAGTGATTACAATACTGGAAATCAATTGAATTTATCCAATTACAAAAGTTTGTATCCAATCATCTTTTTCGATCTGTCATATCAAGCGAAGAGAGTGACAAGAGACCCAAAACAATTGATCTTCAGCTATATACTGAACGCAAACAGTGCAGACAACAGTCCTTTCAACGTACATGCTATCGTTTTATTTGACAAGGTGGGTAATGAATTGGTTATTGTTTAAATTATGTCATATATGTTTAGCAATGAATCAGTTAAAGTAAATATGTTTTATGATAGGAAAAGTTATATAACATATATTATATACAGCAAATGACTCAACTTTTCGAAATAAATGTGAAATTTTCGGAAAACCAGAAAAAGAATCTGAGTAGCGCTTACCGTAAAAGGGAAACGATTGTTCTGAGACTGACAAATGATACTCTGTTTGTTCCAGCTATGGTGAAAAAACGTTTGGAGAAGAACAGACGATTGATGAAAGGAATGGATATTAAATTAGCCAAAACCAACATCAGAAAGCAAGTCGGTGGCAGTTTATTGTCTTCTGTTCTGATGCTAGGTCGGGCATTTGTACCAACCATTGCCAAAACTGTTGGCCTTTCTGCTTTAGGAGGACTAGCAAGTGAAGGAGCTAGCCAATTGGTTAAAGCAATATCTGGAAAAGGGATACAGTCAGGTGGTTTTCTTGTACCACAAGACAAAATCAATAAACTGATACAATACAAGCATCTTTTATCGACGAAACAAAAACAGGATATATTGAATGCCCTTCAATCAGGTGGAAGTGTCCATATGAAACCAACAAAAACACAATCAGGCGAATTTGTCGGGATCTCATTGGCAAGCATTGGTATCCCACTTGCTATTGAGGCCATAAAAGAGATAACTGGAAAAGGCGCTCCACAAATTGGAAGTAGTAAGTATAAAGGGGGTGAAGGGGCTCCAAGAATAGGTTCATACAAACCACCACCCCCTTTTTACGGTTGGCCTATGAAAACAGGAATGGGGAGTAAAAAAAAAAAGAACTACCAAAAAAAAAGTCAGGAGAAGGCCTATTATTAGGGAAAAACAGCCCATTCAATGGAATCCCAATTCTAGGGGAAATACTGTAAAACCACAATTTCATAAAGATATGCCGTTAAGTAATCATGATTTGATTAAATGGTGCAAATATTTGAATATACCAATAGATGAAAGAATTCCAAATAACCATAGACAGGCGTTGTTTATCTATAATCTTGAACCCTCATATATGAGTGGAAGCCATTGGGTTGCAACTTATGTTAAAGATAACGTTATATATTATTTTGATAGTTTCGGTATGCCTCCATTTCAAGAGATTGTAAATCATTCTAAAAGAAAGAATGTGACTCTACATCATCAAAATAATCAGATCCAGAATATAAAAACGTCTACATGCGCCTACTTCTGTTTATACTTTCTGAATGAAATGAATAAGGGAAATTCGTCTTACAATTTATTGGAAGTGTTCGACATATATGACATTTATCGAACATTATTTTAGAAATATCTAACTTAAATATATAATGGTAAAATCATATTGTGTTAGACAGAAAAAGGTCAGTGAAAGATATGAAAGAACTAAAAATGGTCGAAGTATGTTAAAATGCATTTGTGCTGAATGCGGTATTACAAAGACCAAATTCGTTAAAAACCAGGGAAACTAATTAGCCCATACGAAGGGGCGGGCATATTAGGTTCTATAGGTAATACAGCAGCAGAACTATTTTTAACAAAAGGAATACCTTATCTTGGTAAAAAAGCAGTTGAAATGGGTAGATGTTACACATCAGAAATGCTACGAGATCCAAAGTTGCAGAAAAAAACCATTGATTATGCTTTGCATAAGCTTAATCCAGCAATTCAAAATGTTGGATCACAAGCTTTGAATCAATTGTCAACAAAAATCAGACCAAATAAAAAAATACACAACAAACAGAAAAGATCTCGATGGTGGTGCTCTTGATATTCAAAAACAGATAGCAAAGCTTGGAGAAATGCATTTGAGAACTCCGAGGGGTAAGAAATATAATTATTGTGGACCTGGTACAAAACTAGAAGATAGATTGAATAGCAATGATTCAAAATATAGAGATCCAATAAATAAATTAGATGCTGTTTGTCAGCAACATGATATAGCATATAATGAAGCTGGAGATAATCTAGCTTAAAAGCATGCAGCTGATAAAATTATGGAAGATAGTATAAAAGCAATACCATTCGGACAAAGACCACGGTTTGCTACACCAACAATGTATGCCATTAAAACAAAAAGAAAGCTCGGCCTTGGTGTTTCAAAAAACGCAAAAAGCCATCGAGTGAAGAAAACTGGCAAAAAAAATTAGCAGATGAATTACATACACCCATAAAATGCAACTTTACTCAACGGCATGTGATTGTAAATCATATTGATGAGATATGGGCAGCAGACCTTGTTGAGATGCAACGATTCAGTAAATGGAACAAAGGATACCGATATCTTTTAATGGTTATTGATGTAGTCTCTAAATATGGTTGGATCGTCCTATTGAAGGATAAGAAAGGCGAATCCGTTATGAATGCCTTCAAAACAATATTCAAGGAAAGTAGAAGACCACAATATCTATGGGTTGATAAAGGTAAAGAGTTCTATAACAAACATTTGAAAGACCTATTAGAGAAAAAATGGGATACATATGTATTCAACCGAGAATGAGGAAAACTCCTCAGGTGTTGAAAGGTGGAATAGAACAATCAAGTCGAAAATGTGGAAACAGTTCACTGTTCACGGTAATACACAGTATTTAGATATGTTACCAAAATTAGTGAAAGAATACAATAATACAAAACATTCAAGCATAAAGATGACACCTATAGAAGCAAGCAAAAAGAGCAATGAAGGAACTGTTTACTTTAATCTATATGGTGATACGAGGCAAGTAACATCTAAACTGAAATTTAAGGTCGGTGACAAGGTCCGAATATCTAAGTATAAACGGAATGCATTTGACAAGGGTTATACACCAAATTGGACAGAAGAATTATTTATAATAGATAAGATCCAATACACCAATCCAATCACGTACAAACTAAAAGATCTCAGAGGTGATGATATTCAAGGGAGTTTTTATGAACGTGAATTATTAAAAGACACACAGGATGTTTTCCGTATTGATAAAGTCATTCCCAGAGATTACAAGAAGAAACAAACTTTGGTGAAGTGGACGGGATATAGTGATGACTTCAACAGTTGGATATCGTTTAAGGACTTACAAACAATCAAGTAATATATTATATGATAGTGACTGGTGAAGATTTCAATTTATTGAAACAAAGAGCAAGAGTTCTGTATAATGCAAAGGATCTCGATTACTCAGACCGTAAGAACAAAAAATATATGGTTACTCTTAAAAATGGTAATAAAATCCATTTTGGGGATAAGAGATATGAAAAGGAGAAATCGATACAGAAAAAGAGCATCCAAAAATTCATGACAGAAACTCACCAAACTACTGGTCTTATAATTTGTTGCGGTAAAGCTTAAAGAAATATATGAAAATTATATAAACATATATTAAGTACTATTTATAACAGCGGAATACCACAACGTATGTTGCAATTGCTCAAGTAGCCAAAAATATAATATGTTTCTGGCTATTTCAAACACACCAAAACGGTTTAAAAAAAAACATAAAGTAATTGTATGTTTAATTCGACTATTTCGAAAAACACAAAAGTAAATGACTTATTCGTTAAAAAGTATGTTAATGAGGATGATGTCACAATATTCTATGATTTTTATTTGGTGGTATTTTCAGAATCATACCCCTCCTTAATACACATTCAAAAAGTATTGGTTAATTATGATATAACATATTTAGATAAAACGAAAAAGCATTATACCAAGACATACAAAAAAATCAACACATGTGTTTTTGACCCTAATAGTTATTCAAATTTTTTAGATCTAGACGAAATTCATTCATTTTCAAAATACAATCCTCATGAAAAATATGAAGTGACTTTTCCCACTGGTGAAGACGCATTTGATATCTTCGAATTGTGTGGACAAAAGAAAAACAATTTTATACGCAATATACTATTTTTTTTATTACCAAAATAATCTATTAAGAAGACCAAATTATTTTCAAGTAGAATACAAAACTGTTTGTAAAGAACCAAAATCTGATGACGGAAAATACACAAAAGTTGTCTGTATTTATGACAAATTTTCGTTTCATCATAAAGATGAAAAAATTTTGAAAAGTGATGAATTTGATAAACTTTATAAAGAAAGTGTCAAAGTGGTAGATTCAAGCAAAATATACAAAACAGAAAATATTATTGAATTACATTTAAACGCATCAGGAATTATATCTAAAAATAAAATATATAGTAATACTATGAATAATTTCTATGAAATCATGAAACACTGGTACTCAAAAAACTTACACCAATTACACAGAGGTTGACCCATATTTTTCTTGTAAAAATAAAAATGAGTGGGATAATTTTATACCAAATTTACGAAAAAAGAAACAAATTATCAATGAGGATGTATCAAACATCAAATCAAAAATGTCTCAGTCCATTGAATGTTTAGAACCTATCTCATCTGAATATCTGTTTAAATATTTAAAGCCACCTGAAGACATTGAATCATTTAACGAAGAAAAATTGATAGAAAAGTTTGTGGATGTTTACTGTATCGTTCATACAATGATATTTTATGATAATTCGAAAGATATATGGTTTTATTGGGTTGATGATACGTTAAATGAGCCATATGATCTTAGAATGTACTTATTTTTTGTGTCGAATGTATTCTAGATATCTTTTAAAAAAACTTTGCAATGAATTAAGTAAAGATGAAATATATAAATTATACAAAAGAATGACCAATGTATATCTTAAGATTCCCTATGAAGAAAGCTTTCTTAATCATAAACTAATAGAAACATATCAATTGCTTTGTTTGTTATATTTAAGGTCAGAAATAAGCAGTGTACTTGATCGTTTTGAATAAATTCCTTACAGTTTAAAGGATCCATTGATTAGACCATTTAAACGCACCATGAAATTCATTTAAAAACAAAACTATAATAATAATGTTAAGAGAGGTTGAGGAAGACCAAGAGTATTCACCACTGAAGAAATAAAAAATCTGCTAAAGAATGGCATTGCAACATTTGCAATACTGGACGTAATTACACACTAGCTGGAAAACATTGTCACCTCAAATCACACAAACACAAAAGCAATGTTGAAATAAAATTCTTAAAAGAAAAAATAGATAAAATAAAACAATTAATATGATGTAATTAAATGATGTAGTTCAAAAGATCCATTGATTGGACCATTTGAATTGACTACATTTAAACGCATTATATGAAGGACACTTAAAGAAAAAACTATAGTCTATATATAGTGGTAAAAAATAATATGTCATATAATAGTATGAATAAGAGTGATCTAGAAAACTTGAGCAAATCTTAGCTTATCAAATTGCTATTGAAGCAAGAGAAAAAAAACCTGAAATCATTATAGTAGATGATTACACACCTCAAAAGAGCGTCAAACAGATGGTGAACAATTATGAAAACAATGTAATTTAACCCCTACCAGAGTTCAGAGACAGACCAGTACCATTGCCAAGGACCAAAATAGAGCAAACAGATAAAGCTCTGAATGGCTTCACTGAGGCATACAATATAAATATCAAAACACAAGAAAGGATATTGAATATCATATCATGAATGTGCTAAAATCTATGAAAGGACTAAAATTTGTTGAAACTCTCAAGGTAACATTTGCAAAAATGTCAGATGGAGAAATAGTGTATGAGACTGCCTATTTCAACAGTCAAGTTCAAACAATTATAAATAACACAGAGATTACCAAATCATTACAATTATGAAAACAAAATATTTTGAACCAGATAGTAATCTGGATTTCTGAACAACTGAATCTGTTGACAATCATTATCTTGACATTGTGAAATACAAACCGACGAACCGCTCATCATATATCAAATTTCCACAAGAAGTAAAAAACAGTGCAAAGGGATTGATCAACATAAAAAATGAGGATAATGAATGCTTCAGATGGTGTCATATCCGACATTTAAACCCTCAAGCCAAAAACCCACAGAGAATCAAAAAAGTTGACAAACAATACATTGAAAATTTGGATTATTCAGAAATTGAATTTCCAGTGACTGTGAAACAGTACAACAAAATAGAAAAGCAGAATGAAATCAACATCAACGTTTTTGGTTATGAAAACAAACAACCATACCCGATTTGTTTCAAAAGAAATGCATGAAGACCACATGAATCTATTATTGATCACAGAAAATGAAAACAAGCACTATGTTCTTATCAAAGATTTCAACAAGTTCATGTATAACCAAACATTTCTGCATGCATTGTCTTCAGTGTTTCAGTTCTGAAAAAGTATTGATCAATCACAAAGAAAACTGCATCCAAGTGAATGGCACACAAGCGATTAAAATGCCGACAAAAGACAACAACATATTAAAATTCAATAATTTCCATAAACAGTTGGCTGTTCCATTTGTAATTTATGCAGACTTTGAAGCTATGACTGAAAAAATTCATGGATGTCAACCAAACAATGACTGAAGCTTATCCGAAGCATACAGACTGTGGTTATGGATACAAGGTTGTTTGTTGTTATGGCGATAAATACACAAAACCAGCACAAATTTACAGAGGAAAGGAAGCTATGTTAAATGAACATGGCCAGGAATTCTGAATGCGTGTGCGCAATACATGTAGAGACTTAGAATTTGATGTCTCCTAAAGAGCAACAAAGAAATATATGACATCGAAGAAAGAAAGTTTTTTTCCATCATCTTTTGGTACCAATTGAAAGGCGTTCGGATGTGGAACTAAGAGACGGCCACCAAAGCTTTACTTCACCCATTAATTTATGTTGATCAAACTGATACTCGTTGCGTTTCTTAAGAAACGCTTGGCCAGGAAGATTTTTAGGCTAATGGCTACTACAAACGGTAGACAATCTTCACTATCTCGATGCTTAAAACTATCGTGTGGACTTTATCTCGACCAGTACGCGGAGTTCCGGATGTGGAAATGAAAGTTTATGCAAACAATTTCAAATTACCATATCACCACGAATCGTACAACAAGTGGTCGTTGCGTTTTTCTCGGTAGTTTTTAAAACTTTACACAAGGATAATTGTATGCAATACACAAAGAAAGAATCATACTGACCTTCCAAGTAGGTGCGTACCTTCCCTGTATAACATTCGTGATCTGCGTAGCTAAATTGAACTTCACGATCACAATGAATTAAGCTCTTTTATGACCCAGAAATAAGCTCCTATTTGTCCTAAATTTCCAGCCAAATATTCATTGATCCATACATATTCTTACAGACAGGACAAATTACACCAATCGCGCGGGGAAGGACATCCAATTCGCAGTCCACCTTTTCGGAAAAGAGCTTTGTAAAAACAGCCGCCATTTCGAAAAAAAAATGTCTGTAGACTACACTGTAGCCCGGAAGAGCTGGTACCTAAGGGTTTTAGTTAGGTGTTTTGTTTTATTTTTTGCACACAATGACACAATAAGCATAAAAAATTGTGACAAATGTCAGAGGTTAACCCAGCACGCGACCCACTGGTCTTTCTATGCGATCCTCCGGAAAATTGCTGTAATTATGTCAAAGAACAACGGCAAGGAGGGTCTGAGGTTGTTTTCTGGTTGGGGATAAGGAAAAAAGGTTTTAAGGAGGTGGTGCCAATTAAAAAAAGAAACTCCCGGTCTTAAGTATGTTGACATGGTCAATGCGAACATCCCCGGAAATGCATTTAAAATCGACCCTGAAAGCAAGAGAGTCGAAAAACGTTTGACTTATCACTGCTCTCAAGCATCCAGTGCGAAAGCAAATTTGAACAGGAGTGGATCCCTTTCCAAAAGGTTTGAGGATGAAGAAAAAGTTATCAAGGTCTCAATTCTTAAGAGTGATGTCATTTCGGTGGAAAAGTGGGAAGCAAGTCTTAGCATGATGGAAAGAAGACTAAAAGAGGCAAAAGAAGAAATTGGTCAGTGGAGAGAAAAATACCAAAACCTTGGAAAGGAAAAAGAAGAACTATACAATGAAATGCTTACAGAGGTCACAACTAAATATGTAAATGAACATAACATTGTAGAAAAAATGTAAAAAGAAAACGAACACTTTGAAAAACAATCACTAGGGGAACCTCCCCGTGGGGCTAGAATTCCAGAGTTGAAAACCCGCCAATCCCAAAACAGGAAATTAAAACAATTGAAAACAAGAGCCCAAAAAGCATTACATTTTGTACAGCTATTTGGTTTGGAGCTGGAATGCTTAAAAATGAAGGACCGAGGCAGCAGCAATACTTTCACGGTGGATTTTAACAGCCATAACATGAGTGCCCAAGCAAGAAGTGATCAAAATGTAACCCAATATGACAAGTTAAGCAATGACGACAAAGTAACAGTTGAAAGCATTCTTTATTTAATGGACAAATTCGGTGTTGGTGACGAATTTGTTCATGAATTGTCAATTTCTGTGGCTGATTTCCCCATTAAACCCTATCTTATTAAGCAACAAAGAGCCGAGTTGAACAGGCAGGTGAAGATCACTACAACACCAGGACTTGCTCCAGGAGCCCAATACTCTTTTAAATCGTTATTGAAAAAAAGGATCAAAGACATGGTAGGTACCTCACCCAGAAAAAAAAAAAGGTCAGTTACCTCAGAAATATTCAAAATGTTATCATAATGCAATGCAAAAAAGACCACTTCAGTTCTACACTTGGTGCCATAGACTGTCTTAGAATCACCCAGCCTATGAGAGGATCAATAGCTGGGTGAATAGCAAACAGCTGGGAAAAAATAATAAGGGCAGAATACAGTTGTATAAAACAACTCAAACTAAAGCTTTTGACACCCAAGGTAGATCTGATTCAATACCACCATATAAGTCAGTTAAAATTAAAATTTGAACTACATGTATTTATTAAGACATTTTATCTCCCATAGCCTTGAGAGGTTAGTGCTAATTTTTACCAGATAATTATTACTAATTCTTACATGTTTCAAGGCATAAAGCTATGTCAATGATTTTTTCCTTCAAAGTGTGCAAAAAAGTCAGTCCTGATCAATAATTCACCTTCATGTAAAGTACCTTTGAGCTATACATACTGGGTAAAACATATTATTCAAACTACGTGATTTAAATTGTTTATGTTCTGACAATATGCAGATAAATGATGGAACCTTAAAGCAAAAGTGAAAGTCAGTGGAGATGGGGCTAGAATGAGCAGGTTGACAAATTTCACGATTCTCCAGTAAGGAGATACCATATTGTCATCAAAAGGTTTGTTCAAAACTCAAGTAAAAATGCAATGTTTCAATAATCAAAATACAGCATCATCCCATACACAATAAAACAAGTGACTACCATTATGTAATTGAGTTAATATTATCAATAATTCTGATTTTCACAGGAAATCACACCATAGCAGTGGTGAATGGTCCTGAGTCTAGGCAGACCTTGGAAGAGTGCTTCTCTGAGGTATTCAGGGAAATAAATGAGGTCATCAGCGATGGATGCATCATTATCGAACAGGAAAAGGTTGATGTGGAATTCTTCCTTGGAGGAGATTACAAGGTCAACATTTTAATCAAAGCACAAACATTGGACAAAATAATAAAGATGAGGTCTTTAGGACTTTTTGTCTGTTGATGTTGATTTGTTGATTTTTTTTTAAAACAGTTCCTTTTACTTCTCATGGGCTTAAGTGCAGCAAATTCGACGTATGCCTGCTTGTGGTGTAAAGTGCACAAGAAAAATAGGTAAATTTAAAATTTAATAATGGTGAAATTCTATACTTCCAGGCTATAAAATTATAAATGTTTTCATCTTACCACTTTTATCCATCAATAACTAGAGGTGATATGTCCAAGCCTGACAGTTTTTACAACACACCACCCATGCGCAGAACCACAGATGAGTTGAGGAAATTTGCCAACAATTTGTCTGGGAGAAAAAAAAACCTTGCACATAAAAAACCCGGTTAAGTCAATAAACAGCTGTGGTGTGACCTTCCATTTATGGGAGAAAAAAAATGCAGATGGAAAAGGAAGTGGCACTTGGGACTGGACCAGCCTGATGGGTGATGACCGCAAGAAATTGCTCAGAGAACTACCTCTCAAGTTGGTCATCCCTACTGACTGCATCCAACCAGAGACGTGCAAGAAGGTGGCACAACTGTGGAAGGTAAAGATTAATATTTGTTAAAAAAAGGAACAAACTATTTGTAATACAGGAATCTATGTAACTATAATGTTTCCCAATCCTGAAAATACAAGAAGCTATCAATACAAAATTTATCACTTGATGTACATCTATCCCAACAGGATTTTGCTGATTTGTACTTTAATTTCATATCTTCATGGCAGCCATATACCACAGATGAGTACAGGAGAAAGGTGACTTTAAACATCGGTATTATTGGTTAAAATAAAACAAGAACTTCTCCCATACACAGCCAATACGTTAAAAAGACAAAAATAATAATAATAATAATAATAACATGAAATAACCACAGGAGCTGCAATTGAGATCAACTTATTATCACCTCACATCCCACTTTTTAGGTGACAGCGTGGATCACAAAATTCACAGATCTCGGCAACACCAGAATAGGATACAGGAAAGAAAAAGTCACCTGTTAGATGCATGCTGCTGCATATCATATCCCACAAATAGTGGAAAAGCACCAAAACATAAAACAATTCAGTGGCCAAGGTACAAATATAGTTCGCTATCATTGCACATAGTAGTTTGTGCTTTCACTTCTTTTCAGAATTACTCTATGCTTTCCATGTAACTTCACTAGGCATTATTTATGTAATTTGTTCAATGACAGTTACAATGTGTTAAAACTCTCTTTGGGACTCCAATGTGTACATTCCTGTTTGAAGAGTATGGGATTGTAATCTGCTATTAATAATGACCATACCTGCTGACCCTGCTGAGATACTGCACACAGAGTACCGCCTTGGTGCTTTACAACACAGAGACAGACAGCATAGAAAGTACACAAAGCGGGCCTCTGAGTACTGGGAAGAGAGGATCAAAACAAAAAGAGGGAAGAAAAGAGGGATCAGCTACCAGAAGGAAACACCAGCCATTCAAGAATCAGTAGCCACATGCAGTTACAAGTCTCCAGGTACTATCACTCAAATAAAAAAGGCTAAAAAAGCTACTGGTAAAAGAAAACAGAAAAACTCTCTGAACAAAAAGAAAAAATAACTGCTGTCTGAAAAGAATGAAACTTGGTCAATTAGATACTTCCAACAATGTAAATCTAGGCAACTTAAAACATCTCTTACCACAAGCAACTGCAAGCTCTTCATATGTTGGTCAACAGAATGTGTAATATTACTGACTGAATAGAACGGTACTTTATTCGATTTAAGTCACACAAGAGAGTTGTCCTAAGAGTATTTAAGCAATGCAAAAATACGTTGCAGCATTGTACAATGTACTGTATGTGTGATATGAATACATGGCTGGTATTAAGTCTATTTGATGAAATGGTATATGAAATGAATCATATATGAACTGCGGATATGAAATCAAGTGAAGCTATGATCTTCGCAAAAATTTGGTTTTATCAACGGAGTTGATAATGTAAATTGGCCACCGTACAGAGATTCTAAAAGCTGACGTTTTGAGCGTTAGCCCTTCGTCAGAGCGAATCGAGGGGTCATGGGTTACGTGTAGTTTTTATAGTAGAGTAGGAGCTACGCTATTGGTGGTAACATGGCAACGTGAAAAATAGGAATATATTAGTTAAATGAAAAGCGTTCGTTAATACCGTGAGGATTAAGGGTGCCGATTTGAAAGATGAATTTTTGTTCCAGATTCTTGCGGCTTTCCGTCGTACCTAGATGTAGGGAAAGGCCGCAGATAGCCATGTGTTTTTTGGAGTGGTTAGGCAGATTAAAATGGCGAGCGACTGGCTTAGATGCATCCTTGTCATTCTTCTCAACATCGCGAAGGTGTTTGCGGAATCGGTCACCTAGTCGTCTACCTGTCTCACCAATGTATAATTTATTGCATAACGTACAGGTTATGCAATAAATGACATTTGTGGAGGTACATGTGAAACGATTGGTGATCTTAACAGATCGCTTAGGTCCCGATATCTTGCTAGTGTTAACAATGAAAAGACAAGTTTTGCATCATGAGCGCACGCATTTGAAAGTGCCGGGTTGCTCGTTAGTTTTGAGCGCGCTTCTAACTAAAAAGTTGCCTACGTTTTTGTCGTGTTTGAATGAAATAAGTGAAGGTTGTGAAAAGATTCTACCAGTCTCGGGATCATTTTGGAGTAATTTAAAATTACTAAGAATGATGCTTTTGACTGCGTGATTATGAGGATGGAAAGTGAGGGTGAATGGAATTCTGTCATTCTTATCTTTTTGTGACGTTTGTAGTGATGACTGTCGATCAAATTGTTGGGCGCGATGATGGCCCGCTTTGACCACAGAGACAGGATAGCCACGTTTTTCGAAGAACTGACACATCTCCTCTGATTTGCTGGAAAAATCGGAGTCATCACTACATAGACGTCGAAGTCTAAGAAATTGAGAATAAGGGATGGAGTTCTTGACATGTCTGGACTCCCCCAGAGGGACAATTTGCCTTTTTTCACCAAAAAATGCCGTCATGACATTCACAAACTTAAATTCAATCGCAACACTAAATTTTCCAACCTTTCCTCGGAAGAGTGGGCGGCGCTTAAAAATCTTAGTAAATGCAACGGCGGCACGGTAGTTGTTTGGCAGTCCGACCTTTACCAAAAAGAAGCTTTGCGGCAACTTTCGGATACCTCGTTTTATGCCAAAATCCCTAAAGATCTCACTTCCAAAAATCAAAAACTTGTCAAAGACACCATTCAAAATCTTATAGTTAATCAAGAATTACCGGACACTGCCACTAATCTCATCATCAACACCCCTAGAACTTCGTGCATTTACTTCTTGCCTAAAATTCACAAACCCAACAACCCAGGTCGCCCTATCGTTTCTGCCTGTAGTTGCCCCACCGAACTCATTTCTAGCTACTTAGACAGGATTATTACACCTATCGTCAAATCTTTGCCATCATACATTAAAGACAGTACACACGCACTACAAATTTTCCGCAATTTCAATTTCTCCGGCCAAGACAAACTTATTTTCACCATGGACATTACATCTCTATACATAGTCATTCCTAATAGCGAAGGTCTTCAAGCACTTAAACACTTTTTCGATCAACACACTGTCAAAGAACCTAGCTCGGAAACGCTCCTCCGCCTTGCTGAACTAGTTTTAACACTTAACTGTTTTTCATTCGCAGGCAACTATTACAAACAAATTAATGGTGTAGCGATGGGCACAAGAATGGGACCTAGCTATGCCAATCTTTTTGTAGGATATGTTGAACACCAATTTTTTGATCAGTACAATGGCCCCAAACCTGAACTCGACGACTGCATCGGCGCTATTTCATCCAGCAGAGAAGAACTCGATCAATTTATAACCTCCGTCAAATCTTTTCATCCGGCTCTTAAATATACCTGGGAAATTTCGGAAACTTCATTGGCTTTTCTAGATATCAAAGTTTCTATTAGAGGCAACTTGCTATGTACTAGTGTGCACTAAAAACCTACTGATTCACACAGTTATTTGTTGTATTCATCGTCAAATCCATCACATGTCAAGAACTCCATCCCTTATTCTCAATTTCTTAGACTTTGACGTCTATGTAGTGATGACTCCGATTTTTCCAGCAAATCAGAGGAGATGTGCCAGTTCTTCGAAAAACGTGGCTATCCTGTCTCTGTGGTCAAAGCGGGCCATCATCGCGCCCAACAATTTGATCGACAGTCATCACTACAAACGTCACAAAAAGATACGAATGACAGAATTCCATTCACCCTCACTTTCCATCCTCATAATCACGCAGTCAAAAGCATCATTCTTAGTAATTTTAAATTACTCCAAAATGATCCCGAGACTGGTAGAATCTTTTCACAACCTCCACTTATTTCATTCAAACGCGACAAAAACGTAGGCAACTTTTTAGTTAGAAGCACGCTCAAAACTAACGAGCAACCCGGCACTTTCAAATGCGCGCGCTCACGATGCAAAACTTGTCTTTTCATTGTTAACACTAGCAAGATATCGGGACCTAAGCGATCTGTTAAGATCACCGATCGTTTCACATGTACCTCCACAAATGTCATTTATTGTATAACCTGTACGTTATGCAATAAATTATACATTGGTGAGACAGGTAGACGACTAGGTGACCGATTCCGCGAACACCTTCACGATGTTGAGAAGAATGACAAGGATGCATCTAAGCCAGTTGCTCGCCATTTTAATCTGCCTAACCACTCCAAAAAACACATGGCTATCTGCGGCCTTTCCCTACATCTAGGTACAACGGAAAGCCGCAAGAATCTGGAACAAAAATTCATCTTTCAAATCGGCACCCTTAATCCTCACGGTATTAACGAACGCTTTTCATTTAACTAATATATTCCTATTTTTCACCTTGCCATGTTACCACCAATATCGTAGCTCCTACTCTACTATAAAAACTACACGTAACCCATAATCCCTCAATTCACTCTGACGAAGGGCTAACGCTTGAAACGTCAGCTTTTAGAATCTCTGTACGGTGGCCAATTTACATTATCAACTCCGTTGATAAAACCAAATTTTTGTATACTACTTCCCCACCGACTCAGCAGCACAGTTTCTTTAAAAACTACCCGTTCATTCATTTATGATCATTTATGAGAGCAATTTTTGCAATTGCACAGAGAAGCCTGAAATTTTTCAGTCTGAATTTTTCAGGCTTCTCTGCGCAATTGCAAAAATTGCTCTCATAACTGTGAAGATCATAGCTTCACTTGATTTCATATCCGCAGTTCATATATGATTCATTTCATATACCATTTCATCATTGATTCATTCCTCACGGGACCATTAGAACCCACAAATGACCAGCTCCCAACATCAGTGGCTTCATAGCTCAGTTGGTTAGAGCGTCGCACCGGAATCGCGAGGTCACGGGTTCAAACCCCGTTGAAGTCCTGAATTTTTCAGGCATGTCTGCGCAATTGCAAAAATTGCTCTCATACCTGCGAAGATCATAGCTTCACTTGATTAAGTCCATTTGTTGCACAAAATGTATTAATTTAGAAATAAAATAGAGCCTATACAAATACACATGGCCTTGAACTTACAATCATTTCTCTCCACATAATTACTGCAGTATATATAGTATTTACTGTTTTAGAAGTACACTGTGCCTGTAATAGGGAAAAATGCCCTGGCACTAAGATTGAAGGCTTCCTTCGTAAAATTAAAAGATAAATTTTCCTCAAATGCCCGAGGGCATAAAACTGAAGAACCCTGACTTCCCCCATGGTACTTTTTAGGAGACCAAGAGAGAAATATTATCATTCTAATTGGATAGAAAACCTTAATCCCTTGGCCATGGGAATCTTCCCAGGAGTCCCAACCAGGAGGAAAGTACTGAGGGAGGAAATCACCCTTCATAAAAAAAAGCCACCCATCCCTTGAAATCCCCTTATTCCCAAACAAAAAACCAAAGACATCAAATCTAAAGGAAACTTTCCACCGACTTCTGATGCCTCTCCACGGCCACCCTAAGTGAATCGACTGCCATTTGAATAACCGCCACATCTGGTCCTGGTCGGCGAAATTGGCGAACACATTCGAGCGTGATATTTTCTTCAGGCTCCCAAGAAGAATCAAACTTCGAAAATCCCTTCCAAATGACAAGATACTCCACCTAACAATTAAAAAAATAAAGTTAAGTATCTAACGCCTCAGCTCTTTATCAACTTCAACTGTTAATCGATCAGGTATTCGTTTGGCAAACAGACTAACAGAACCTGCGAAACACGTGCAAAATTAAGCTGAACAACTTACCGTTCTGTTCCTCTCACGCTTTTCAACAAGTCTCTCCACCTCCCAGAATGGTCCACTGCTGCTTCTTCTTTTAACCGAAAATGGACAAGACTCAAGAAACTCTACTGCAGAAATCTTGTTCAAAATACCGAAAAAACCACTGGCGGGACGATCGCGATGCGCCATATTGCATCACATATTTAAAATTGATTAACCAATCAAATGCAAGAAAGTCGAAGTTCTTAATTGACAAGCTGTCACGTACACTAGCCTTGTCCGGTTCGGAATTTCTGGCTAGGAGTCAAATATTGCAAAAAAATGATCAAAGAAGAATTCAACAAACCATTGAAAATGACAAAAGATGATGAGGACAAATTTCAAAAAGCAAAGGAATGTCATATATGTGAAAAAGAATACAATAAAACCGATGTAATAGTCAGAGACCACTGTCATATTACAGGAAAATACAGAGAATCCGCTCATCAAGACTGTAATCTTAACTTTCGAATAACTGATAAAATTCCTGTTATATTCCATAATCTTCGTGGTTATGACAGCCATTTTATAATGCAAGAGATTGGTGAAATAGTCAAGAATCATACATATACAAATAAAAAAGGTGAAAAATGTCAAATGAACATCAATATGGGAAAATATATGGCTTTCATGCTTGGTGATAATCTGACTTTCATTGACAGTTTCCAATTCATGAGTTCTGGTTTGGAAAAACTTGTCAGTAATCTACCAAAAGATACCAAGCTCGATTTAATGGCCAAGAAGGGAGTCTACCCATATGACTTCATGGACAGTTTCGTTTTTTCGCATCGTTTTTGAAGTTATTTTCAAAGATTGACTCCTGCTCCTGTGATGTTGTGCTTATCCTCTAAAGCCCTTTATCGTTGAACAACGAAACAGGTTAGTTTGAGGTTTACATGTTCGATTTTCTGAGAACGTTTTC
>NC_090875.1:6982241-6989741 GCF_036669935.1 Montipora foliosa | reverse complement strand
GAGTAGAACTTCGTAAGAATTTGGGCTTGACTTGATTGATTGTCGGCGGGGGAAATAGCGTAAGAAGGCGAGTACGCGCAAGCCAGGATTTCTTTCCTGAGAAATAGCAAGGTCAAGGGGCGGCAACAAGTAGCAAACATAACCATGTTTCTGCCAGGAAGAAATTGATCGTCAACTGAGCCCAAATGAAGATAGTCTTCGAAAATGAAAAGAAGGTCGATCCAATCCAAATGCTTGAAATGAAACAGGAACTGTGTTCAAAATACGATCTTCGTGTAACCAAAGTGATAGAAAAAGTAACTGAAATACGAGTAAAATTAAAATTCTTCGAGGAGCATCAAATGAGGCGGCCATATTCGGCGTCATGTAGACATTTCATCACCGATACCACACACAAAGTTGAGAGGAAAAGATTAATTTGGAATTGTATAATCCCTCAGATTCACTGGGAAGAGCGCCTAGCAGGCAGCACACGTTTCCGTCTTGCTCTCTCTCATTCTAATTTTTACCATAAAACATTTTCAAAAACACATTATCTACATTTTGGGGATTTCGTAGATGGCAATGATTTACTCCAAAGCGTTTCTGGTGGCTGCTCGATTCTCAATTTCGCTACAACCTCTCGGTGGAGCTCTTTGGCGTTGCCTGGTCGACAATAGGATATGGAAGACTTACTGGACATGATTTGGCAAGCCGTAATCTACTCTCTCGTCTGCCACCGTTAAATAATGTCTTTGGCTCTAGTATTGAAGTTGAAGTATCAACTCAGCAAAATCTCAATATTGGAACATTAAATATTCAAAACGTCACCTTTCCATATCACTCTACTGGCTCTATTAATCAAATAGTGAGAGATCACGTGCGGGGTGCGGGACCACAAGAACCCAGTGTAACTCCATCAAGGAAAAACTTTTATTACAGAAACATGTCTAAAATCTACCGCCATGGACTCTGTCGTTGAGATTCCAGGTTATAGCATTATAAGAAAGGATCGGTCATCCGAAGAACATGGTGGCGTGTGCCTTTATATTAAGGACGGATGCTTTAAGTATAAGCAATTTAATGACAACTCATGTTGCACCGATCACTAAGTTCTGTGGGTACAACTAACACCATCACGTCTTCCAAGAGGTTTCTTGTCAATTGTTGCCGCAGTTGTTTACCATCTTCGCTGGAGTTTGCCAGAGAACAACTCTATGCGTGATCACTTGGGCGCTTTCCATTGGGCGGAAATTTCCGGGAATTCCGGTCAGAACCCCAATGGAACACGCCATATTGCGCAAAAATTTCCGGTAATATTTGGGTCACCTCAGGAGGTGATCAAAAAGTGGGAATTTTCGGTATGAACCCGAAATTTGTGTTCCTTTGGGACAAGTTCCTAGTTCCAGATCCCTGGCCGTGTATGTTTTCCCGCGAATTCAACTATATCACGTCGGTGGTGAAGAAACATGGCGGATTTTGACAGCACAAGCTTCAAGTGTACAGAATGTGGGCTGGTTTCACAGGATATAGGGCAATTCTTGAACCATCAGTGCGCTTTGTCAACGTTTGGCAGTAAGTTGGAGCTGGAGTTGGAGTTTGCTTGTACTTTTATCCTGCGTAGGTAAGAAAAAGCCCTGGGAAAAAAAGAAAACTAAAATGCTTTTAAAGTCCATTCTGTATGGAGAACAGGCTAAAAAGTTAGAAAGTTGTAATGGGCTGGATTAAATTACTTTTCTTGTTGTTTTGCACTGGTTAGACTAAAAGTAGGTGAGAAGCTAAACAAATTTGTAGGTAACTTGAAATACACACCGACTTCACGCTAAAGTTCATGCCAACTCGAAATTCTCTGTGTTCCTTTTGCTATGATAACAAATAAAAATATAATAAAAAATGTATATAAGGAGAGATAGGTGGAAATGGAAATGTTTAATAATTAAGTTAAAGGTGAGACAAAATGTAGTGTCAGCAAGATTCCTGTTCCGTGGAAAGAATCTTGTGCAGTTGTAGAACTAGGATTGTGGTCAATGTTATCCACAGCAGCTGTCGTAAACAGATTTAATCGAAGATTACATGGACACACAACGTTTTCTTCCTGATAGCGATGGCAAACAGCATTACCCAAATCAGTACAAATGTGACCCTTCACACGAAAAGGGGGCTTATGAAAATTTCACGATGATGCTGATTTTACGGCAGAAACCAGGAAATTATATAAAGCAAGCTGAAATTGCGTGAAATTCCTTTAAAACAGAGTGAACTCGGCGTGAAAATTTATCATACCACCGTGAACTAGTTCATGCCGGGTAGTGAAATAATTCACGCCGTGAAAAAATTCACGGCGTAAAATAATTCACGCCGTGGAAAAAAAAAAA
Organism: Montipora foliosa; assembly: GCF_036669935.1. Lineage (NCBI taxonomy): Eukaryota > Metazoa > Cnidaria > Anthozoa > Scleractinia > Acroporidae > Montipora > Montipora foliosa. The sequence continues at coordinate 6,987,387 of NC_090875.1, read as the reverse complement.
ACCTGCATGCCAGCGAATGGATTTTGCGAGCAAGTGAGTACTGAGCATTTTCCGGCAAGGACGACCAGTGATCCAAACATCTTTTCGAGATCGCCAAGCAGAAAATGAATTATGAGCATTAATCTTTGGGGCAACTTGGAAAATCACAGCAACTCGCTTTATAGTATGTTTTTAAGTGCGCCAAATGGTGCGACTAACCGCTCAAAATTTCCCTTAAAATCCAAACCTAATACGAATACTTTTTCCTAGAATCTGAGGCTGCGAGCAGCGCATAAATTTTACGACAAAATCGAAGAACATTAGTCCCCAAAATTTGCCAGCACTTGTAACAACATTTTCGTCAAGGTTTGTATTTCATCGAAGTGGAAATTAATGACATCTTTTTGGATGTTGTACTCTTCGCACAAAATGTTTGCCTTTCATTTGCATGCACAGAATTCCGTAAACATCAAACTTGTCATGCACTGTACAGTAACCAGTAACTTTTTCGTGTTACTTTTAAACTGCATAAGCTTGAGCAAAAATCAAGAATGCAGGCCGACGGCGGCAAAAATGTTCCCATAAATTAGCTGAGGCCGGTTAAAACCGCTGAAGGGATTTAAGATCCACATCGGGTATGTCAATTTCATTGCGTATTTTTTACCAAACCGTTGATTACATGCAGAATTGGGGAGCATCCCTTGTATGGTGTCTAGTGCGCTTTTGGATTCTTCCCTCTCCTCCTACACTAATTTTTTTCAGTGTATTTGATTGTTTATACTGTACAGGAGAAACTGTAAGAAATAAACTGTTTTGCTCGGTAGTGTAATTCGTGTTAGGCGTCATTTTCATCCAGATTACAGATCGTCGTGCCATCAACAAAGCAAAACAATCGTACCAACTTCGATTTCACCGAAAATAACGAAACGGCGCCCCATAAAAACTTAAACCTTTGCACACAAGAGAAGATATAAATACCATTATTCGATTTCCGACGCAAAACATTGTTTATCTTGTTTACCGCAATTTTCATTCCAAAACCAGACCACGAAATTATTCTAAATGGCGTTGCAACAATTTCACGGCGTGAACATAAGTGAGTTCACGACGTGACTTCATTATTTTCACGGTCTTCGATTCCACGCCGTGAACTTTTTCACTCAGCAGAGTGAAAAGAATTGGAGCAATAGTGAAATCCATAAGCCCCCTTTTCGCGTGAAAGGTCACAAATGGAAAGAACTGTGTCATACGAAACACTAAGTCCCAGGGTGTGCATGTTTTCTACAAGATTGTGACTTCGGGTCTTGGCATGGATAGACAGTCCTACAAAAATGGGAAGCCGTGTCTCTCTTAACTTCTCCACTGCTACGGCGATGGTAGCTGTTGCACTGTATCAACTGAGAGATGGTAAGACCAGATTGAGACTTGGTTAAAGTGCTTGCTTGCATTTCAATGTTAGGACCATAGAGAATCATATTGTCAAGAGATACCAGTGATGGTGGAACGGAGTTCATCTGGCAGTTCCATTCCAAAGATCCGTCAAATGTGTATTTCTGTGTGAACATTTCTTTGCGTACAATTATTGCAGCTTTGGCAAGGTGCATCGCTTCTTCGTCAATGTCTTCCTTATGACCTTTCTGTAGTGCGTTGGCAAGATCCGTTTCGAAGGCCAAAAATACATCATGTCCTTGCTTGTGTTCTTTGAGAGCTGGAATTTGTGAAAGAATGCGGTCTTTTAGACGTGTAGTGTGAATGCATGCAGGTGTGTTTTGTCCAAGTTGTTTCAAACGGGATGTATACTTATCCACAAGTTTGGCAAGTCTGAAAACTGGTAGCTCTGCAGTACTGACCACTCATGACTCTTCAATAAAGGAAACTAGCTCTGCAAGCGCGATACCCTCCGGTAGTCGAGGGCTTGTCTCATCTTTTTCGCCTTCCTCTTTGACTGTCTCAGTTTTTTTATACAGTGATGCTAAACAAGGGGCGTGATATTTAGCCTCTAGTGCTACCAAGTCGCCAGCGCTTAACTTGAGACATTGTGAAGAGGGTTATTATGTGTAGAATACTCGTCACAAAAAAAGCATGTACCGCAGTTGTCAAGAAATGCAGGCGAAGCTGAACGTGTTCACTTTCAGGTGCCTGTCTTTTTTTTGCTCGTTTTAACTTTGTAGAATTGAAGAGGTCGTAGCAACTTTTGTGCCAGCACGCTTTCCACCTTACGAACGTATTCTCCAATCCCTCACCTTCATCTAGCCATGAAAGATCTACCTGTATAGGCATGCAATCGAGATCCCTGAACTTCGTTACATTCCCAGCCAAGGTCTTGTAGCCTGATCCAACATCACACGAGCGCTTGGAATCTGTGGGACACCGTAAAGGCTCTACTTTGTTTTGCTGGCAAATGGCACATTTAGTCCAGTCTGTCTTAGCAATAGCATCGGGTGCTGCCTGTTTATCTCCGGGGTTACTGACACTTTTCGGCATTTCTTTATGAGTAAGTCAAGTTTCTGCACAGTAAGGTATATACTCAGTACATCTTTTTGCATTGCAATAGTCGATTGATACAAACTGAGCTCACTAAAAGTTAAAAAACATAGTTAATCTGGTTAACTGGAACTCTACGTTAACTTAAGCAAATACTTATTTCACTGGATTTAATTGTATTTTTACATTAGTTGACTAAAAATCTGTTAACTCGAACTCACATCTATATCCTTTGTCGAACTATTTTCTTAGCCATTTACCATTAGCTACCACGAACTTCCCTATATGATCATTGCATTTACTTACGGGTTGTTTTCAGATCAAAATGTAGAAAAATCTGATTTCAGCGTGTTCTCAAAAATATGTTTTAAACTATAGTGGCTGTTAGATATTGAAATTGTACCAAAATTACTAAAAAAATGAAAAACATGGATACCATTTTCAGAACTCTTCTCAGGTTACTTAAATACCCACTTACTAGTACCTCGCTAAGTGGAAATGTTTTTTAGTTTTTAATTTTTAGTGGGGATCTACCGCATAATACTTACAGGGCATGCAGTGACAGATCTCTTCCAGATTATTTTTAAGGTCTAAACTACCTTTCATAATCTTTCTAGCTAACTCCTATCTGCCTGTGGTACTTCTCCTTGATAAATTCTTGCGTTCTAACACATGAAAGTGTAACCCAACAAAGAAAAAAAAATGGTGGAACAAGTGTGAATGTTATTAGGCGTTTTGCATCATGGGTAATTTAACTCAGGCCTCCGCGGCTGATTTCTCATTGGCCATCCCCAGCATTGGCTGTTTCAAAGTTTGGGTAAAGTTTAGTAAACTTAACAGAATTCAATTTTCAAAGTAGCAAGAACCGTCACTTAAACAATGGCTATGTCTATTTTCAATCTTTTTTTTTCTATTACAACCTTCACAGTTTTGCAGTAATCAAATGCTTTATTTTTTACATCATTCCCTCGGCAATTCCGGCAAAAGTGTGTAGCACTTCCAGTTTAGATAAGGTAAAACCAAACGCTAAAATTCTCTATTTCCATAAATGCAATCTGCGGAATTGCAATAATACAGCCTTGCAGTCTTTGTAAATAAGAAAAAATGAACGGATTTTTGAACTTAAGAGTTACTGAAAAGCGAAGACATTCAACTTCCGGATATTCATCATTTCACTTCCGGTCAAGATGGCTGCCGTTTAAATAAAATCGCCATAACTCGCGTCAGCACCAAAATTCGCCATGGCTCCATATCAGAGATTAATCAGTGTAAAAAGGCAACATTTAACCAAATATGACGCTTTTAACCCAAAAGCGCACAATTCCACACAAATTCTGCATATATCCGCCCCACTATGAGTCCAGAGAATCAAGTGCGGTGGAGTAAGTGGTTGGACGAGCTCCCTCTACTGGGTCAGTTCAAGGCTGAATGTTGCTTGATGCCTGCAGATTTCGGAAGGCCAGTGAAATATGAGCTGCATCACTTCTGTGACGCTTCTCTGTCTTCTATCTTCTTGCGGTGAATGCTGAAGGGAAAATTCGTTGGCCCCGATCAGGCAGATGACTATACCAGGACTTGAACTGTGTGCCACTGTGATTGCTGTGCAATCGATCGAATTCGGTCGATTTATGGACACAAACAAATATCGATGACATCTTATGTCATGGAGATCACATGTATTTACACGCACTAACCAATAAAATGGTACGCAATGCCAATAGGCTTTCAACTTTCAATAGAGGATTTGGCGGAGGTGGCAACCTCGCAGAACAATGTTGAGTACCGTTTAAACTACAACAAATTTGATCAAGGGCGCATTGATTGCTCATTTTGTGGCGATGGCCCATTTTGATTAATGCATTTTCGGATAGTTCAAATGCAATGTTAGTGCTTGATGATCCTTCTAAGAATGAGTTCGTAAAACTCTTACTAAGTTTAAAGGACATAGTGGTAACTTACAACAAACGTTCCAAAGTGGTCACTAACATTCTCAAACCACATATTTATTGTATTTCCATCATGATTAAAAGGCTTCCAATATAGCCTAACATTGTTAGACGAAATAAATAGTCTATTACACGTTGCGTTACACAGTGTCACTATCACTAATTGTTCTAACAATCAGTTCATGAACCCGTTATTGCCGTTGTACATGTAGTAACTGTTGTTACACCAAGTATTTAGTTTATTTCCACGTTGCGATAGATAGAGAAAAGAAAGTGTCACTAATCATTCTAAGAATCAGTTAAAAAGCTCTTATTATTACATGTTGTGTTAGACAGTGTTATTCGTTACACCTTCCGTTTTTGTTAACGAATATATTTCTAAGAAAAAAGTAAAATCGTTCTCTGGTAAAAAGTTTTGAAAAAACTATGAGCTTTCGACAGACTGAACTGCTGCCTTCAACGGATAAAAATGTGTGAAGCCTAAAAGCGAAAGAAATTTAAATATAACGAAAAATTCGCATAAATTAAAGGGTAAAGGCATGTAGTGGAAAGAATGTTTAAAATGCTAAGAAAATTAGTGTTTCTTTAAGAGAATGTGATATTGTCTTGGGAGCGGGCACGAATTGTTGTCTGCCCCTACAGTTTTTGCCGTGTGCCAAGACTCCAATGTCTTTCTGCTCCGGTTGTTCGCTTTGTCAATGATTTTAGAATTGTTAAAGTCAATATCATGATTAAAA
>NC_090875.1:6952241-6969741 GCF_036669935.1 Montipora foliosa | reverse complement strand
CGGATTGTTGAGAACGAGACGAACGTTTATTTTACTCTCTCTTTGACATCGCAACGTCTGTTGAAGAATCTGCCTTGGCCAATGTAGCTGAACTTGTTGGCTTACATAATGGAACTGTGCTTGTCCGATGCTATGACTGGACAACATTCCTTGGACTGTACTTTAAGAAATTTCCTCAGATCAAATCTTATTACCATTTTCGCTTTCACAAAGACCACCCAGGCATTGTATTCTGCAAAGAGTACTGGAACTCAGAAGAGAAAGCCATAAACATCTTAAGAAATGCAAGGGTAGTCCCGGTTGGAGGAGAACTACTGCCTACAATTTCACCCAGTGGTATGAGCAAAGAACGAGCCGAATACCTGTACAAGGAAATTAGAGAATTTTGCAAAGATGGAACAGAGGATTAAGTTGCTCCTCCAGTCCCCCAGTAAGAAAGTGAACTTCGCTGTGTAGTTCAATATCCCTTTTTTTCTTAATTGATGTTGAGCATTCGCGCACAACGTAACTGTACTTTCTGTTGAAACAATTCATTGGAAGTTTTCTTCCTCTAAAATTGGTATGTAAGTTGATAACAGCCTATAGATAAATTGTTTAAAGGAAACCTGCTTCTTCTCTGTCGTATAATATAAGTTAAAACGTGGTATCTATTACAAAGTAAAAACGTGTTTATAATATTACTAACCTAGAATTTTAGCTTGAAGGTTCTTAGAAGAGTGATCACTTTTTTTTCATTGGAGCTTTAAACTTTAAATGCTTAACCGCTTTTTAAAGCACTTGTTCTATTGACAACAATGCATGAATTGAAAAGCAGACAAACCCACTGAATTATGGGAACAAAGAAAAGAAAAACGAAAATCCATAAAGTTAGTTTTTCGCAACGAGTTATCCATTCCCCGTCGCGATAAGCATTACAAACTTCTATCTTTTTTTACACTAAATCCTTTGATCTTTTCTCTTCTTATTCCCGTGTTGCGAAGCCTTTGTGCTATTGACAACAATGCGATGGAATTGACAGACCGCAATTGAACCCACGAAATAATAAAAAAATGGGACTTTATGCGTTCATCGTGGTGTTGTTGGATTTTCGCTTACAAAGTTTTACTTCTACATTGGATTTTCCATCAGGGTTATTGTTACAAACCACTCCTTTTTTTTCACACTTATTGTTACAAGAAAACATTTAAATGCCGTCTCATAAGTTGATTTTTCACACCTCTTCATTGGCTAGTTGTTTGTTTCCTAGTTCAAGGTGATGTATAAATATTTCACTCGCACGCTTCTCGTGTATGGTTAGAATTCTACCCTAGACCATTACTGTACTGAGGAGAAAATCATGATATGGCCTTCCGTAACCAAACCAAAATTCCTAAGTTGTGCCTTGTGTACTTTCGTATCGACCAAACAACATATATTGTTGAAACCAAAAAACTTAGAAGGCAGGATAGCGGAGAACTGTTCTCCTGCGTCGGACCCAAACAGGGAGCCATAGTCGCTGTATATGGCGCGGCAAATAGGACAAATCGAAGTACTTGGCCTTTAAAGTGAGGAGGTACAGCTTTAAAGTGAGGAGGTACAGCTTTAAAGTGAGGACGTACACCTTTAAAGTGAGGAGGTACAGCTTTAAAGTGAGGACGTACACCTTTAAAGTGATGACGTACACCTTTGAAGTGAAGACATACACCTTTGAAGTGAAGACCCACACTGCGTTTTAAGTGAAGTCCAACGAAATAGTATTTACAATGACGCGGAACATGCTCAAGTCACCAGTGTTGCTTTAAATTGATGTGGTACACCTTTAAAGTGACGAGGTACACCTTTAATGCGACGAGGTACACCTTTAAAGCGAGCATAGGCCTGCGGTTCAGAAACTAGCGGCCTCCCTCAAGCCGCATGTCTTTGGTTATAATTAAATCCAAGATGGCGGAAGGTGTTTCTCAAAGAATAAGGAACGAATTGACTCGGCTGTATTCTGCTATAAACGAAGTAGTTAACAGGGCGGTTGTCACATCTGATGATATCCAGTATTTCATAAACTGCTTGGAACATTTCCATCGCCATCTTCTTCGATTAAGCGAAAGTGGTTTTGTAACAGCACATTCCGTGAGAATTTTGCAAGATGCTCTTGGCAGCCTTCGAAACAGTGGAATGCCTGAAGACTTACTTCCTGAATCTGGTTCGAACATGTACGTTTATCGAGAAAAACCCCTAGGGAGGCCTAGATACTTCCTTAGCAGGGATCAGTTAGAATTCCTGTTGTCTTTGGGATTCAACAAGACCAAGTTGTCAGAAATGCTGGGTATGTATGCGCGCACCATTCAGCGTCGAATGGCAGAGTACGGCTTGACAAGCAATAACTATTCCGACCTTTCAGAAGAAGAACTGGATCGTATGGTGACAGAAATTAAAGAACAATTTCCTCGAGCTGGGTATCGTCAGATTATGGCAATTCTAAAAACCCATGGTGTTTTTGTGCGGGAACATGAATTAAGAGAGAGCGTTCAACGGTGTGATCCTTTGGGTACTTCCTTAAGATGGTTTGCTACAATTGAGAGGCGACAATACAGTGTCCGCGGGCCTTTAGAGCTATGGCATATGGATGGCAACCACAAGCTGATTAGGTGAATGAGGTGTATCTTATTTGCAGTATAGGGAAGATATCTGTTTACAAACATTGCTTTTGTTATTCAAATGTGCCAACCACAGGAACAAAAAATATATTGTTTCGACAGCCAATGAGGCTCTGGTTGGTACCTTAATAACAATAGGTGATATCAACGATATCTTCCCTATATGACTAAAAATGCAGTTTTTCTACAAGCCATTACCCAGGTTGAATGAAGATACTTACACTGTACATTGCTTAATCAAAGGTAACTGTTCTCCTCATGCTTTTTGTAGACCCTGATGCAAACACCAGAGAAAGTATGGGAAAATAGGATTCTTGGAATAATTTCAAATTATCCGAAACCTGCTCTGATGTTTGTATCAGGAGGTGGTCATTTTCCGATTCCTGTGAACTAAAATTAATGTAAAGAAACATTTAGCCACGCTTGCTCAGCCTCATACACTGTAGAAAACCTGTCATCTCCTGTATTTTACATTAATAAATTTCATAAGCTATTCTAAATTTGCTGCACATACAAAATATTATAGACTTGAACACCAACAGTGCTAGGGGAAGCAAGTCCAAGGCAAAACTTCCCTCGTGTCTTTTTATGGCAGATCAAAGCCCGGGTACAATGTGAAATAAATTAATCTGTATTCCCTTTCATAGGTGGCAAATGGTAGTGCATGGTGTGATTGATGGGTACTCTCGTTTGGTTGTATTTCTTCATTGTTCAAGTAACAATCGTGCTGAAACAGTGCTACAGTTGTTCATGAAAGCAGTCACTGAGTTTGGCTTGCCATCTCGATTGCGGACTGATAAAGGTGGTGAGAACACAGCAGCTGCTTTGTACATGCTGCAACATCCTTTGAGGGGAACTGGACGTGGGAGTGTGATAGCTGGGAGCAGCACCCACAACCAAAGAATAGAGAGGCTCTGGAGGGATGTTTATAGTGGTGTCTTGTGTTTGTATCAAACACTATTTTATCATCTTGAGGAACACGGTGTTCTTGACCCACTGAATGAGGTTGACCTGCTTGCTCTTCACACAGTTTTTTTTACCCCGTATTAATCGTCACCTTGACATTTGGCAAGGAGGTTGGAACAGTCAGCATGAGAACTGCAAGAAGCATTTCTCCTCTCCAGCAGTTTGTTAGTGGGATGCTACAATTGCGTGGTTCATGTTTGGAAGTAGCCAGGGAAATGTTTTGTCAACTAGATGAGGCAAGTACATGTATGTAACAAAAAATGATTTCATATTATTATATATACAACAAGTACAGTCTCTTCATAAACTTGAGATATGCAGTTTGTGATGGAAACAGTATTTTTAAACATATTTTTGTCTCTTTAATATTTCAACAGGAAGAATTTTCCTCATATGGTATTGACTGGGATGGGCCCATTTCCAGTGAATCTTCTACCTGCGATGATGTTGAGCTAGTGGAAATTCCAAACATTCAAGTCAATATTAGGGAGGAGCAACAGCAGCAACTAAGTTTAGTTGTTGACCCATTAAGTGACAGTGATTGTCATGGCATTGATTTATATATTCAGGCACGCAACTTTCTGCACTCACTGACTTAGTACAAGGAATGTAAATGCAATACTCCCAATAACAGCCTTCGGAGTGACAAACAATATAACGGGTCATAAATGTAAATCCACCCACAGAAATGCTGATTGGTTAGTAAAGAGAGAAAGTGTGTACAGTTTGTTACGTGTAATTTGAATAGTTAAAGCTAACCGAATACTGTTTTGATAAGTAAATGTGTAGTGAAAACAGTCATAGGAAGAGGACTACAACAGTCAAGCTTTTAATTCACAGGGAAAGAGTAAACTGCTATAATGATAACTCCTTGGACTGAAAACGACAAAATTGTTACTTAACTTGACATCAACTTTAACTTCATCTCCATGATCTATATCTACAACACAATGGTTTTCACCAATAAAATACAGTCATTAAGACTTGGACCATACACTGTACTTCCAGATATGCCCACTCTCCTCGGTGGACTTCAAACGTGAAGTGGTTCATCTAAAACATGAAGTCGTAGTTTTTTTTTTCAACTGTCAACAATTTGGACTTAAAAAAACAATGCAAGAAGTAAACATCCAGTGCAACTCCTCACTTTGAACACAACATAATTATTCTCCTTAAGGTATGAATAGTGCTCTTGAGAAAAATACAACGGAAAGTAATTAGGTATGACAATAGGAATCTTTTCAGAATCTACCATATCCTACGGCTCCTGATAATAAAGAAAGATTGCAAGCTGCCTTGAACTCCTCATAGCAACCATGTGAGATTGGTAGTATCAACTTTCGAAAACAACTGTCTGCCTCAAGAAGTTTCTTTGTGGTATCTGTCTGAAAAGTAACTTCCAAGTTCTCCTGTGGGTCAAGCACTGTTGTCCCAGTAATGAACATCACGAGTGAGTTAGTCAGTGGGTATCCAGTGTTGTCATCTGCAAGGTCAAACCCCAAAAATGAAGCACATGAGAAATATTAGGAAAGGTAGCATTGACTTTGGGCTGAAATATTATGGGTGGGTAATTGCTTCCATGTACTGTATTTTCAACCTTATCCTTGGAGATATTGTGAACGTTGACTTCAATTGATATTTCTGCACACAAATGACTTTTCACAAAATGTCAAGGGCATAACTAGTGGGCCATTTCTATTTTTCTTCGTCTATTTACAAATGCCATATTGTACTTGCATGAACTTCCAGGGATTTTTTTAAGCAAACTGCCTTTTACATGGCAAGAAGATGTACATGTACATGTATCCGCATGTATTTCAAAGACAGACATGATCAGGTTTTATTGCTTCCATGTGCATCAGGTCATTTGATATCCTTGTTCTTGTTTCCAACCACTTGTTTTCACAATTTCTCATGTTCACATTCTACTATCTAGCATCTGTCTGCATCTGTGGTTAGAATTCAGTCTCGAAACTTTTACTACAACTATAACAAAAGAATTAAACAATGTTACCCTCACTTGGGAATAGAATAGTGTATGCACAGCACTCACCTACATCAGAGCTACTGTTGTTGACATATTCAAGAAACCATTCCCAAGACTGTGCCTGGGCTTCACCAACAATTTCTTGGATGGGATTTGCTTGAAGTAACTTGCTTTTCAGTATGTCCATGTCAACTGAAGCTTCTTCAATAGAGGGAAAAACAAATTCAGTTATGGATGGATGCTTGCGAAGCAAATCACCTAATCCAAGTGAATTAAGCCCGTGGAAGAACGAGTCAAGGGCAACAGTTCTTGTAACCAACACTTCTGCAACTAGCAGATCATTCATAGCGTTGTCTTTGTTAAGATCACTCAGGGGTACTGCATCTGTTAAGCCGTGTTGGACGAGCAACTCCTCAACCTTGTCTTTCGCTTCACCATCTACCTCATCGATGTTCTTTTTTTGTAAGATCTAGAGGACATTATGAAGTAATGTTCATTATGCTTAGTAACAATACAAGTACAGTCAGGCTATATACACGTATGGCTTGATATATTTTGAAATGGGTAATTTGTTTATGCAGCCCTAAAGGAAATTGATTGTAAGCAAATTATTTTCCTATTCATTGTAATAGGCTGGTGTGAGAAAAGGGAAGGTCACACATGGCCACATCTCAAGAAATTTAAGCAAGGGATATTTTAAGTTGTGTGATGATTTTACAAGTGACTTGCTGCATGGCAAGTGTGACAGTAAAGATTCATAAGGTCACTCAGGTGTTGGACTGCATCCAATGGCATGGAACCACCACTAACCCGGCTTAAGCATTGTAACAACTCAACATTTATTGTAACCAATCCAACCTTTTCTTGCAGAAGTCCCTTCAGCTCAAGGTCTGTTAGATCATCCATTGTAACAAAGACTGCTGCCTCCTCTAAGGAACCAGTGTTAAGGTATTTAACTACAGCAGGAGATAGGCCTACAAATCCAGGGCCATCATTCTTCATACTATGAGCCACAAGTTTCCCTGCTACTTGAAAACACCCTGAAGAAACAGCATCTACTCCATAGAAGGGGATAAGATGTCCATCCTGACCGCCAAACAACTGCATATTGAATACGGGATCAACTTTACTCAAGGAACTAATAGCACTGTGAAAGAATTCTTTACTGGGGCCTCCCAAGTCAGCACCTTGCTCTCCATGGAAGTTAACATTTACATGTTTCTTCAAGTTCAATTGAGGGTTCTTGTAAATTGTCATTATCTGGCGGAGCATAGACAGCTGCATTCTGTTAACATCAATATATGCTGTTCCTTGCTCTGTCTGGCATCTGTAGGATTGCATAATTTCCACAGCCGTGCGTGGTTGTGTGCAAACAGATGGCATGCCTATGAAAGAGACAATGGTACAATACTGTCAATATATATTAGTGTATTGAATGAACATTGTATACTGTAATGGGTCCACTTCCAATAAATACACTACTTCTAATAAATGCTCCCCCTTGATTTTGGTTGTTGTTGGTTTTTTCAAATAATGGCCCTGATTGGCACGAGTGCCTCCTTTCAATAAGCACCCACAATGTATGTGCCATTCGAGATAACTCATGGCATAAGTGAACTATGTCTTCTTCCTCATCTGAATAATATTTATTATATTGACTTGGAACAAAATAAGACAGTCATGTTATTGTTGTGAGTCTATTATCCAAGTTCTCTATTCCTCTATTATCATTAACTTCCGCAAGTTTGAAGGTACCTGAGGTTTGGGCCTACCAGTTTCAGTAGAGATACCATCCCTGTCACCAGCATTTGAACCTTTAAATTGATCACGGTATGACAAAACATTATTGACCCAAACAGGAAATGAAGCTATTCATATTTGTGATACTCAGCACTATACAATCATCTATAATTTGATTGCATGCATAGGAATTAGGATCATTACTTTTAAATCTAGGTGAAATGTGTATGTTGCATGTTATGCAACAGCTGAAAAGGCTGCATTCAAGGGACAAAAATCAATGAAGTTTGAATGCTACAAGCACTGAGCCTAAAATTGACAGTATAGAGATCTACCAACGAATCGGGGTAGCTAAGACTATAAAGATATGGTTAGTGTATGTTCTCTGGATAAATAAATCAAACATGCTATACAAAGGTGGTTAATAGTGTTAGCGTTGCAATGGGGATGAGAAGTTGCCAGCCTTAGACTGCTTATTTGCAGTTCAACTTAAACCTCTTCCAGGAATAATATTTTAATAAGCTTTCACCATACAACAAGGTGTTGTGAATTTCTAATACTGACCTGTTTCCAAAAGTAGATCTATTGCTTGTTCAAGACTACCACCTATGTCTAGAGCTGACTGTAGGGCAGAGCTTGATTTAACTGGGAAAATTCCTTGTAAATCTGCAAGGGCAGTGGGACTGACTGCACTCTTTTGCTGGCATCCTTAAGATGTAAGATATTTAACGCATGATTACGACTAAACATCATCTGCAGTTAAAAACACATTTTTACTCTTGTTTATTGAGGGAAATTATATTTTATGTCCCCCCACTCACGAAAAATTAAAAAACGAAAAGGAGACAATTTCTACAAATTAATTAGCCCATTGCAACCATAGTCATCACACTGATTTTTTTTTGCCTGGGGAGGCACAAATATGATTGTGTATAATTTTTACTTTATCCAAAGACATTTATAGGTTATGTCTTGCAGGAAATTTCAGCTGAACATCAAACATTCCCTGGTGAAAAGAGTTGTGCAAAAGTAACCACAGTGCAGATACAGCACACTTTCTTTTCTTGATTTGTTTTTTTATAAGGTAGCTACAGTTGTAAGATTTAGTGTTACATAAGTAGTTTTTATATACAGTGTAGCATAACTGTTCTCTTTGATGTACCTGTCTTAATGGGCACAGGGTCTTTATCTTCATCACTTGAGTCATCATTCACAATAGTAGTTACTTGACTTGTTCCACTAAAATCCAACATGTCAGGATCATATACACTACTTGTACTTGCAACTGATCCACCACCACAATCCTGCATGTGCTGCCTCATTGTTGAAAGCTGAATCCTGATCCCACACTTGACACACATCTCTAATGGGCCAGTGTCTGAAGACTAATACAACCATAGATGACAAAATTTTAGCCTGACTGTTCTGTTCACTTAACAGTATTCCAACAGTAATAAAAAATGCCTTTTCCCAAGGCACCCACACTCACACAGGTTAAAAAAGCATTACAGGGAATTTTGGAAACAAGCCTGAGGAGGCAGCCAAAATGACAGAATGGCACATACATGTAACCTCTTCCACTACATATATATATTTATAATGCTCAAAAACTTTCAAAATAGTAATAACTACAAAAAAAAAGGCATGCATTGTGTATGTGTGGTAGTGCAGGAACACAGCACTTTATTCCATATTGTCAACTGAGCTGTGTTTTGTCTTCCAGGGGATTCAGGTTGTCTTTGCGTAATATGTGTCCCTAATAGTGCACAATATTGTTTTGGTATCGTAAATGATTATAGTGTCATGGTAGATGTCTTAGGTAAATAGCCCCCTGAGAAGGCATGTGGTTAGTAGTAAAATACTAAGCCCAGAGAGATTGAAGAACATAAAAGGGAATTGAGAAACATTGGCTCAGGGGCTGACATGTTGATCACTTCCAAGTTCAGTTACAACTTCTTTTTCACCGAAAGGTTAAGCGTGCTCTCTGAGCGTCTGACAGCTTTTTAAGATAAAAGTTCGTGAACGGAACTTAATCCCTGACCGGCGAGGTTAGTATCTGGATGGGAGACCTCAAAATATACCACTTTGTGCCAGAAACATAGGACCGATAATAATATGTTAACACTCAAAAATGGTACAGATTTTGTTAGCCTGCTTTATACAAAACAAATATTGATGCAAAAGTAAACAACTATTGATACACAGTTTTTAGGAAGAGCAGACGGAAGCTTTCAGGAAGCGTCGATCCAGAATAAAACATTTTGCAATCAACAACAAAATTTGCGACATGAACTCCACGTATAAAAGGTTACCCATCAGCAAAAAACATTTGGGAGATTTTTGCTACATTCAAATTTTCTATTGTACTTTTGGCTGCACAAGTAAATCGCAAAATACATCAGTCTGTGTCAAAATGACATTGGATTTTTGTTTTTGTTAGTTTGATTTTTCTTTCTTTCAAGCTATAAAGTTTGACAAGAAATGTGTGAATTCAACACGAAGATCACAATCGCCTAACTCTTGCAGTTGACTATTGTTTGTGCAAAGTCAACAATTTACTCTCCTAGACGAGGTTATTTACTATCACCCTGGTAATTCCATCATTTTGGAAATAGCAGCTGCTTTATTATTCATCAGTGTCAATAATTCTTGCCGATTTTGGGGCTCATTTTGTTGAAACTCAAGCACACTTCCAACAGACCTGTTTATTTTAGTGATCAGCATGCAATGCAGGCCTATTATGGCACCATGAACACTCTTACAACCCGGTGACATAGTGTGTAGTGCACTGTACAGTGCTCTACTACGAAAAGGTTACTTTGCTATAGTAAGATCCAGCTTCATAGAAAGGTTTCTGGTAAAAGTGGAGCACAAGTCCTTCTCTAAGCCTTTGTGTGGCAAGGTCTCCAAGCTTAATGTTAGTCATTGTATCAAAAGAAACATATTGCAATACAGGGAACTGGTGATAATGAGGGGAGAACTCACCAGTGATGCATGTTCTATTTGCTCAAGGCTCAAATCGTTTTGAAGGGGTCGGACATAGATTCTAGCTGATGCCACCATTTCTTTAAGGTCTAACACGTTATGCCCTGCATTTCCTTTGGGTTGCAAGATTTCCAACTTGCTGATTGATCTAAATTTTGTACGCATCAGCTCATAACCCCCTCCTTCCTTTAGTTTTGGGTAGCTCTCTTACAACTTTTCATGAAAGTAGTTGCACGAGGATTTCTTCTCAAATGTTATCTTCTTTTCTCCAAGTGATGCATTTGACAACTGGGTTTTGTAGCCATTACTTGGGACTTCATTATCCCTCATTCTCCCTAAGCATATAAATGTATGAGTCCATGTATTGGGTAGTTTAATTCCTGTAGGCAATTTCCTTCTTCGTGGAATTCCTGCAGGTGTGAAATTAAATAGCCTCCCTAGCTCGGCTCTGGCATTTTCTGCAATAAAAATGTGATAGAAAATCTCAGTAATAAGCTCAACTAGGCAACAGATGTTAGGTTTTACATTTTAGAGTGGACTAAAGGCAGCAAATTTGTAAAGTTGCCTTAAAAACAGTGAGGGGGTGGGGGAATCAAAGTGCTTTGAAAAATTTTTAACCACAAATAAATGTCAACAGAACATAGCCATCACACAATAGCATTAGTGAGTGACAGTGGTTTAAAGAGAGCTGGACTAGAAATCAGGAGGTTGTGGATTAAGTTCTGTTTAGACAACTTTAACTTGGTAGTCTCAAGTTCAGCTGCTCGTAGCAACCCTTGTAATTTGCTTTCTTGCCAGCAGGAGTTATTCGATTGGCTCATTTACAAATTTGCATCAGCATTCTTTATGTTGGCCATGGACAGCCCCATTTGGTGGAGTGGTCAACTATTTTTTTTTTGGGTTAATAACAATACATTACATGGCTATTGTTCTTGCAATTTTACTTTGATTTAATCATGTTTACCTGCAGCAGGTGTGCTTACTGCAGTCCTTTGCTGTTGACCTAAAATATCAATATTAATTCAAAATAAGGTATTTCGGCCAAGATAACAGGACTTAAGCTTATGGTTCCTTTTGTTTTCATATAATGAAAAGTATACCATAAGTAGGCTTCGTTACCTGTAATAGGTTTTTTAATTTACCTGTGTTACGAGAGTTGAGGGGCATCTGCTGCTGTTGACCTAAAATAGCAGGAAAAATACGGTGCTTAGTGTAAACATATTACATTCAATAAAGATAATTTTCTTGAAACAATGCCCTTTATTTGTTTGGTTGCCTTTTTTGATGATCAAGTATATACGTAGTCTACATTCACCTGCAGTGGGTGTCGCAAGTGCCGCTTGTGTAGCACTGTTTGTATTCGTTGCCAGCTGCGAATCTGGATAAGTAAGAAAAGATACTTTATACCATCCTAAAATAGTAAATGACACTCCCTAGCTTGGTCAACCAGGTCAGGAACAGTGAATTCCCTTTTATTAAACTGGTCAACAAGCATTCCAACATTAACGTCGACAAAGCGTTCGGATCACAACCGATCCACCTTTGCTGTAATACTTTGAAAACAAATACCTTACTTCGCGCTAACATAATTTTACACACCCGCTTCCATATGAGAAATACAGTTGAGAATATTCTCCGCACATTCTCGCAGTGTTTCTCTTGCATTTCAAAACAAATATTGATGCAAAAGTAAACAACTATTGATACACAGTTTTTAGGAAGAGCAGACGGAAGCTTTCAGGAAGCGTCGATCCAGAATAAAACATTTTGCAATCAACAACAAAATTTGCGACATGAACTCCACGTATAAAAGGTTACCCATCAGCAAAAAACATTTGGGAGATTTTTGCTACATTCAAATTTTCTATTGTACTTTTGGCTGCACAAGTAAATCGCAAAATACATCAGTCTGTGTCAAAATGACATTGGATTTTTGTTTTTGTTAGTTTGATTTTTCTTTCTTTCAAGCTATAAAGTTTGACAAGAAATGTGTGAATTCAACACGAAGATCACAATCGCCTAACTCTTGCAGTTGACTATTGTTTGTGCAAAGTCAACAATTTACTCTCCTAGACGAGGTTATTTACTATCACCCTGGTAATTCCATCATTTTGGAAATAGCAGCTGCTTTATTATTCATCAGTGTCAATAATTCTTGCCGATTTTGGGGCTCATTTTGTTGAAACTCAAGCACACTTCCAACAGACCTGTTTATTTTAGTGATCAGCATGCAATGCAGGCCTATTATGGCACCATGAACACTCTTACAACCCGGTGACATAGTGTGTAGTGCACTGTACAGTGCTCTACTACGAAAAGGTTACTTTGCTATAGTAAGATCCAGCTTCATAGAAAGGTTTCTGGTAAAAGTGGAGCACAAGTCCTTCTCTAAGCCTTTGTGTGGCAAGGTCTCCAAGCTTAATGTTAGTCATTGTATCAAAAGAAACATATTGCAATACAGGGAACTGGTGATAATGAGGGGAGAACTCACCAGTGATGCATGTTCTATTTGCTCAAGGCTCAAATCGTTTTGAAGGGGTCGGACATAGATTCTAGCTGATGCCACCATTTCTTTAAGGTCTAACACGTTATGCCCTGCATTTCCTTTGGGTTGCAAGATTTCCAACTTGCTGATTGATCTAAATTTTGTACGCATCAGCTCATAACCCCCTCCTTCCTTTAGTTTTGGGTAGCTCTCTTACAACTTTTCATGAAAGTAGTTGCACGAGGATTTCTTCTCAAATGTTATCTTCTTTTCTCCAAGTGATGCATTTGACAACTGGGTTTTGTAGCCATTACTTGGGACTTCATTATCCCTCATTCTCCCTAAGCATATAAATGTATGAGTCCATGTATTGGGTAGTTTAATTCCTGTAGGCAATTTCCTTCTTCGTGGAATTCCTGCAGGTGTGAAATTAAATAGCCTCCCTAGCTCGGCTCTGGCATTTTCTGCAATAAAAATGTGATAGAAAATCTCAGTAATAAGCTCAACTAGGCAACAGATGTTAGGTTTTACATTTTAGAGTGGACTAAAGGCAGCAAATTTGTAAAGTTGCCTTAAAAACAGTGAGGGGGTGGGGGAATCAAAGTGCTTTGAAAAATTTTTAACCACAAATAAATGTCAACAGAACATAGCCATCACACAATAGCATTAGTGAGTGACAGTGGTTTAAAGAGAGCTGGACTAGAAATCAGGAGGTTGTGGATTAAGTTCTGTTTAGACAACTTTAACTTGGTAGTCTCAAGTTCAGCTGCTCGTAGCAACCCTTGTAATTTGCTTTCTTGCCAGCAGGAGTTATTCGATTGGCTCATTTACAAATTTGCATCAGCATTCTTTATGTTGGCCATGGACAGCCCCATTTGGTGGAGTGGTCAACTATTTTTTTTTTGGGTTAATAACAATACATTACATGGCTATTGTTCTTGCAATTTTACTTTGATTTAATCATGTTTACCTGCAGCAGGTGTGCTTACTGCAGTCCTTTGCTGTTGACCTAAAATATCAATATTAATTCAAAATAAGGTATTTCGGCCAAGATAACAGGACTTAAGCTTATGGTTCCTTTTGTTTTCATATAATGAAAAGTATACCATAAGTAGGCTTCGTTACCTGTAATAGGTTTTTTAATTTACCTGTGTTACGAGAGTTGAGGGGCATCTGCTGCTGTTGACCTAAAATAGCAGGAAAAATACGGTGCTTAGTGTAAACATATTACATTCAATAAAGATAATTTTCTTGAAACAATGCCCTTTATTTGTTTGGTTGCCTTTTTTGATGATCAAGTATATACGTAGTCTACATTCACCTGCAGTGGGTGTCGCAAGTGCCGCTTGTGTAGCACTGTTTGTATTCGTTGCCAGCTGCGAATCTGGATAAGTAAGAAAAGATACTTTATACCATCCTAAAATAGTAAAGGACACTCCCTAGCTTGGTCAACCAGGTCAGGAACAGTGAATTCCCTTTTATTAAACTGGTCAACAAGCATTCCAACATTAACGTCGACAAAGCGTTCGGATCACAACCGATCCACCTTTGCTGTAATACTTTGAAAACAAATACCTTACTTCACGTTAACATAATTTTACACACCCGCTTCCATATGAGAAATACAGTTGAGAATATTCTCCGCACATTCTCGCAGTGTTTCTCTTGCATTTCGACAAACCAGTGTTCCCGCCATGTTCGGTTCGATACACGACAAAGAACGCCCACAAGCAAAGACATGCGGCTTGAGGGAGGCTGCTGTTTTCTGAACCGCAGGCCCATGCTCGCTTTAAAGGTGTACCTCGTCACTTTAAAGGTGTACAACATCAATTTTAAAGCAACACTGGTGACTTGAGCATGTTCCGCATCATTGTAAATACTATTTCGTTGGACTTCACTTAAAACGCAGTGTGGGTCTTCACTTCAAAGGTGTACGTCTTCACTTTAAAGGTACCTCCTCACTTTAAAGGTGTACGTCCTCACTTTAAAGCTGTACCTCCTCACTTTAAAGGCCAAGTACTTCGATTTGTCCTATTTGCCGCGCCATAGCTGTAAGATCCTAGACGCAATGGTAATTGCATTAGATGGTAAGTTATTTATTCTGTCTATCTTTGCTTGTTTTGAGGTTAACTGAGTTTGTGTTTGTGACTTTGTGTTTTATATATTTTATAATTTTTTGAATTCTTTTCGAAAAACGAAGAAAAGCTGAACCAGGAGGAAAGATCTTTCGTTGAAGATCCTGCAAACAGCCACCTACTTGATCAGCAGGAAATGGGCGAAAATGAGAGATGCATTGTAGAAACCCTTTCAGACCAAAGTGCAAAAGGAGCAAAAGTAGCTAATAATCAATGTGAGGTAAGTTGACCTTTGAGATGTACCTCGATACAATAATTATTACAGCCCAGACGGAAGCTAATTTCTCTAAAAGATATCAGCTTACTGGTATATTTTCAAGTTTTCATTGCCTTTATTTTGTTGCTTGTCTGTAAAGGGAACTTTTTACACTTTGTTGTGTGGCAAGGCTCATTTAAATTCTAATTATTATTGTTTATAGTATATGACACCATGGGCTATATTGATATTGTAAACAAAGCTGCAGACTCTTCAATGAGAGAAAGGATACAGGAGGTCCAGAACACAGATGCTTACATTGAAAAGAACGGGGCTGTAAGTTAATCTAGCCATAAATTTACCTCCTTATAATCACAGTCTTTTAAATCTAAATCACCCTAGGGAATCAGAGACCTTTCAGTTAAATTAATACATAATTTCTCTGGTTTGTAGACTGTCATAAGTGACTGCCGACATGACTCGACATCAAATGCATACCACTCTACAGTGGCCATGATATCTTATGAGTAAGTAAAGACATGTGCACGTAAGTTTTGTGTAGGAACACATGTGAATTTGTAAAAGTCAGATTGGTTCACCTTACTCTGAGTTTTGTCTTGTCACCAATTCTCATTAATATTACAATGTGTCTTTTGGACACAACCCACCATGTTGTAGCTGTGCAAACTGTCACGAAGGAAGAGTTTCCCAGCTCCCAAACCCATGAATTTGAGGCAATAAGGAAAATTTTACCAGCTGTTCAAGCCAAAGGTATTCTGGTGTATTTTCCTTTCCTCATGCTCAATTTCCACTGAAAGTGATATGATAAACATCACTGTGTACCTGTTAGCATATCACACTCATGAGTTCCTTGGATGCAAAACTTACAGAAATGGCTTGAATGTGAACACTTTGCCAGATTATACCACATTATATACACAAACAGTATGTTGATTTTAATAACCACAAAAAATATACAAAGAAATACTAAGAAAGTCTAAGGAGGTGTATAATTTATGGTTCATACCTTATTTTATTGCAGGACTTAATGTGGTAGAGGTTGCACATGACTTTGTGCCAAAAATTAAAAACTGGCTTCTTGCACAGAACATACAGAACTCCTTTGACACATGGCATGGTAAGAAATTTTTACGAGCTTAGTGCATCTAAGACCACCGTGGTATAAGTACCAATAGAGAACTTAAAGAAAACCAGCAGATATGGGTTAAAATCGTAACTTCCACCTTTTTGCCAATGGAAGGAGTGGTTTTTATTTGTATGAAGCAGAACATCATTTCCACTTTTCTTTCTGCAGGGACAAAGGGAGTGGCAAAAGCTATGAAAGAAATTAGTAGTGGTGCACAGAAATGGGAGGGCGAAAGGTGGTTTGCAGAGCTGTCTGACAAGCGTATGTGGTTGCAATTCAGTACATTTGAAAAACAGAGATAGAACTTGTTAACAATAGAACAGACATAAGAGGTAAATAGGTAATGGCAGGGTAACAAAATTGTAGTCCCTCGCTTCTTTCATATTTTTATTCAATGTCAAAAATTTGTTGTAGAGGCAAGTGTGAAAAGGCACTTTTATTTTTCCACGAAGAACTGCACTAGTCCAGATGACCTCAAAAAAGACTCTTGACTATACTTGATCACTATCAGGTATGTATGTATGGGTTATTGACCAAGCATGAGGTCAAGATGGCTGGATATTGGCCATGTTCGTCATGGTCCATAAACACTCATAAAGGGAATGAGGCCAATATCCATCCATCTTGATCAAGCAAGCTTGGTAAATAAAGGATTTATTATATGGGATAAAACACCAAAAAATGATCTCTGTCCTTGTTTATTTTCCTGTGGGACCAAGCGAGAAAGCCCGCACTTGGGTAGCCAATCACATCATGGGATGTGGTTCATCTTACCTGCTCACGGAGCTAGTCATATAATAAAAATAGTTAGTTCTTCTGTGATGTTACCATAACAATTGACTATAATAATTTTATTGCCAACACATACAACATCTTCAAAATATGTTTGCTTGCAGGCAAATCACAACAGCTGTGACCTTGGGTCAAATTGCAAAATACCTGGATACCACTGCAGCAAAGTGAAACTTACAACTCCCTGAGCAATAGCTCCCCTTCGAAAATTCATCTTGGATTCAAAAGTGTACAAACTTGCTGAAGACTATTACCAGGCAATTAACCATGTTTTCCTTTCTTACTCTATCAGAGAAAAAGTTGGTGGTGGTATTTGTAATAATTACCGGTGATTTTAATTTTGTTAATTTCCATGTCGTGACACCTACTGGGTGGAATCTTTCAACAACACCATCCTCATCTATTGTCCAAAGCGAATCCACTTCGCCGACTGCACT
>NC_090875.1:6909741-6917241 GCF_036669935.1 Montipora foliosa | reverse complement strand
TGATCTGATCTCGGCCTGAGTGATGTTGCCGGTTTTTATCAACAAGTCTTCGTCCGCTAGTGGTGGGTCGATGTCAGAGTTGGTACTCTCTGGTTGTTGAGGAGCTTTTGGAAGTACTGGCCCTATTCAGACAGCAGTTCTTCAGTGTTCTCAACTCTTGTGCCATCAGCCTTCTTCACTTTGGTGGAGGCATTTGACTTTCCTTTATCGGAGAGTTCATTGACGACTCTCCAAACAACGTTGTATTGGTTTTTCTCTGCTGCATGCTTGAATTCGTGAAGCTTGTCCTCCAGATGATTCCTTTCGTCCTCCTCATATGCCTTTTTCAGTTGTTCGTTCAGGTCTTTACACTTTTTTCTGTTTACTTGAGTCGGTTTGTCATGGAAGATAAGCTTGGCTTGGTTGCATTTTTCACGCCGCTGGTCAGTTATGTTGCCGACCCAATTTGGGGACCTCTTCGGCTTCGTGGATCCAAGCTCCCTCACCACGTCAAGGTAGCACATAAAGGCATTTAGGTATTGAACATAAAAATATTTATTAGCACTACATGCACTTGCATTACACTAAATGCAAAATCAGAAAAACAAGAATAAAGTCTTGTTTTCAGTGACAATATTTACTTGCTTTAAAATATTAGGGGTCTGAACAGTATGGATACAGTTTTGCTACTGATATTTCACCTGTTGTTTAAATCAAAGAACCACTTTTTCTTTACAACAAATTCTTCTCCATTGACAAAAGAGATCTTTCTTTCTCATCAGAGTTTGCTAGGGAATATCAAATGATGACCTCAGCCATTTGATTTCATGTGTACTAATAGATGAGTCTGAGCAGTCTTTAAGAAGCAAGGAGGACTACATGGATGCTCTGTCACACTTTCTTGAAGTTGCTCCCCAACTCAAAGTTTACCTTCAACAGTATGCTCTTCCAGCCCCAGGAGACTGGCCAACTTGGTTTTACTTTAAAAAACTGATTGCACAGGAAGTTAATTAAGATTCAGCTTTGCTTTCAATGGTTCCAGAACAAGGTCCCTTTCATGTAACTTTAAATGTTCAGGAGGATATCATGCAAATTTATCCCTTTGTGCTGTCCCAAGTCTACCGAGAAACATTTGGATCTGAACTTCCACATAAACCTAAACCATTTCGGATAAATTTACTATTAAATGCTATTTTCCTGGGACAGGAACTGAGAACTGAGAACCAAAGTCGTTCAGAAATCTCAACTGTGCAAGGACATAGAGTTTGCATGCTTATAGCACCTACTGGATGAAGTTATTTCCCTAATCTTTCTTTCAATATCCAGTTATATTCCCGTCAGGGAAGCTAAGCTCTTATGTTCCTGACATGTTAAGATTTGCTTTGCTGTTTATTATCTGGAGACATCATCATTATGACAGATCAACCCTGTCTATGCTAAGTGATATTTACCATCAAAAATTCAATTTCACCAGCTACTATTCCTGCAAAGAACACTGGATGTCCCTCATCACTTAAAAGAAAATTGAAATATGGCAAAGTGTACTAAGAGCAGCAATCCAAGCCCACAACTGTGCAGACGAAATACGTAAGAAGGCAATAATTTTAGCCTTTTCTAAGTCAAGCCAAGCTTTTATGGCCCAATTTCTGAAGCCCTATAGCAGGGGAATGTCAGAGAAAAGTCTTGAGGTAGTGGTTGGAAAAACGGCGGAGAGTTTGCTTGAAATCATCAAGAGAGTACGCCAGAATATCGGAAAGTCAAGCCTGGTAAAATAATAATTTACTATATAAGACATTGAAATAGTTAATTAGTT
The DNA here is from genome assembly GCF_036669935.1 of Montipora foliosa. NCBI lineage: Eukaryota > Metazoa > Cnidaria > Anthozoa > Scleractinia > Acroporidae > Montipora > Montipora foliosa. The sequence goes on along the minus strand of NC_090875.1, from coordinate 6,915,449 downwards.
ATTAAGTCATACAGGATTTTGCAACACAATTAAAAAGTCACAAATTAAGCCAGGTACATGTAACAATGCAGCAACAAAATTAAGTTTAGTAAACCTGAATCAAAATAGGCGATAAGAGAGATTGCAATTTCCTGGGGGTGGTGGGTTCTGTACAATGAAAAAATGTAAAGAAATTTATGAAGCTTGCTTGGAATGTCCAGAGGGGTTGTGTGTCTTAGAAAAGATTCCCTTCTGTGGGGGAAGTATCCATAATTTCAGAAACTACAATATAATAAAATACAAATTTTATTAGCACTCCCCATGGGGGCTTTTCAGTACTACTAATACTTAACAAGTTACATTTACATTAAAATGAAGTAAATCAGCATACCAAGGAACTACACGTTGGACATGTTCTGTTAACACACAGACCTACGACAGGGTAATTTTGAAACACTGCTCATGCACATTTCCAAACATCTTCAATACAATGTAGTTCCTATACATGTGATGCAATAACCGTGCAGCAAAATGCTACAGGTTTGAACTTCTGTCCAAGTCAGAAAGTAATGGTACATTGCGCATATACATTGTACTCTATACTGTTAAATTTTAATGTTACAAAACTATTTCTCTTAGTCTTTTAGGGTCCACCTAAAACAAATGCAAGAGGGAAACCTGTTGGGGAACGGAAGTATCATCTAGAAACATTCAACGTTGATATCACCAGTAAGGCACTACCTTTGGCATATTCTTTTCAAAGACAAAACAGTGATACCTTAAACACTTTACCACAAGCATCAAAATTCTGAGACTTCAAAGACTGTTCTGCAAGTGCATCTGAGAAAGCAATCCGTGTATCCTGTTTTCATGCAAATGGCCCACGATCACTGTGCTATCTGTTCAAAACCTCTTCTCAATGAAATGAAAAGGCTGTCCAATTCTTTTAATAAATCATTACTGGAACCAAGTAAGCAATCACCAGGACAATCAACAACAACAGATCCTACTCCAAACTCCAATGATGAGGATGATTTGCCAACCAACGGTCACAATGACGAAACATCAACCTACTACCAAACAGAAGCATGGCAAATGAAAATTGACTAAACCCTGGACTCACTTGTAGTTCCACAGCCACGACAACTACAACAGCCAACTCAAACACAGTAACAATCCTCAGCACAAGGACAACATCACTCATCTAATTCTCCTTGCAATGCCACCACCCCTCTCAGCCCAATCAAAATGTGCCAGCAGCCGGCTATTTGGCCCCCTACAACGCAATATCTGCTGCTTAATTTTTGAGTTGTTGTTCATCACTGTAAACTATAAATACAAGTTATACTAATAAAGTATTATCATTTTTTATGCCATGTTGTCCCTTTAATCACTACATTTCGACTGCATACTGCTCCTTCACCGTTTCTCAGGCTATAAGGTCTCTTGTACCAGTTCAAATTGTAACCAAAAAATACACCACGTCAACCTGAGCCGCACAACAACAACAACAACAAGTTTATTTGTACCACACGTAACTAGGGATACACGAAATAACTAATAGACTTAAGAAAGGTACAATGCCCCCTAGAAAATAACTAAGAAGCTAATCTAGCTAGGAGGCAGGATAAATAATTTTACGTCTAAAGGAAAAACGTCGATTCAGGGGGGCACTAATATAATGATAAAAGAAAAAAAAAAAAGAAAAAAGAGGTCACTTCAGATGGACTGGAGTAAAGAGGAATTATAAATAAGATGTAATAAGAAGTTTTAACGATGCCTCAATATTATTCCAAAAAACAGCTCCCTTGAAACGAATGTTAAACGTCCCATAATTAGTCCTGGCAGTAGGAATACAAAATGCTGATTTAGAAGACAGTCTAGTATTATACTTGTGCCTACTTGCTATAGGAGTAAAAAAAATAGTGAAAAGCAGAAGGTAACAAATTATAATACCATTTAAACATAAAGACACAATTAAGATAGTATATAACATCACAAAATTTCATAATGTACAAATGTTTGAAAATAGGGGAAGTATGAGCATTATAACTAGAAAAAGTAATAATTCGAACATCCTGCAGAGCAATAATAGGATGTAAAGTGGCTCCATAGGTATTTCCCCAGATCATAAGACCATAACTTAGAAAAGAATAAAAAAGGGAGTAATACAATTGAATCAATATATCCTGGGAGACAAAAACACGAAGTTTAGGTAAGATTCCAATGCTTCAGGAGATTTTCTTGCGTAACTGGTGAATGTGCTCCTTGAATTTAAGGTGAGAGTCAATGAAGAAACCAAGGTATTTTACATAATCCTTCCGTTCAATAGATTTGTTATTAACAAGTATAGAATTGGATTTAGTGAGCTTTTTTTGAGGAGGATGGAAGATAACAAAGTTAGTTTTGTCAATATTTAAAGATAATTTGTTGCAGCAAAGCCAATTATGGATTCTCGTTAACTCTAAATTGACCTTTGTTTCAAGAGACCCTATAGATGACTCGGCAAAGAATAAATTGGGGTCATCTGCAAATAGACGAAAGTCGAATAAATTTGAGCAATTAGAAAAATTATTAATATATAAAAGAAAGAGGAGTGGGCCAGGGACAGAGTCCTGAGGGACACCGCACAAGACGAGGTAGTATTGCCTATTGATACAGATTGTGATCTATTAGCTAAATAGGAGACAAACCAATCATAAGGAGTACCACGGATACCATATGAATGTAATTTGGCTAAAAGAATATCATGGTCTACAGTATCAAAAGCTTTTCTAAAATTCCGCATGAAAACTGGCCACTTTCAATTGCCCTTTGAATTTTATCAGCTATTAACAATAAAGCATGGTCAGTTGAATCATTTGCTCGTAAGCCAAGTTGACCAGAATATATAATGTTATACTTCTCAAGATATTTAAATAACCTATTATACATTACTTTTTCCAGAATCTGATTGAAAATTGACAAATTGGTCTATAGTTTGATAAAGATGATGAAGAACCAGACTTGTAAACAGGAATAACATGTGCCATCTTAAAAGGATCAGAAAAAGTACCAGAAGAGAATGAAAGGTTATATAAATCTCCAAAGGCTTCGCGATAATAGAACTCAGACTCTTAAGTAAAGAAACAGGAATGCTAAATGGGCCAGAAGCTTTTCCTGATTTGAGAATTTCCTGCACGGATGTGGGGCTAAGAAAAAAGCTGTGGGGCAAAGGATTGAAGAGAAACGATGAAAAAGACCCATCAACCTTATGAATAGCTTGGCTCAGAGCCTTAAACGCATTGGCTGTATCACTGGCCTTAGTCAAAACAGTATTAGAGAAAGTAACAATTTTAGTAGGAGTTGTATAAGCCTGAGGTTTATGGCACACAATTGCTTCTACAGCTACCTACAGGAATTGAGTAATGTTTACAAACCCAAGCAATAACTTCGATCCTCTTCTAAGAAATACCTTGAGTCTTCTCCCTACAAGCTAGGGAGCTATGGATATAAGGTGTTTAGTACATCAGCACCTAGGCTGTGGAACGTACTACCGGACAATTTAGGATTTACACAAACATCTCCTTTAATATGTTTGAGAACCAGTCAAAGGGACTATGTCACACCCGGTGTGTGCGCAGGTTGAAGCACAACTCATTGAAAACGCAGGGTAAACTATATCAATCTCTGTCAGGGAATAAGCCTCATCGTTCAAATCTGCTTATATCCTTGTCATCCTTGGGAGTTTTTTTTAAATTTATATGCAGCAGCTGTCTTCAGTGTTGATAGAATCTGTTTGTTGCCATTGTCACTGAGGCAAAGTTGGTCTACCTTCTTTTTTATGTTGTCCCGTTGTGGCCATCAACCTGGAAGTAGTCGGAAAAGGATCCACGACAGTAGTTACACGGGAATTAGAGTCTGGTAGAGAGCCCATCAACAAATGTGGTTGGATACTATCATTTACTCGTCGTGTGTTTGAGCAAAGTTGAAATGCAGCTACACAAGCGACTTGGCATTTGCATGCCATCTTCTATCTTTGGAGCAGCAACGAAGGTAATCTAGGGATTTTAATATCTGCCACGTTGGTATCGTTCTGTTTATTGTCTGAATTTTTTTTTTCGTCAAGGGAAAACCAAAGAAACGACTGTGCTTGAGAAATCAATCAAGTAAGTCATCGCCAAAAGCTGAGAAAGCGACCACGAGGAAGAGCCATTAGAAGATGTCGGTGATGTTATGTTTGAGCTTATATTTAATTTATAGACTCCGAAAATTCAGAAGTATACGATATGATACAAGTTTATGGTTTGCATTTGTACAATAGTATAGCATTGCTTGAGAAGAAGCAAACAAAAGTGGTCTGAACATTACTTTTCTTTTTCAAGCTCCTCTTACTTCGACTCCTGTTCAATCCACGGCTAGCGATAAAAGAAAGTTCTCCATGTGGGAAAGTCCGTTGAACCAGACCTTGTCTTTCAATAAATAAGTTGTATACTGTGTCTTCTGTTGTAACTCGCAGGCAGTACAGATGCAAGCTTGTCAGTTTCACTGAAAACATTTCAACATACTGAAATGTTTTTGCAGGGTTTAATGCAGTACCACCTAGATTTATGTATGTGGATTTCTATCTTGCTTTATTACCCGGGTAAAATAGCTACTTTATAGCACTTCGCATTTGTTACAAGAGATTACCTTCTATGACAGGCTGTATTTCTATGTTGTTACATGTAACTCAACGTTTGAGTGGAGCAGAGCAGATTCGCTCAGTTGCAAATTCTACATACAAGATTCAAAATGATTCAGCCATTGTGTCAAGGGTGTCCATGTCAAGCAGCTCATCAAGTGAAGAAAGTGACGATGAGGTGCCATTTTTTGGTGAATGGTGAGTTCTATCCTGTTTTATTTCATGTTTGTTAATAGTTCAGTGGCACTATAATACTATTGTGATCATTTAGTAAGAAAATTGCTCAATAGTACAGGTAGGAATTTATTTTTACAGTGAGAGGCAATAAATCAACTATTGCTACGCGGCACCTTCAGACAGACGGTAATTTCTTCGCCGATCTTAAGGATAAAACTTTAGATCCAGACGAAAAGGAAAAAAGTGAAGGTCCACTGACTAAACCAGAATGCCTGGAGTCATTGAAATCCATGGCCCCTGATAAATCACCTGGAACAGATGGTATTCCTGCAGTGTTTTGGCGAGACATTGCTGACGACTTACTGGATGCAATTAACTATGGCGTTGAGAAAGGACAACTTTCAATGTCGCAAAGGAGAGGAATAATCAAATTAATACCTAAAAAGGATGCAGAACGCAAGCAGGTAAAAATCTGGCGTCCCATTAGTTTACTTAATTGTGACTGTAAGATAGCAGCTAAAGCAATTGCAAACAGAGTTAAAAGAAGCTCTTCCAAAGCTGATAAATAACGATCAAACTGGATTTATGAAGAGAAGATTTATTGGAGAGAATATCAGGCTAATTGATGGCGTCATAAAGGTTGCAGCGACCAAAAATATTCCAGGTTTACTACTCTTTTTAAATTTTAAAAAAGGTTTCGATACAGTGGAATGGGCCTTCATTCACAAAACGCTTCAACATTTCAATTTTGGTCCTTCTTTTTACAATAACTCTGAAAGCTGTGTCTTAAACAATGGCTGGTCTTTAAATTGTTGAGACACTTTCATTAAAAAGCACATTTTCTAACTTCCAATACTCGGCGTATCTAGAATTTAAACCTTTCCCACTT
>NC_090875.1:6887241-6907241 GCF_036669935.1 Montipora foliosa | reverse complement strand
GCTCCACTTGTTTGTCCTCCATCTTCATCACTCTCCTCTGATGACATAAACTCAACAGCATTGTTTAGTTTTAGCAAATCTCTTGCTCTGTCCTTGTCCTGTGTGGGGAGTGCTGCTTTTTCCACAATTTCTAGTCGATAATTCAATTTCTAAAAACCCAACAAAAGATAACTATCAGATGAAACACTCGAGCAAAATCATTTTCTTACTTTATACAAAAGAGAGAAAAAATGAGATGAAAAAAAAAAACAGTAGCATGTACAACCAGTCTTAAAATACCATAGAAGGGATTGGTTGCACTACCATGCGATGGACAATAATTATTGATTATAAGATACTTCTATACATTTTGTATAAATGGATAGTGCATTTCCATTATTTTACTCTTTGTCACCAATCCAAGACCAAAGCAATTCAAGACCACCTTTGCCATGCAAATCCACTTATGTCCAGAATTGACCCTAATGAAATGCACGTCGAATTTTGACTTCCAACACGAAATTTCCCGTTAAGTATAAGCATTTTCTATCTTTTTAAGATAAAAGTTAGGGTTAGCGTCATTTTAAGGTTAGGGTAACTACTGCTGTGTATCTTTATTTGAAGATAAGAGTGTATGGGACACTTTATGATGTTAACTGTCTGCAGTCTTAGACTTGAGTCAGAGTGGTGCTGAAGTTGGGGCGAAGACCAAAGGGACGCTTCATGAGGTTTAATGAAATCGGTGTGCATCTAATTAGGGTCAATCCTGGACATGTATCTGTGCAAGCCATTTGTCTTCTCATGATTATTATTTCAATCACAGACACACTATATTGCCCTTGTTGCTATCAATAGAAATTACATCAACTGATTTGCCAACACCAATTCTACATTTACATGGCACACACCCTTTGAACCCTGAGGCGATGTCTTGTTGCAATCCGGTAGTCTTCCAATTTCCCTTTGCTTTTTCTGACCTCATTATCACCGAGGCTTCTCCAGTATTGGTAAACTGCCCCTTTAACGTGGATCAACCATGTGTTAATTACGGTAAGCTTTCAACAATTCATGCTATATAGAGCATTTTGTTGAGCTGGTTAACTATCTTTAATCTCTAGAATCTCTTCTATATTGGGCGTAAAACCAATACGGAATATTATTTATTTTTCCCATCACCGTGGAATTTTAAACCATCTATAGGCCTTCTCAAAAAAAAGGTACAGAACCATGATACAATGTACCATGACTTCTAACAGCTGTAACAGTGGGGAAGAGGAAGATAAGAAAATAACATCCTTTTTACATTGGCAAAAGAATGGAAGCAATAATTGGTGTGAAGATGTGGTTTTACTCACAATTCATATGCTCTTTTGTATTCTAAGGAAGGTCAGTTTGACAGACTATTGCCTTCTGTTTTGTTATACCTGACTGACATAGGATTTACAATACCCTGGAGAGGTACTGCACAAAAATGCAATGTGTTAATATGAACTGTACCTTGTATCTCTGCCTTGACTCATTTTTCCTTTCCAAAAATTAATTTCCTCTGATTTCTTTGACAATAATTTCCTCAATCTTCTTGTTCCCTTCATGGTCATATCTCAAGGGTTTAAGACAAAGCAAATCAAATGATTAAAATTAAAATGAACATGCAGGTAAGGTAATTTCCACCTAGGTGGCATCTCTTAGCTAGAGGGTGTCATCATTGGAAGTAAATTTACATATGTAGTACATGTACAGTGCAACGTGCTTTGTAAGATGTATTATGCTTGCTAGAAGTAGAGAACCATTATCTTAAACCAAGGTCATGAAATAATATTTTCAAAATGACATTTTAACACAATTGACCAAATTGCTATTTTAACTCTCAAAGAGGGATTAACAGCTCACGCACTACTCTAACTCTGTCAATGAAAGCCAATTGTAAAGTCACAACTCTCTTTGAAATTCAATAACAGATAAAAACTTAAATTGCATAATCTCAGCAATGTAAAATCATGCTTTCAAAATAACATTTTGACATCATTGACAAAAGTGCCACTTTGTCCACTCAAAGATGGATAAACAGCTTTGGCACAGCCCACTCCAAGATGGGCAGCCTGACTTTTGTCAATGAAAGCCAATTATTGTTAAGTCACAACTCTCGTTGAAACTCAGTGAGCAATATAATTTACATAACCTAACCACAACAAAAATTAATCATACGTTCAAAATGAAATTTGGACATCATTGACAAAAGTGCCATTTTGTCCACTCAAAGATGGATAAAAAGCTTTGGCACAGCCCACTCCAAGATGGGCAGCCTGACTTTTGTCAATGAAAGCCAATTATTGTTAAGTCATGTGCAACTCTCTTTGAAACTCAGTGAGCAATATAATTTACATAATCTATAAACCACAACAAAATCATATGTGCAAAATGAAATTTTGGACATCATTGACAAAAGTGCCATTTTGTCCACTCAAAGATGGATAAACAGCTTTGGCACAGCCCACTCCAAGATGGGCAGCCTGACTTTTGTCAATGAAAGCCAATTATTGTTAAGTCACAACTCTCTTTGAAACTCAGTGAGCAATGTAATTTACATAACCTAACCACAACAAAAACTAATCATACGTTCAAAATGAAATTTGGACATCATTGACAAAAGTGCCATTTTGTCCACTCAAAGATGGATAAACAGCTTTGGCACAGCCCACTCCAAGATGGCAGCCTGACTTTTGTCAATGAAAGCCAATTATTGTTAAGTCACAACTCTCTTTGAAACTCAGTGAGCAATGTAATTTGCATAACCCAACCTCAACGGAATCATACGTTTAAAATGAAATTTGGACATCATTGACAAAAGTGCCATTTTGTCCACTCAAAGATGGATAAACAGCTTTGGCACAGCCCACTCCAAGATGGGGAGCCTGACTTTTGTCAATGAAAGCCAATTATTGTTAAGTTACAACTCTCTTTGAAACTCAGTGAGCAATGTAATTTACATAACCTAACCACAACAAAAATTAATCATTTGTTCAAAATGAAATTTGGACATCATTGACAAAAGTGCCATTTTGTCCACTCAAAGATGGATAAACAGCTTTGGCACAGCCCACTCCAAGATGGGCAGCCTGACTTTTGTCAATGAAAGCCAATTATTGTTAAGTCAAACCTCTCTTTGAAACTCAGTGAGCAATGTAATTTGCATAACCCAACCTCAATGGAATCAAACGTTTAAAATGAAATTTGGACATCATTGACAAAAGTGTCATTTTGTCCACTCAAAGATGGATAAACAGCTTTGGCACAGCCCACTCCAAGATGGGCAGCCTGACTTTTGTCAATGAAAGCCAATTATTGTTAAGTCAAACCGGATCAATTTTACTATGGGTAGTGTCGACCGACATATCGGCCGATCTGTCGACCGACATGTCGGTCGATGGTCGGTCGATATGTCGGTCGATAGTAGACCGATATGTCGGTCGATAGTCGGCCGACAGTCGGCCGGCAAAAAATTGCGTGGTGGTCAACATGACGACCGACTCTCGACCGACAGAGGCAATGTCGTGTCTCGGTGAAATATCGGCCAAGTGTCGGTGGAATATCGGTGAAGTGTCAGTGGTCTATCGGCCGAGTGTCAGTAGTCAATCGGTATCGCTTTTTTTTTTTTGTCCGACGTAAAGTCCTGTATGGAGTTTACTGAGAATTGTTCAGCGGCCGAGAATGAAGCGTTTTTTAACATGAGATCTGCAAAATTAGCTAATAGCTGAGAAGTACGTAAAGTTTTACTGCCAAACATTAAACTGAAAACAACATCAGCAAAGTGCCGTTTTAAGGCTTGAAATATTTGTGGAACTTTGCTCTGCAACACACGTTGGTTGATAAAGGATTAGAAATATATTGGCGGCTAATTAAAATTCAGAGTAAGAATCTAGGTTTCCATCGAGCCCTGCGAAATAGCATTTTCAACCATTGGCCGGCTATGAGTCCTCTGAAGCCATCTAGAGAGGTTAATTTTAAATTCACTTAGAAACACATGAAAACCTTCACTGAAAGATGGAATTAAACGAGCTGAGGCGAATTGTGCTTAGCTTTTATTTTCTTCTTTTTTATTTGTGATATCATTTTTATATTATTTTTCTACTCTGTCAGGTACGCCCTTGCGTATTTGCGTAGGGAGAATTTGCGGCTGCCGTGGCACTAAATTACAAGCCTTCGCGGCGATTTTTTAGAGTTTCAAAGCTACTATCTATCAAAGAAAACCTTGAAATTCAAAAAGGAATAGCGACTGCATAAGTAACACACCCGAAGTATTATCGCACCTTGGCAGCTCTATTTTAGTCTCACTTTACTTTAACACACATTATATTTTTTGTTAATAGTGTCTGTAAAAAATACATAAAAAATATATATATAAAGTGCGTAACACTATAACTAATAGTGTAGTAACTATTTCACCACGCAAACTGACGCAAAGAGCGACTCTGAGCGACGTATCATTCGTGATGGAATTTCAGGTTGCGTAAAACAAAAACATAAGCAATTAGCCAAAAATGTTTGCCGTTTCATATTTTAAACACAGTAAGTTTGAAAGAAATTTATCATTATTATCAATTATAAGTCTGATTTTGTCTGTGACTAAATTCATGGGCTGCTTTAATAAACGTTTGAGCCTTATTACTGACTAACCATAACCCTAAAGTTTTCACCTTATTTGGTCGTTTCCAATGCTGGAAGCCTATCCAAAGAGCTTCTGTGTTTTTTTATTGTTTAGTCTGAGACCAGAGATTTAGGGTTAGGAACTGGCTGAATTGTATCTCTTCAATAGCAAACATTCTGAGACCGTTTCAATTGAACCAATAAAAATTTATTCTGACAAGTAAAATAACCAACAAAAATGTTTTCAACGGGGTGGGGGTATGGAACCAAGCCTACTTTGAGGGTGTGGGATGATGGTAGCAGAAAGAGACGATCTTTGTTTGCTGTGTGTTGTACAATGGTATTGACTGATTCCCTTAAAGGGGATACTGTTCAGCAATGTCATCGAGCAGCCTTCGAAAGCATCCATTTGGGTGAGGCTCACCATACCACCTTCGCCACGTGAATTCCTGAAGGTATTCAATGAGAAAGTCAGGGTTTGTGTTTCCCTTCATTTTCTTAAATTTTTCCTTTGCCGTACACCAGTTGCTTTCAGCATTCTGTGTATGGACTCCGGTTACTGGATCGACAAAATGTAGAGAATGATTCACCGCCCCGTGTTGTAAGCCGAGTCTTCTCTGGAGTTGCCGATATGCCGCCCACTGGTCCGTGTGCACTATGGAGCCAGGCTGAACCTTCCGTTGAATAATACGCAAAAGAGTCGCCGCATTGCGTCGCCTTACGAGCTGTAGGTATGGTCGGGCTGGAGCATACTGTGTATCAAACAACCCCAGTACCCATCTTTCTCTTTGAGGCCGACGCCCCCTGTGAAACTGCAAAGGAATAACAATTACAGCTCCATGAATTAAAATATTATGAAATATTATGAAAAGAATCATTGGAAATACGGTACATTAAAGATGTGAGGTGACGGAGGTGATACGACGCGCTCAGTCCGGCTTCAGACCAAGAACAGTACTGTTCAGTAGCGTAGAAGTACTGTGAGTGAGATTTTTATTTTGTAAGCAGTAGACTAGTTGTTAGGCGGCTAAGGCTTAAGCACAGTGATTCGAACCACTGGAAGGCCATACTTCCTATTTTCTTACCTTGGACTTGTGATTAAACTTTGATTCGTCGATCTGCACAATGACACCTGGTCCGCCTAACTGTGGAATCGGGTGGCGCAGCAATGCTTCCCATGCAACTTGCCGACACTTCCGTGCGAACTTGACTAAAACACTTGTGCGCCCATTTCCAGAGAAATTGCAACTGCCTTGCGATTGAAATTTTGCTTCCATAGAAATACGAATGTACTCTCACAGACGAAGAGCGTCGACAACGGTGACATCTCCTGTTGAAACGTAAAGTTTAAGCTATATAGGTATGTTCGGTTCCAAGGGTATAGTTTTTAACCATTTTGTTCTGAAATAGGGTGTTCGTTGTGAGTTTGAAGCCCAAATGGTCTGAAATAGTTGAAAGCTATCGAATTTTAGCTCAGGTCGGCAGGGAAAATACCGTAAACTGCCGCTTATAAGCCCATCCGGTTACCGCTAATGCTCTAATTAGAGCCCAGCTTCCAATAAGCGCCTCGATTCGAATTACTGCGGCCCTCCAAAGGCTTAAAATTTTAAATAACCGCCCCCTTCAAATAAGCCCCCCCCCCCCCCCCCCCCCCTCTCCGAAAAAAGAGGTTCAGTACTTGCCGGTACGATATATGAGACGTATACGTGAATGTTCTTCAAAGTCGTACGGGTTTGTTTCTAATTTCCTCGATAGCAATATTCATGAAATATCCTAGAATTACAAGGCCTTTTTCAAGTTTTCTGCTTCCAGTGACTTCAACCACACCCTGCAGAACACGAAAGCGTTTTGTGAACGTTTAAAGTTTCACAAAAAAAAAATTTTCTATCACGTTGTTTGAGTATTTATATCACAGGGAGCCCTCACATCGTTTTTGAGGAAAAAATAAAAATTATAATCTTTCCTTTTGTTTTGTATTGGCCATTTTGAATTTTAAATGCGCGACGCGCTGGTCTGGGAGCGAATTAATTATGCGCGGTCAGATGGTGCGATGTCTGGAACCGAGAAATCTTCGGAAACGCTCGGTCGGTCGTAACCTTTATATTTTTGACAAGGGGTGAAACTCTTTTTAGTCCCTTCGAATTTCTCATGAATACGAAGACAAATATCTCTACAAATTGAACAAAAATTTGAAGGCAGAAGGACCAAAGGTTGAACTAATTATCCTGTAACTTATTAGAGTTGTTCCGCACAAGATGCAAATTTCCACTTTGTGACTTTAGGCATGCAAATTAAACCGGCACCTTGTGACCGGCGTTCTCGATCACGTCTTAATTGTGTTTGAAGACAATGCAGTTCTTTGTCTTTAAACACAATAAGGCGTGATCTAGAATGCCAGTCACAAAGTGCCGGTGTAATTTGTATGCCTACAGTAACAAAGTGGAAATTTGCATCTTATGCGGAACAACTCTATTTTGTCTGAATGTTTCTAGCTGTGCAATATTGATGCGTCGTTTCAAAATCTTTGATTTGGTCGCATGCTTCGGCCAGTTGGGGTACACGGAAGTAAGAATTTCAAATGCTTGATTGACATGTGTAAAGCGGAAGTGAATAAGATTGTTTGTTCTGATTGGCTCTTTATTATTCCGGAATTAGGTCTGTTCAATTCCGGAAGTTTACTTGATTTTGTTACGGAAACAAAATAACCATGTGAATGCGGGGAAATGTACAAAAATGAAGAACGCACGTGCAACTGCATAGATGTTGCTCTGCTATAATTAGGCCTTTTGTTTCCCGATGTTTTCGTTGCTGTTGTTTAGCTCTCGCTCAACAAAGGCCTTAATGAACAGAACAATAGCTATTCAGCAGAACGATTCATGGTCATACCCAATATGCAAAACGGTGAACGTGGGGAAGACGAATTCTTCCTGTTCATTTTTAACGGAACATGAACGACGATCACAGCACTTGGAGAATTTGCTTATTTTATATTTTGAACTTGAACACTTTCTTTTATATCAAGCTAGAGTAAAGTTGTGAATCAGATATGAGAATCATCGATGAATTTTTTTTTAATGAAAGCTGTCTTCGAAGTTGCTTGACAAGTTGTTACCAAAATAATAAAAATACGACTTTCCCTTTTTTTTTAAAAGTGCCTTTTCGGAGTTAAGTTTCTTTAGGGACTTCCTCGGTGATTTTACCTCGACTTCCGGCTCTTTCGCTTTTACTTCCGGTTATACAATGCGATTCTACTTCCGTGTACCCCAACTGGCAGAGACACACGACCATGAAAGCTTGAAGTTGCACCCCTTGTCAAAAATATAAAGGTTACGACCGACCGAGCGTTTCCGAATATTTCTCGGTTCCAGACATAGCACCATCTGACCGTGCATAATTAATTCGCTCCCAGACCAGCGCGTGGCGCATTTAAAATTCAAAATGGCCACTACAAAACAAAAGGAAAGATTATAATTTTTAGCAGTATTGAGCATTTTAAGGCTTCATTTAAAAGAAGTAGACTAAAAACATATTTCGATCAACAGCCTTATTGCTCATTTGGAAACATTTTTTTTAGTCCGCTTATACGTCCATCGGGATATAACCCATCCATTTATAAACTAGCCCATCCAAAACCCCTTGCGAACAGGTATAAGCCCTGGACTTGTAAGCGGCAGTTTACGGTATGTAAATTGGAATTGAAATTACTTACCAAATGTATCCGTCCCCATTGCGCGGGTGGCGAATGAGGCGCATTGCATTCCTACAATTCCCGCAGTTGACATTTCTTTTCAGTAGTCTGTTCCTTTGCAACCAATTTATAAGGCGGAGTTTTCCTCTACTGCTTGTTGCAAAAATAAGGGGACAAAGAACTTCCCTAAAAAAGTTGGGCATTTTAGGAAGCTTGGCTTTTGATATACAATGTAATTCGAATCACTTTGAATGAATGTGCTGAGAACAAAACTCCTAACGGCAACGGCATGACAGCCCGTCACGTGCGTGTGCAGGACTTTGGTTCTAATCAAAGTTAAAACCACAAACAGCGATCGCTGACGAGGGGAACCGTGTCGCAAAAATCCCCATTGTTAGTGTACCATGATCGAGGCCAATGACCAAAACGTATTTTGAATATTTTCATAATCAATCAGGTACAATGAAAAAAGTCCAGTATTGCAGGCCCAGAGGAAAAACTGATAACACGAAAAATTGACTACGACCTGGAAACGCAAAATGTATATAAGTTTTGCATCTGTTCTTTGTTCGCATAATCCAACACCCAAGTTTGCGGCAAAAAAGTAATTAGCGCGGGAGATAAGTCCTTTGAAGAGTGCGCAACTAATTAAACCGTGTCACTTTTACACTTTTTTATAATGAGAGAATTCATACAGAAGAATTTTTCTTGGAGACAAGCCACTTTCCCACACTCCATGATATCGACCCCAAGAGCGACACGGGATAAATATATATAACTCTCAGTGGAAAAAGATTCGATGCAGCTGCATTAGGTGTATTCGAGAACATTAACGCGTTATGGCTTCACGAACAAAAACATGTATGATATGTGGTTTATCGGATGGCCACACTCTGATGAACTGCCCTTACCGATGCGAGTTTTGCGGCGTGTCGGTGAATTATTGTGAGTGCCATGATTCTAGTATAGTGAACAGCGTTTTGGCGTTGGAGACCCCCGAAAAGGCGGACAGAAGTACCGAAACTTCAACATCGAAACCAGCACCGCCACAAGCAGCCCGTGAGAAACGTAAAGGAAGTAACGATGAATGGTAAGCAAACTATTCCTAATTGTAGATTTTGTTTGCAAATAGTATATGCAGTAAAATATATGGATGATTGGAAAAAAATATCGATGGCTATGGCCATCAATCGAAATGAAAGCTTGTTTGGTCATTTGTAGTACGACTTCAAGTAACGCGAGTTTGTATCGAGTCGACTTAACATGCGTATCGAATCGACTTTGACTTGTCAGTATCGAAACGACTTTGTATCGAAACGACCGGACTCCATCGAAATTTATCAGTGTGTGGAATTATGAACAGAGGAACTAGTCTATAATTGGAGCTAAATTATAGATCGCCACTAATAAACTCTATTATGAATAGGCCCTATTTCTTACATTCGTATTTTATTGTATTTACAGGTGTGGGACAAGCAATAAAACTGGACAAAAGAGGCCAGAAAAGACAGTGCCCGAAAAGAAATTCAAAGAAGCCAAGAATGACCTGCAGGCTGCTATGAAGCAATTGAAAAACTCGGAAGAACTCAACAGAAAGAAGGAGGAGGAATACCAGGAAACGATCGCCGCCATGCAAAGACGCATCAAAGAACTTGAAGGTATGTAGCATTTTTTGCACGGTTTATTGTCCACGCTACTGGTCCCATTTGTCCGAGAGTATCTCTGAATTATGCACTGGGATCATGTTTGTCATGATTTGGCGCGGTTTGGTGTCAGACTATCATTATATTTCGATGCTTCGACTATATTTTCGCCTGCTGACAGGCGCTAGAAAGGGAAGGGAGAACGTCAGCAGGAATCGGATGCGGGGAAAAGGTGTGAACATTGTTAAGAAATCAAAAGTTTTGAAATTCGGCGTTGTTTAACAGGAAAATATTTCTTTTCATTTTATTACATCCATCTTTCTACTTTGAAAAAGTTGCGCGCGATGTTTCTGGGGTGGACGTACCTTGCAACATCGCTCAACGGGGGAGTCATAAGGGCTGTCCAAAAAACCGCAAAACCGCATGGAAAAGTCTAAATGCAAAACCGCGCATGAATGCGTTACTGAAAACAGTTATGCACGAAAACCGAAAACCGCATAGTCTTGTTAAACTGCAAAAGCGCAAGTTAAAAGAAATTGTTTGCAAAACCGCATTAAAAATAATCCAAAAACCGGATTACTGCAAATCCTTATGCCCCTCCTCCTCAAAACTTCAAATGTTGCATTTTCTTTTCACCGCAGAATGGTTGCACGCCAAAATGGAGCGCAAAGTATCCGCACTAGAAAGACAGAGTATTCAGTAGAGATGTACACAGGCTGCAACTTCGTTGTGAACGATGCGAAGACGCGGAGTAGAACAGAGATTCTCAAGGGGCGTGTACATACCACATACGCACGTACGCACGTGTATACAGCTGAAATTTGAAAATTTCTTTTCAATCTTACGAAAATACTCGAGTCAAATCGGATTCAGTCGGCATATTATCGATAATGACAAATTGCTCCAAATGGTAGCCCAGTGGGGATGACAAAGATAGACGAGCAGGGGGTGGGTTGGTAAATTTTCCGACTTTTTGCAACTTTGTCTTTCTGTGCAACGCGCGCGAAAGTTTGACCAAGCGCTTTCGCGTTAAAATGCTTCCGTGGTCAACTGAAAAAAAAACTGATTCTGCCCAAACGGTTTCACTATGAAATTGTTTTGTGCCTAATGGCGGCTTTATTTTGCTGATTGAATGACGCGTCACAAAAAAGTGAAATTCTGACTAAGCGCTAAGCGCTTCGCTGTGGATTATAAGGGCGGCTTCATTTTTCCTTTCGAGTGATTCGCTGTTTGTTATAATGGCGGATTTTCTTTGGACTAATTATTTGTGTACCACGCGCGCGAAAGTTCGAACACTGTTCTGACCAAGCGCTTTCGCGTTAAAATGTTTCTGTGGTCTTTGAACTGCTTCTGCCGAAGCGTATTCACTATGAAATGGTTTTGTGACTCAAATTTTGTAATAATGCCGGCTTTATTTCGCTGATTGAGTGACGCGCCCCCAAAAAAGTGAAATTCTCACTAAGCGCTTATCGCTTATATGGATCCGACCCAAAGTTCGATATACTTTTTCGAATACAAAAACATGCGTTGAAAACATGGCAACGTTAAGCGTATCAGGTATTTTTAATCGATAATTTCATAATTTCATTCGATCATAATATCGTACAGGCAACTGAAAATGCAATATTTTTTTGTAGAGTCGGTTAGCAAGGGCAAGAGTAAACAAAAATCAGCTGCAACTGAAGTGGACACTGACGATGGCCAAAAGTCTGATACTGACATGGGGGAGGTCGATCCTATGGAGGACGGTAATTGGGGAAAGGAAACAAAAGACGATGAAGACGATGAAGACGATGAAGACGATGAAGACGATGAAGACGATGAAGACGATGAAGAGGGAGCTGAGCTTGCTCAGAAAAAGACTAAAGATTAGTTCGTGTGCATGACTGAACAATAACTGGAACATAGCTGATTTATATACAAGTCGAATCCAATGACACTTTCCCTCGGGTATTTGACTTGCTATTAAGGTTACTGTCAACAAAATATGGTCATAATTTTCCCCAAAAAAAATTGGGGCTCTTTAGTTAGACAAAAATTACAAAATCTTAAAAACAACGCGAGATATGCTAGAAAGAGTGTTTTATGGGAACTGGCGAAGGACAGCAAAATGGGTCATAATCCTAGTTTGGAACCGGCATCCTATTGACAATTTCGCGCGCAAAACTCCATGCGAATCTCGAATTTGCATGCCCAGGGGGAGGACTCTCTAATGCAAATGACGGGGTTGCTCGTCGTTCATTTTAAATTTACCCTTAAAGATACCAGTTTTTAGCTGTAGGTATCTTGATTTCCTTTCTTATCGCTTTAGACAACCAATACAGAATGACAGTGGTTTCTTTATTGATATTTATTCGCAAGCAACCTAAAAAGATAGCCTGAGAGCTAGAAACGTGAGATTTTTCTCCTGGAAACCGTAAGCGAGATAGCAATCCCTGATTTTACCCCTAAGACATGTTGACCAAACATGACCTTATCCCTGGGAATTGATATTTTCCTTATAAAATGTCGTAGTCAAAACCCATTGTGGGGTCAGAGAATTACCATATAACATTTCAAACATTTGCAAATTATTTCAGAAACAAAAAAGGTTACATTCACCGATGACTGAACTTAAACTACTCCATTTTCTTTCAGAATTACCGATATCAGGATCTAATCTGGAAGGTTTTCATAAAAGATATAAAGGCGTCCTCCGAATTTTACAGAAACATCGCTGTTCCTTGACAGAAGCTATGCGACGCTTTGGCATCGCACGGAACACGTTAAGAGATTACATTGGCCTGTGTGAGCTCAAGATCGTGGACCCCAGGAGATATGAAAGAATTGTGGGGACTGAGCGCGAGAAGACAGGGAAAGTATCCGCCAAGATTATTGAATGTCGTTGCAGGGCTGCTTTGAAAGAATTCAAAACTCGCTTGAATGAATTGAAGGAGGAAAAGCAGCTCCTTCCTTTCTATCCAAAAGACGAATTTTACTCCTAATCATTTTTCGCGAGGCTCTGGCGAAAAGTTTGTTAACTAGGATTATTTTCTTTGACGTTCTGTTGAAAGCAATAGGTTATTTCAAAATGTAGGGGGTTATTATAACAAACAGTAGATCATAAATATGTAACTGTAGGATTTCGACAGAGCCTCAGCTTCTTGACTTCATTTTTGTTGTTTTTATATGTTTCAGTTGCCTTACCCGGCTGGGGGAGTAAAAATTATATTAGCTTTGTGATAATAAGGGTTAATGATTTTTAATGATTTTTTTAAGGCTGGAGGAGTAAAAATTATTTTAGCTTTGTGATAATAAGGGTTAATGACTTGTAATGAATTTTTTAAAGGCTGGGGGAGTAAAGATTATATTAGATTTGTGAGAAACGATTTTTTTTGTGAGAAACGATTTTTGATTTTTAATGAATTTTTTTAAAGGCTGGGGGAGTAAAGATTGTCTTAGCTTTGTGATAATAAGTCCAAGGACCAGAAGTACACTCCAGTTTAGGCCGCACAAGGTGTGGGTCTAGCTATAGTAATTAAATTAATTAAAATGCGTACCACCAAACACCACTATCTGCACCAACTGACAACAGCGACAACAAGTACAAACATGTATTCGACTGATTGTATTCGACTGATTGCACCATCACTTGCAATCGTGACAGCTGATGACGTAATATCTGATGACGTAATGGTCTAAATCTGAAACCTCCGGCCTTGCACATGTAACTTCATGAAAGAACGCAAATACTAAAAATAAATCAAACTAAATAAATCAAACTAAAAATAAAATTTCCAAGAAAATGAAAAATGGAATTATAACCCTTGAAGTAACGTTACTTTCCACCACTAGCGAAGGAATTAATAAATCTGTTTTTGCTTTTGCCACGCAATCTGTAGTTTATCCCGCTTCAGTATGATGGGAATTTCCTGATCAGTGAAGTAATGTAAACATGTCAAGGCACGTTTCATGTACTTGCGTTTCTGAACTCCTTTCGATTGCAAGACAAGGGAAAATCCTTTCACCAAAAAATACAAGAATACACGGGGAATCAGAGTTTAATAGACTATTCCTACTCTCAAGCGAAACGGTTAAAAGTAGCGTGATTATATGTATCAATTTCGCTGACGTCAAGACATTCCACATGTGTAACGCAACCAGTGACCTGCCTTACCGTACTCGGTTTAAATAACCGGATATATTTTTATATTAAATAAATACTAGAAGAGTCGCAGAATATTCAGTAGGTCAACAATTAAATAAACCCTAAACGCTACTTGATCCACATACCGCGTGATCCGCGTGATCTGCCTCGTACTGGATAGGTAAGTTGAAGCATTTTTGAAGGCGCTTATCATAATATTTTTTAACAGTTGTAGTTTTGGTAACTTGAGGCACTACTTCTCTTTAAGTATTCTTTATGGTAAAATAATTATTTTAAAAAAAATTCTTAAAGTCCAGCGTCCAGAGTCCATTGTCCAATCCAGATTTTAAGTTTTGGCTGCGTGGGGTATGAATCTAGTCACCGACACACGACATAAAGGGTCGAACATGACCCGCGCTCGCTTCGCGCGGTTAAAAATCACGGGTAAAACATGAAATGCTGCGTGACCATCAACCTCGTATCCAGGCTCTCTCTTCTTTTCCTCCCTTGTCGTCGATACTCGAAAGATTATAGAGAGTTAGCCTAAAGAAACCCGACTCACCAAAGCTAAGGTAGCCATCCACGTGATTATCATACCATTCCTCTATTACAATGGCCACACTCTAAAGGATCGGCAAGTAAATGCCGTGCTTGAACGGTTGAACACTTGAACAGTTCTAAACGCAAACCCCTTTCCAGGTTCAAATCTATAGCCAAAGCTGTTCACCGCCGTCTAAACTCCCACGGGATTCAAAAGTGATGAACAAACAACTAAAAATAAAGAGTCGGACTTATAGCCCTTGCCTAACGGGAAATTTTTGACGACCAAACATAAACATTGTTTGGTGATCAAACATTTTGATGTTGAACTAGGGAATGAAATGACAGTGAAGTATCGGTGAAACATCGGCCAAATGTCGACCGAGTGTCGGCAAAGTATCAGTGAATTGTCGGTCAAATATCGACCGACTGTGTACCGATATATCGACCGACTATCGGTCGACATATATCGGTCGACAGTCGGCCGACTATCGGCCGGCTATCGACCGCCATATCGGTCTACTATCGACCGACTGGCGGTCGACTAGCGGTCGACTATCGACCGACATATCGACCGACCATCGACCGACATGTCGGTCGACATATCGGCCGATATGTCGGTCGACACTACCCATAGTAAAATTGATCCGTCAAACCTCTCTTTGAAACTCAGTGAGCAATGTAATTTATTTTACATAATCTATAAACCACAACAAAATGTGACCGTCCACTGGAAAACCAACAAAAAGGTGATGACACGGGCACGCTATTTTAGCACGCTAGACAAAAGAAATTTTCTTTAACACGGGAGTGCCGTGTCGTAATGCACCCCTCATTAAAATTTTCTTTTGTCTGATACTACAAGTTGTAAACAATAGAGCGTGTTATACCAAACAAAAGAGCGTGTCAGCAAAAGTAAAATCGAGCACCGCGTAAAAAGACACGGAGTGAGTGAAATTGCACGACAGCTGCGCCAAAACACTCGCTAAAAAACCAAGTATATAAACACGCTACTCCCAAAGCCGAGTGAGGGCCGACTTACCTGCGGAAATAGCTGAAAAATCCCGCAGAATACAGTATTGTGCAAAAGTAATGCAAACGTATTTCGCCGAAATTTGCGGCTTTTCCTGGCTTTTCGACGAATTTTTGATGGAAGCGAATTTTCAACGAAAAGTCATGATAATTCTCAAGGCCTATTGTTTCAAACTACACCGAATTTTCGAACGAAAATTCCCTCGGAACGAAAATTGACTTCGAATTTTCGGGCGAAAAATCGCTCTGTTCGATAAATGACCTAAAAAAAAATGAGCGAAATTTCGCTCTTTATTTGCTGTTCTCGAACATTCCCACGTATTTTCTGGACAAAAATTTGCCAAGTTCGAATTTGCCGCGATGATTCTCTTCTGCCGTCATTTCACAATGTGTGAGCTCTACAACAAACTCTTGTTCGTGAAGCAATCACAGTTTTTGTTGTGTGAGGCAATCTTTTTTTTTTTCGTTGGAAATAGCCGATTAAACTGTCGGATCATTGAATCTATTTTCGATACGACTTTATTTACGCTAACCTTAACGCGTTTATTTACGCGTACATACGCTTGTTCAGCGATGTTGTTGATGGCGGCCGCCGATTCATGTCACAAAAATTCGCTGCTTCAAATTTTGTTATCTCGAATTTTCGTTTGGTTACCTCGAAAATTCGCTACTTCAAATTTCGCTATCTCGAATTTTCGAGAAAGGTCGTGAATTTTTCGCTTCAAACCCTACGAAAAATCGTTCGAAAATTCGATGACTTTTCGTGGAAAATTCGCTAGAACAAGGGACGAATTTCGACGAATTTCGTTTGCATTACTTCTGCAATTTTACGGTGCCTGTTTTGGCACGCATCTGACACGCAACACGCCACGCTAAACAAAAGGTTTGGAGTGTCTTAGTGTGCACAACAAAAGCCACCGTGACATCTATTGTGCTACTCATTAAATATGCGCATATGGCGTGTTGTATGTCACGCTCAGCGTGCCGTGTCATGCACGCGTGCCCGTGTCATCACCTTTTTGTTGGTTTTCCCGTGGATGGTCACAAATCATATGTGCAAAATGAATTTTTGGACATCATTGACAAAAGTGCCATTTTGTCCACTCAAAGATGGATAAACAGCTTTGGCACAGCCCACTCCAAGATGGGCAGCCTGACTTTTGTCAATGAAAGCCAATTATTGTTAAGTCACAACTCTCGTTGAAACTCAGTGAGCAATGTAATTTACATAACCTAACCACAACAAAAATTAATCATACGTTCAAAATGACATTTGGACATCATTGACAAAAGTGCCATTTTGTCCACTCAAAGATGGATAAACAGCTTTGGCACAGCCCACTCCAAGATGGGCAGCCTGACTTTTGTCAATGAAAGCCAATTATTGTTAAGTCAAACCTCTATTGGAAACTCTCTATACGTCGTACAATTTGCATGACCTAATGAATAAATTCATGAGATATTTTCACTTTGAAAATTGCACAGCATTGACGAAAGTGTTATTTTGTTGTCTGGGAGATATATTATGCAGCTTTAGCACAGCCCACCCAAAGAAATTTGGGACTACTTATACCACAATGAGAAAGAGAGAGAGGTGTATTTAATTACAGTTATTTCCAATACGGTTGCCTCCTCATACAAGAATAATTATTATCATCCGGAAGTGGTCAGACAAAAAAAAGGAAAGAAAAACCAAAAAAGAAAGAGCTGAGAATTCCACTAACAATAGTCCAGGACAGCTGTATGTGACATACAAAAATTTGGTTTTATCAACGGAGTTGACAAAGTAAATTGGCCACCGTACAGAGATTCTAAAAGCTGACGTTTCGAGCGTTAGCCCTTCGTCATAGTTTCTTTAAAAACTACCCCCTTCATTCATTTGTATGTGACATAGTTGAGATAGAAATTGGTACAAATGAGTATTCATGTTTGCATCGGCTTCTGCAAGATGGTGAACATTGGTTCCCACCACGGTTTATTTCTGAAAGATTACTGTATTTGTCATTTTGTATAGCATAGACAAGGGAGCATCCGCTGTGTTGCTCTTGGGTCTTCCACGTGATCATTAGCTCCTTCACCATTTGATAGTAGCGGACGACAGTAATATCAACATTTGCTTTATTACTACCAGCCTTTTTAACCGGGCAGTAGTTTAAAAAATATTTAATAAATATTTACCAACCTGGCACTTGTCAGAAAGCCTGCAAAATCCTCCCTCTGTTTCCTCAATTCTCTGTAGGTCTTTCTGACAGCGTCCTTTTAAATAAATGCAACAAGAAAATCACCATTGTTGGCTTTCTCGAGATCTCAGTCATTTTAAGTGAGAGAGAACAATGTCCACCATACCTTTAAGTGAATGAGAGGTGCAGGAGTCCCATAGATTCTAACCACTTTTGAAGGAAAATAGGGAGTGTTTTTTAGCTTCAAAGGCGCGAGCCTCGAGGGAGGAAATGGGAGAATGCCGCCCAGGAAATTTTTCAAATTTAGTTTCTCCTAAGCGGCATCTCCTGCATTAGCCTGGGAGCAAGCTCTCTTGCGGGGTGGATGGCCCACCACGAAACACGTAGGAGATTAAAAAGAGTCATACAAGTACTTGTTCGCAGAAATGCTACAAACTGGCTTAACTTTAAATGGGAACACATGTAACTCTAAACCTCAACATACATATATAAACTTTGCCACAGAAGAACTAAGGTGACATCTTCGTTCACAATTCTTATGAAAATACATTAATTTCACAATCGCTGTATTAAACTCTTACTCGGTAAGATTTTTCTCGGTACAGTACTGTAATCATAATGTAACAATAAACTTTCTTGGTAAAACTATATATTGATTACAACGCATGCAGTTACAAGTTTTGTACGAAGGACTCTGTGGAGTTCACTTAATTTGACCGAGACTGAAAACAATAAGAATGCAGCAAACTACAATTCAGTACTTACGGAACAACTTGGATCAACCGACGAGCGCTGTTTGGAACTGAAGAGACTCTTCGATTTGCACATTGCGTCCAAACGATCGTTAAGCTCTCAGTTCAGCCAGCTCTTTCAAAACGGCTTCCATGGGATTTGGGGTCACTTCTTGCTGTACTTGAGCATTGCTAGTACTTGGGCAACCTTCCCGTGAAACCATTTTATCTTTTGCCGAAACCGAAGGACTTCAAGAGAACGACCGAAGAGCGAAATAGCAAGATTCCAAAGGCGCGCAATTATAATTGACCTTGGTTCAAAAACGAGGCAATCATGCGCAGTAAGGACAAAATGGGACAAGGTTTCAAAGGTCAATAAACTGATCCTCGTGTCGAAGTGAAGACTAAGTGAATGTGGAAGTTACAGTTTAAGCGAAGCAATATTGGTGTTCTTCAGATAGCGTTTCGAGAAGATTGTATCATTTTCATTTGGCGATTAATTGCCATAAATAAGAAGCATCAGAACATTGACACTATAATCGTGTGTCCTCTTTATTTGACTCCGATATATCTTTTTGCGGCCCAGTATTACTCCGTCTGTATTTTTGCATTTCAATTGAAACTTGGAAAGATATTTGCGAGGCTTGTAGAAGCTGCAAGTATTACAAATGATTTCATTCTCGGTAACCCCTGGGAAGCCAGCCAGGACGGGACGACCTTTGCCAGTCCTGATAATGCTAGTGATTCCTTCGTCCGGTTTTGACTAACTGCCCCTGGGTCTCCCATGTCAAAGGTTTTTGAAACAAAGATCAAGGAGACACTATAAAGTAGAACTTTGTTATACCTTGTTGAAAATGTTAATGTTTGTAACTGACTTGTAATATATACGTGTGGGTGGTTCTTTAGGACGTTTTGGCTAATGTTTGGGTTAATTCTTAAGCCTTCATCAGTTATAAGTAGGGTTGATGTTGTAACGCGTGATTTAAAACAACGTTGCGCGAGCGGTATACGCGTGACTCCAAAGTTATTTACTGAATTCAGCCCACCCTTTACATTTGAGGGTCATTGACTAGGAAGATGGGAGTAATTTTATCACATCATATACCCCTAGGCGTCACGTGAATTTGCATGATGCAAAACAATTGTCCAGGTATTGTTTAGAGCGCAAATTCAGTTGTAAACCTGTACGCTGAACTGGCGCCATTTCATTTTGCCGAAAGAGGAAAGCCCCTTGGAAAAGATCTCGATTTTCTGAGCGAATCCGTTTTGCGGAAACACGAATGAAACACCCGTACGCGTTTCAGTCAGCGGAAACGCTGCGGAAACGCTAAACATTATGATCGTTTTTCTCTATCGAGTTTCCCGTTGTATCCGCCCTGCGGAAACATAACGGAAAGTTGAAGTATCGTGTTTCCGTCATTTTTCCGAATGACGGAA
>NC_090875.1:6869741-6877241 GCF_036669935.1 Montipora foliosa | reverse complement strand
TGCACAATACTGTATTCTGCGGGATTTTCAGCTATTTCCGCAGGTAAGTCGGCCCTCACTCGGCTTTGGGAGTAGCGTGTTTATATACTTGGTTTTTTAGCGAGCGTTTGGCGACTCTGTCGTGCAGTTTCACTCACTCCGTGTCTTTTTACGCGGTGCTCAATTTTACTTTTGCTGACACGCTCTTTTGTTTGGTATAACACGCTCTATTGTTTACAACTTGTCGTATCAGACACAAGAAAATTTTAATGAGGCATGCATTACGACACAGCACTCCCGTGTTAAAGAAAATTTCTTTTGTCTAGCGTGCTAAAATAGCGTGCCCGTGTCATCACCTTTTTGTTGGTTTTCGCGTGGACGGTCACATTTAAAGGGAACATCCACTTTCCGAAAAATCAATTCTTAGCAAACATTGTTATACAAAGATACATTTTCATAGAAGTCCATTCGTAACATTACTTATTGCTTTCGGGCTAGTCTGCTGCCAGAGAAGGGATCGGTAACGCTTACTAGCAAGTCTTCTAAGTGACGTGTCGGGTACAGGCTAATTCCATGTTCTTTGGAATGACTGACTGAGCACAATGATCAAAAGAAAGCACCCGATTGTGTTAAATCCTTTGCGAGATTTGTTTTACAATGAGATACAAAAGTGAACAAATTTGTACCGGCTCCACATTATGACATTTATATGAAACGGTCTACACGGTCTACCACAACTTTTCACTGAGAAAATAATATGATATCATATTTCTTGCTGTTGCGATGGTAGACCGTGCTTGGATGGTAGACCGTTGGTGAATGGAATAGACGATATGTACAGGATTTCTAACTGTGTGAGCTTTATCACGAATCACCTGCTAATGTATGGGATTGATTAGAAAAGAAAGTACTAGTTGAATTGTGCTGTTTCCTCGAAGATACAATTTTCAACTGTAACGCCACCATCCCGGTTGACGTCACCAAGAAACACAATAAATGGTATTGTGTTACATAATATGAGCCATGTGTAACTTTCGGAGCATCAGATCTGCAGTGCAAAATACTTTGCTCGCCTTAGTATTTGGTACGGAGTCTTCTGTTAGCGATGATAAGTCCAAACACTCGAAAATCGATTCTACCGTATGTCAATAATTAATATCCTTTTGTGTTTGGTACAATGTGCTTTGCAATTTGCGTGCAAACTTCTGAAATGTTTCAGAGCTTATACGATATTTAATGATTGTTTCTTTAGTTCCTGCTTTTCTACGTTGAAACGTTTCCCTATAGGATTCAAATCCGGACTGGCAAAATTATTGCAATCAATCAGACAACAAGTTGCAAAAATATTGGAGACACTTCACCTTCTTGGGGCGTTATTAATTTCCCTATTATCTCTCACACTGCAGCCCCCCTTCCCCCTTATCATTGTTGCTAGCGAGACAAAAAAATGTTGGGAACTTAAGCAGTCAACATTGTAAGGGGGAGAGGGGAGAGGAAGTGGGAAAGGTTTAAATTCTAGATACGCCGAGTATTGGAAGTTAGAAAAGGTGTTTTTTAATGAAAGTGTCTCAACAATTTTGCAACTTGTTGTAGAACTCGTGCTTACTCTTGTTCGTTTAAGAGTTATCATACTCTTCTCGGCCATAAAAAAATAAAAAATAAAAAAAAAAAAACAGAAAGAGAGCTAACTTATGAGCGTCAAATTCACGGGAGCAGAGTGAAACGCGTCTTCACTCCTCCATGGCCGACCCAGTCCCTCGTATCTTTTTATCCTTTGCGTAGAGACTTTAGCAGAAAAGTAAGGACCTGTCAAAACATAAAAGGAATTAAGGTTTTTGGACAAGAAATCAAAATCAGCTAATATGCAGATGATACTACTTTTATCTTAGATGGTTCAAATGAAGCCTTCACGTCCTCTTTGTAGGTTCTGGATGATTTCAGGAAAATTTCAGGTTTAAAAATAAATTTTGCAAATTTGGTCTGAGACCAGTTATGAAGATAACTTAAATTCTATTGAACACTTCCTCTCAATGAGCTTCTGGAATAATTCTCTAATTAGAATTTGAAACAGGCCAGTGTACTATAAAGAATGGTATGCAAACACTTTCCTTTCTTTTTATGAATTCACTGAACGCTACAGAGTTAAAACAAACTTTCTCAGTTTCAATGGTTTGATTTTTTCTTTAAAATCTCTCAGGGAGAGATGTAAAGTTAGTGTGCATATTAGGGACAGCAATTATCAAAGCTTCATTATCAAAGCCAAAAAGCCTAACAGAATAGTATACAAGAAACTGATTACTGTGAAACAACAACGCCCAGCTCAAAGTCAAGAAAAATGGGTGCTGGGCTGCCATCTGAAAACTTGTGAAGACGTTGATTGGAAATCTGTTTACCAAGCCCCATTCAAATACATTAAAGTAACCAAATTAATCACCTTCCAGTTGAAACTTTTTCATCGAAGGTTAGCTACAAATGATTTTCTCTGGATGAAGCCTTGTATGTCCTCAACCAAAATAGGGAATTGGATGAAGGTGAAAGTGAAGAGAAACAGACGTTGTGGTAGGTATAAAATAGGCATGAACTGAATAAGTACAAAATATATGTGGGGGGGGGGGGGAGTGCAAAAGTATTTTGTATTCTTTATCCTCAAGACTGGAAACTTCAGGTGGACGATAGTCCAGTACTGTTGCAAGGTGTTTCACTTATGTATATCTTAATCATGTAACGGTACAAGAGGCCCTCAACATAAGTAAGAACTTAACTTGTGCATTGACTGACGATTGGATAATTCAAATCTGACTAATGACAGACTTTTCTCCTCAATATACCTGTCTGGCTTGCCAATACTGGATAATGGTAGGTTGTTATGTTTGTACACCTGTTTTCTTCCCCTTCTTACAGGGCAGAAGACTTTGGGTGGGAAATGAAGAACAGGAGGGTGTAGATGAACTGGATGCAAGCCTTCTGCAAGAGTTGTCTTCAGTCACTACAACATCTGAACAGGAGCACCAGCAACCTGCACCCCGCTTGTCAACCCAATTAGAAGAAACAGTGAGACAAATACAAAAAACATCAAAGTCTGTGATGACTCGGACAGACGAAGTCGACAGCTCAACAAGGCCTTCTGTTCCGAAACACATGCCAGAATATGGGCCACATCAAAAGTTTTCTAGAAAATATGAGGAACACCTGTACCACGAAGAACTTGGTCTCATCAAGAGGACAAAAGTTATATGCTCTCTTGACCTTTTAGTACAGCAGTTGGGAGGAGGTTGGCAGCATCATGGCTGTATTCATGACGCAAACGTGGATTACACTGTGTGGCACAACTGCCATGATTCGTTGCAAATGCCCTGCTGGCCACATGCGGAGATTTCGCATCTCAGGCGAGGTTAACAATGTTTTGTCAAACAATTTTCAGGCTGCTGCAAGATTGAAAAGTTTGCAGAGTTTATGGGGTTGTCATATATTTCGCCATCAACCTTCTTCAGGGTACAGAAATTGTACTGTATACCTGCTATTGTGGAATGGTGGCAATGCATGAGAGTAGTTGAATTCAAAAAAGAAGAGGTCGTCGTCAATGGTGATGGCCAGTGCGATTCACCTAGATTTTCAGCTAAGAATGTTTGTTACTACCTGATAGAAGTTGTGACAGAGTACATCTCTGCGATACTTCAAAGGTAATAAATTATAACTTACTAAGGCGCTCGTACTCAGAATTATCCCTTCCGAGAATGAATCTTGTGGCCCTGTGTTGTACTTGTTCTAAACTGTTGATGTTTCGTTTGGTATGCGGTGACCATACCATGCTAGCATATTCAAGGCGCGAGCGAACCCAAGTAATATAAAGTTCTAGTAGTTTTGGTAATCATTTTATAATATGACCAAAATTTGCGAGGATTATCCCCTAAGGAACAAATAAGCTTTGAGAAGTGACTACGCTTTTTAAATTTAACCATTTTCTTAACCTGTTGTCTAAGCTCACAGAATCTTTTAACTTAGCTTTTCGCCAAGTTCTGTTCTTCTTTCTAATTAACAATAGCACCTCTTCATCAATCCACAGTGTCAAAAGAGAGATTCCTCAGAGCGGACTTCAATCCAGATAAATCAACCTTCTTGAAATTGTAAACTGTCCCACCTGATTTCTTCAAGCGCTTCAGTTTTGTTAACATAGAGAAACTGACCACGAGATGGTCAGAGCTGAAATCCTGAACGGCGTTAACATCAAATATTTCTTCAGGATAAATTAAAAAAAACAGATCCAAAATTGTCTTGCTGTAATGTGAAATTCTAGTAGGTTCCTTCACAACTTGAGTAAGAAAACGGGAGTTGATTAGGTTTCAAAACGTGACTCCAGCTGTAGAGTTGCTCAAGTCAATAACATATTCCCAGTCAATGGTAGGCATATTGAAATCGCCAACAATGCAGATTCTACCAGTGGTTTCACGCAAATTTGCAAGTAAACACTCAAAGAAATCGATAAATAAAGAACAGTTTGGCCGGCTATAACACAGGCAAAAAGTTATTTTAAAGCTATTCGGAGAAACAAAGTCACACGAGAATTTCAGGGTTCTGTGGTTCAAGGTCACATCTTCTGTAGGCCAAGAGGTCTGTTTTCAGAGCAAGTAGAACACTACCACCCCTTTTATTGCCGCCTCTATCCTTTCAGAATATTGTATACAGGGAAGAAGATAATATTTCACCATCTAAATAGCCATCATGGAGCCACGTCTCAGTAACAGCGACAACGTCTAAGTTGTTGCCATAAACTGACCCTTGGAATTCCACTATTTGGTTGCAAAGAGAGCGACTGTTCAACAGTACACAGTTCAACTTTGAGTTGTTTGTGATGCAACTTGAGTTTGAAACAGTGGGGCCAGGATTTAACTGGACATTTCCGCTTAGGACTAGCCATAGGTGATGGAAGCAGCTGACTAACTCTCGCGGAAAGAAACTTGTGCTTACAAGGCGTGCTGATAACAAGATGGCGCTGTAAACCCTTCCATGATGACAAGGGAAGAAGAAAAGTTGGCAAATATTCTGCAGCAAACATACCTCTGCAGCTGAAAGAACCGTGGGAACTTGAGAATAGATGATTTTCGACGTTCCAAGACACAATATAAAACCCAAAAAGAAAGAAGACGACGGAGCACAGAAAAACGTGGCCACCAACAATGGTTCACTACTCATTTGTCCTTGTGCAAGACCCACGAGTATACCCAACACATCGCACAAGCGGAGGGAAATGAAGATATGGCAATGGAGAGCTTTATTGAAGTAATGGATGAGTACCTCAGACACTGGTACTGGTACTGCTAA
Organism: Montipora foliosa; assembly: GCF_036669935.1. Classification (NCBI taxonomy): domain Eukaryota; kingdom Metazoa; phylum Cnidaria; class Anthozoa; order Scleractinia; family Acroporidae; genus Montipora; species Montipora foliosa. The sequence continues at coordinate 6,871,943 of NC_090875.1, read as the reverse complement.
CCGTAGCATTGTCCTGGAATCCGATGTGGATGTCCTTAAACAAATATTTCCAGACACTGCAGAGGTTGATATTAAAAGGGCCCTTGAAATGGGGTTGGGCTTAAGGGATAAGGCCGCAGCTTCTTTAATGAACTGGGAAACGCCAGATTACCAAAAAGAAGAGAAGGTGATAAGCAATCACAACGATGAACACAACGAGATAAGCAAGACTGAGCTACCCTCTTCTGCTGTGCCTAGCCCTACGGAGCAGTTCCATAGGTGAGATGCGGTTTGGATGTTAAATTATTGTCCTGATAACCCCTTGAAGTTAATGCACGAGTTAATGCTATGCCACTCGTAAACACTGCATGGTACGTGTCTAGCTTAAGCCTGTACTGTCCTCTCACTTTCAAATTCTGTGAAGCTTAAGTTTACACACAAAGGAGACAATATTTTGAAAGAGTAAGAGAAGTATAAGATTTTGTTTTGTCATGAAGGACTTATAGTTTGCACGTCATACCACTTTCCTTCCTCTTCTGACTCCATATGTATATCGACTTCTGTTTCAAGTGTGGTTGACATACTATCAAGCCTGTTCAAGAAAGTGAATCAGGAGAAAAGGATTCATGTCCATGTTTCACGTAATGACATCCTATGGAAAGGCCTAACACAGAATCGAAGAAGAAGGGACCTAAGTGGTTTGCTAAAAATTTCCTTCGTTGGGAAGGAGGGAACTGATACAGGGGACCAAGAAAGGAATTTCTAACACGTAACATATAATACATACAACACATCTTGTAACAGATAGGATTGTTCCTGGGAGTAAATATTAGAAAAATAATTCAATCTTTGAACGAGATTAATAGAAGTATCTGCCAAACTACATTTATTCCACAATTGCTTGTAATGTCGCCACCTGATTGGATAATTCGCCGTTGTCAATAAGAGTCTAGACAACACTGCTCCCTTCAACGTGTCACACAATTGACTTTTCTCAAATAAACACTTTCTTTGGTGTTGAACATGGATGTTTTTTACCTTAATTTGTTACGGACTCACTCGGCTGTGCCTTGTGAGACCACAACATTTTGTCCACTGTGATGACGAATATCATTGTCGATAAGGGTACAGACAACGCTGAACCACATTTGATTTGTTAAGTATGTTCACTTGTTACTTGCCCCACCCCAGATTTTGTCTTTTTGTTGTGGTGGTATGTTATCTTATTGCCATTCACAAAAGTCCAAATTGAGCAAAGTGTGTCTGTTTACGTTGCACCCCCATATTTGAACACTTGTCAAAATGAAAACACGACTTTCATGTACATTAAGCACAATGCACATAAGTGATATTTGTAAGAAAGCAGGAAGCAAAGTCGGTGTTCTTAATCGACTCAAAAAACTGGTTCCTACTCATGCCTTGCTTCAGTTGTACAAGGCTGGGGTGTTACCGAATTTAACCTACTGCCACATGGTCTGGCATTTTTGCAGAGCATCAGACACTAAGAAGCTAGAGAGGGTACAGGAACGAGCTTTGCGAGCTGTATTCAGTAATAAAACAGCAACGTACGAGCAGCTCCTCGAATGGGCAAAACTACCGAGTTTAGAAAATCGAAGACTACAAGACATTTTAATTTTAATGTATAAAGTGAAACATAATTTGGTACCCAAGACTATAATTGACATTTTCCCTATCTCAAATAGTAAATACAATTTACGTAACAAGGATTTTTCTATCCCTAGGGTAAACACTACAAAATACGGCAAACATAGTATCCGATATTTAGGACCGTATTTATGGAGTAAAATAAATATTACCTTACGTCAAAAAACGAGCCTTGAAGCATTTAAACACGCAATCCGAGGTATGGACATAAAAGGATTATTGGACGGGAGCTGTAATTGTCAAGTGTGCCAGTCCTGACGATAACTTCTGATTTTAGTCCCTTTTTAAATTATTTATATGTTTAACTAAATTAGTAATGTTAGTAGCATTGTAAATAATTAACTATTTTTACAGTTAATCGTTAACTGTATTTAAATTTGTAAATCTTTACTGTATCTATCAATTTTATCTTTTAATCTTAATTTTATTGATCAATTTTAATTAAGTGTCCCCAATTAGCTCTTAGCTAAGAGCTAAATAGTTATAGACACTTGAATAAAGTTTATGTATGTATGTATGTATGTATTCACTTTTTGATGTATTTCATTGAAACACACC
>NC_090875.1:6854741-6864741 GCF_036669935.1 Montipora foliosa | reverse complement strand
TGGAAACTGGGTGATAAACAAAAATGAAATGGTACCATTCTGTGCTCTTGTTGCTGACCACGCCCTGGAGCACGTCAATTGCTCCATGAAAGTTAGCAGAGGTTTGGTAGGAATAACTCTCAATCCTAGTGGTCGAGCAAAGTTCTTCTTGATTTCTAATAATAATAATAATTAATAATAATTTGTGAACTTATTGTGCACAGCTTAACATGAGAATGATCAGCTGCGCATTACAACTGCATTACTTTACAAGAATTTAACAAAAGAAAATGCATATAAAAACTAAATAATATATATGCATGCAAGTAAGAATTGAATATAAAATTGCTCACCACTATAAAGTCCTAAAAAGATAAGTCTTAATATGAGCCTTAAAACTGTTCACATTAATAATCTCAGGAAGTTTTTTTGGAAGAGAGTTCCAGAGCCTTGGCGCTGCTACCATAAAAGCTCTATCACCTAACGTCTTCGATCGAACAATTGGCATAGAAAGTAAAATACTACCTGAAGATCTAAGGTTATATGAGGACGATTTAAGTGTTATTAAATCGCATAGATATTTAGGAGCAAGGCCGTGAATTGCTTTGAATGTAATAAGCAGTATCTTAAATTGTATCCGGGCTTTAACAGGAAGCCAATGCAGACCACAAAGAAGGGGTGAGATTTGGCAAAACCTAGGGGCATTATAAACTAGCCTGGCTCAGGCATTCAAAACTCTCTGCAATTTGTTAAGCTGGTAGTTGGGCAGCCCATACAGAAGACTGTTACAATAATCAACACGAGATGTAATAAATGCATGGACAAGCATTTCCGTTGATTCTCGAGATAAATACTTTCGAATGCATTTGATATTATGCAGATGGTAAAATGCAACGCCGCATAACTTGCTAATATGAGTTGACATAGTGAGCTGCTCATCAAACCAAGAGCCTAGGTTTCTAGCTACTGTTACAGGACAAACATCAGTAGACCCAACCCTAATGCAACTGATGTTACCCTTGGCCAGCTGCTGCCTAGTACCTATAATTAAAAATTCTGTCTTATCATCGTTTAGCATAAGATTATCTGAAATCATCCAACTCCTAATGTCACAGATACAGTCAGTCATGGACTTGATGGCAAAATCAGCATCCGCAGATCGACTGGGGCTGAATGATACATACAACTGTGTATCATCAGCATAGCAGTGAACTTGTGGGAGGTGGCTTTCAACAATCTGGAACAGTTTGCGTGTGTAGATAGTGAAAAGCAAGGGACCCAAACATGATCCTTGAGGAACACCTTATTTCTCCAGAACTTGCCCGATTGGCAGAGGAAGCTAACGATATGGCAGGTGTTTCGATTAAGGTACAAGACCAACCTTACAACCGCTGTGTTATCTCGTGAACAAAAAAACATCAGTAAGCTGACGACCACAATTGCAAGCTTCACCAATCCCTTTACTCAGTCAGAAGATTGTCTCTTTAATCTCGTTTCTAAAGTTGTGATAGCTGAGAAAATCAAACTACATCTCTCTGCGCAAAGGACTGAAGGATATAAACTCTTCAGAACATTTGTCAAGAAGGGAGGGAAAATCTATGGTCCCTGATGAAAAAGCGGGACCTTCAAATTTGGAAAAAGGCGACAAAGAAGACGAAATCGTTGTCAACAAGAAGATTTTGGAGTTAAAGGAAGACCGATGTTTGTTTGCTCGTCTCATGATGGTGTGCCAATCACGACCAGAAATTAACCTTCAAGAGGCCATAGGCAAGTATGAGTTTTCCCTGATGCCAAGGTCCCTTTTGGCAGCAGATGGTGAGATGTTACATTGCTTAATAAAGACCACTCTGATGACCTTAATTGAGAAAGAGGCACCAGCAGTCGATTCAAGTAATGTGCTGTCAGAAGTGAGAGTATGAAAGGAAGTGGTCATTGTCTATGGAATGGCAGAGTTACAGTCACTTGATAAACCAGCTGTCATAACAACCTGTGCTCATGTTGCTGAAGATTTTACTGAAAAGGTTCTCCAGAAGTACTTTGAAAGTGATTACACCTGGTCTTTGACAGATCTGACTTTCCTCTTTCCCTGAAATCTGCTACTCGTGGCAAGGCGATCATCCTTATTACCGTGTAACAGACTCTACTCACATTGCCAAGGTACCCATGAAACGTTTGCTCTCTCGCAAAAGAACCAAGATGGAACTGACGGAGTATCTATCAGCCAAGGTGATCCAAAATTAAAATGCATGGGAAGGATTGTTATTTTGGCCTGGGGGTGTTACTGTCAAGGAACTCACTTTGACGTTACGCACCTGAGAAGCAGTCAAGAAGAGGCAGACACCAAGATCATTCTCCACGCTGTTGATGCTGCTTCTTGCGGTGCAACTGAAATTACCATCCATTCGCCAGATACCGATGTTTTTGTCCTTAACAAGATATCCACAGCTCTGCAGCAATGTCCGGTTTGTTACTGGAACTGGACAGAGACACCAAGTGATTAATTTGAAACATGTGGTACAGGTCCTTGGCAGTGCGAAAGTTGCAGCGTTACCTGGCCTTCATGCTCTGAGTAGTGCTGACATTACAGGCAGCTTTGCTGGAAAAGGAAAGGCCACTTGGTGGAAGATCTTTATGAAAGCCGATGAAGAGAAAATCAGCGCCCTAGCAAACCTTGGTACAAGAGGCCAGCAATCAGCTGATACTTTAACTGGCATTGAGAAACTTGTTTGCCAAGTGTACGTGCCTAACACCGTCATTCATAATGTCAAGGAGCTAAGATGGTGGCTTTTCTGGAAGAAGCAGGCCCAGTCTGAGAACTTACCACCGACACCAGAAGCACTTTGGCAGGCTATAAATAGAGCCAACTATCAAGCATTGGTGTGGAACTTGGATACCGTGCCTGAACCACAGCTTCCGTCACCAGAAACATTTGGCTGGAAGTTGGAAGATGACAAATGTGTACCAGTTATGACGTCTCTGCTTCCGGCACCAGAAGCCATCATACAGCTGGTGAAGTGTGGCTGCATTAAGACTCTTATGTTCAACAAATAGGTGCAAATACCGGAAAGCTGAGCTAAAATGCACTAACCTGTGCAGCTGTGCAGATAGTGGTGATCTGTGTGACAATCAGCTAGATACTGATGCTGAGGGCGAAGAGGAGGAAGAGATGGAGTACGAAAGGCTTGTCCGTGAACTACATTATGCGAAGTATAGAAGTCTTTGTTCAAGTTTTAGTAATTTGTGACTGCTAGAGAGAAAGGATGTGATGTGGCAGACCAGTTTTTGATGTTTCTGTATGTTTTATAAAATTAGTAGGTTTACTTATAGTTAGTTTCGTGAATTTGATCTCTTTGTAGTTCATTTCATTGTTAACCGTCAGCTCTACATTTAAAGTACCATATTGTTCTTAGTTTCGTTTCGTTTCCACTTGTCTTTTAGTTCGAACCTCAAGAATTACACAAGCTATGCAGTATACTACCAAACCATTCGATTAAAATAAACAGTGTTTGGACATCTCATTGCATTTTGATTCTAAACGTGATACTTGTGCGTTCGTCCATGCTCCATAGTTTTTGCTACGCAACCCTGTGAACCTTGGGAGGTCACATTCGTTCGAAGCTCTCGTCAATTGGACTGTGCGTTTTGTTGGATTTGGTTCCTTTTCAAGCCGAAAATCGCTCAAGTTGTATATTTACCATGTGCTCTGATTGTTATATAACATACAATCACACAGCTAGACACACAAGTTGAAATTGGACGCTGATCGGTCATGGCTGAAAGTTCTGTGATGAATAGAGACGATAATACATCAAGCAAGAAAATTACGGAGCAAAACCGTACCATGGACTGGGATGGTATCGATTCTGAAAGGTTGCGAATGCTAAGGCAATCAGGAAGTGCAACAAAGGGCCTTGTTACAAAAGCACTGAATGATTTGAGAAATTTGATGCATAACTGTACAAATGTCACGCTGTTTAAAATAAAACTTGGAGATTTGAAATTAGTGGTTGACGACCACCAGAACCTGACAGACGAGCACAGTATTTCAGAATCAAATGAATACTCCGAAGCCGTAAACCATCCGATACGCCATCACCTGGAACTCGAAATCTTACGGAGCTTAAACCCGAAGATTCCGTCAGTAAGGTTGGTTCTTGCACCAGTACAAAGTGGTCACGTTCGTTCAAGTTCTATTTCAGCCGCAAAGGCAAAAGCTGCAGCAAAAAGGGTAGTACTAGAAGCTGACGCTGCTAATCTTGAATGCTTGGAAGCCATTCAGAGAGAAGAGCTCGGCGTACAAATGAAAAGGAAACAATTGGAGCTTCAGATGGAGCTAGCTCCAGCTCAAGCTGAGGAACTCGCCTATGCTGAATCTGAATCAAGTCAAGTGGGAAGCTACCGAACTCTCAGCTAAATAGCTAACTCTAGAACACATCCCACTGTTCAGAAGCCCAATGGAAGCCACGCCATATGGTCAGAAAACCGGCGATCGGCTTGGAAACATTCAGGTTGGATGGCCATCCTCGAATGCGGTAGCAGAGAGTCACACACCTAAAGTTGAGAAAGATGATGACAAAAAGGCTGTTAGTTCGCTGCACCTGTCAGTTGTTAAAGAGGAAACAAGTGAGTGCAAATCAGCCGAACCCCTCATGGTAGATTCTCTCGCACAAAGCCTTCTGGAGGCACAGCACCAGCAGAATTGTCGTATGCAAGAACTCATTCTCTGACAGCAAGAAAGTACTCTAGCTTTAACACTACCCCAACCGGAAGTCCCAATAGAATACTGGACTTTCATAAAGTGTTTAAAAACCTTATCGAGAGTAAAACTTCGAGTCAAAGCGCCTGCCTCTATTATCTGGTTCAATATACGACTGGTGAAGTAAGAGAGCTCGTGGAAAGCTGCCTTACAATGAAAGAATATGTGGGCTACGAAGAAGCAAGGAATCTGATTAAAGAAGAGGTACGGGCAAAGGTACAGTATAGCGACTGCGAAAGGGGGGAATTTCATATATCCCATGACGCTTTGCGGCAACTTTTATAGCGTTTCGCCTGCAAAGCAGCAAATTTCAAACGAGCAGATTGCCACGACTCCGTCCATACAAGGTTAGTTTGAAAACATTTCTATCTTCTTTGAGGTTCATTTGAGGGTTTTTGCCTTTTCAGAGGTTAGTTAACGGTTTCTGTGTTACGTTTTCAGGCAACTTTAGTCACTCTATTCATCGGTGTTTACATGGGCACGGTTTAATGACCTCTTATAATCGAGTGAGTGTAGCGGTATTGGAGGAGTTTTGGCTTAATAAATAATTCATTTAGGAAGTTAATGAATGCCTGAAACTACCACAGTGTTCCGACTTCTTTCGACTTCACAATTTAGTTGGGATTTTTCGTGGTTTTGCTCCATTTCTCCACCAAAACGTAACTCGAAGGTGTCAAACTCGACATTAAATGCTCACGAATATGGCGCCAGATCTCTCTTGTGTTCGTCCATTTACATTTGTACGGTTGTTACTGGCGTTTAGCAATTACAATTTATGACTCCCTTTTTCGATTATTCACAGTCATAATACACATCTATTCTCGTTTCAGTGGAAACGCGTTCTAATGGAATGGATGAACCACAAAAGCGATCGCACGTTTCAACTGGGAACACTCCGCACAAACCAGCAGAAAAAAGGCATCGCGATGAACACAACTCACCAATTCGCCGATCACTGAGCTTCCACACAAGGGCAATTCCGTCACAAAAGGTACTAAAAATCATTTGATTTCTTTAATTGATAAGATATTTTGTGTGCACGACATCAAATTAAGACGAGATTTTTTTGAACATCGAGCAATAAAGCGCGCCAGCGGCCAAAAATCCCATAAGAGCTTGCGCGCATCTTACTTTCAGATCAGGACTTGTACCGTCGGCCATATTGTGTCGTGGTGGAAGAGCACATAGAAGTTGTGTTGAGTGCAAGCGATTAGCCAACCATTTTACACAGGTATTTTATTCAGTCACTTCAGAAAGATCTGTAAAGCTTTGAAAAACGTTTTGAAGCGGTGAATTTATCGTATTTAGTTTAACCTTCTTGCAAGGTTATAACAAGTACGCACATTGTTCGAAAAGATCTTTCTGCTGTAAGATTTCGAGTTCTCCGACTCTGCTAAGAGATCCAGTCTAGAATTAGTGTGTCAAGACTTGCATTTGGACTATCTTGAGATTGTAAACCTAGGATGAATTCTTATTATACTTCTATTAAAACAGTGTGAACAGTTCTTTTCTCATTGCCTTGTCTGTGACCGGTGATCTGATATTCGAGTTAGAGGTAGTCAAGTTGATGTGGAAGCAGCTTCTGTCACTAGCGTTACGGTTCAGTGAGGTTTCCTACAGATCGTTTTCGGACTGCTGTTGTCGTTACAGCTCGGTGTACTCTATCGCTAGACCTTGCAAAAGGTAATTTTGTCCTTTTTTTTTTTTTTTGAAAGGTATTGAGTATTCGTGGATAGGTTCCTTTAGAGTTGATTTTCAGCTTATCTCCCGCGGTAACCGGTCGTTTCGCCAACGTCTAATGTCAGTTCGCCAACGCTTATATGTGGGTTCGCCAACGTCCAAAATACTTTGTGAAATAGATCTGAAAAGTATTTACAAATTACCAAAAGATAATGTGACCTTTGATCCAAGATGAATTGTTTGATTCGGCTTGAAAATGTTCGTTTCACTCTCCCCGATCTCTCTCTCTCCCTCTCCCTCTCTCTCTCCCACGCCATCCACGGCTTTATTTGTGAAGATATAAACCGGCTGTAAAACCTTTTTATTAAACATTTGCGTAGTTAAATATTTTTGTTTGATTACGCGCTTAGAAGCGTTCACTTGTTTCCCGCAAGTTTCGCCTTCGTGTTTGTTCTACTCTCGCAGAGGGTTTTTGCATTGCTTGAAACACTGATTAAATATTTGCGGCAAAACTTTTTCCTTCCCCCACTCAACTATTAAATGCTCCCCCCACAGCGCTAGCCTGCTTCTCTATCGGTCTCTTTTCTCTCTGTTACGGGAAGAAGTAGAAACGCGATAAAACAATGTGAGCTCATTAACTTCGCTTGTGCGGCATGTTGCAAAGGAGGTGAGAACTTTTTCAACTTGAATAGGATATTGTTTAAACGTTTAATGATATCTAACTACAACAAAGAACAGATAACACCAACAATATCTGCCTGTATAAAAGGGCTGTGATTTTCTGTTCCGAATTCAACCCACTCATCTTATCGGAGTATTTTCGCTGATCAAATATTTTTACAAGAGTCACTCGAGATTGGGGCACATTGAAAGGTTCAATAACAAATATGGCGGTTCACATCAACAATCCCTCTCATGAAGTGAATTGCAAGTTATCTAATTGACAATTATTTTCAACGAAAAAGGTGTTCTTGGACGTTGGCGAACTGACATATAAGAGTTGGCGAACTGACATTAGACGTTGGCGAACCGACTTCATACGTTGGCGAACGGGTCGTTGGCGAACTGACACGTTGGCGAAACGACCGGTATTCTCCCGCACACTTCTTCCGTAAAAAGGTTCGTGAGACCCCCAGTGTTTAAGTGTTTCCTTTTCAGTTCCCCCTTAAAAATTACACATTAAGATTGTGTTCAGCTTAGCTTCAATTGTCAACTTTCAATTTCGTTTGTTGAGTTGACTTTATCATAAAATTTGCCACAAATGTTTCATTTTCCAATTCACTAGAGTTAAGTGTAGCTTATGTCAAAGTTAAAAAAAAAAGTTATTGAAGGTTTGATCTTTGTGAAGAATTGAAAAAAAAAGAAAAAGAAAGAAACTAGTCCCAGCTGAGCCTCAGAGATTGTAAACAATGTCTTCATGAATACTTACTTGTAGTATATGTAAAAAACCTACAAGGAAGGAAGAATGTTAAAGGAAAAATGTCAAGCCTGTAGGAATACCACTATCCGCCTCTGATGTTCAGCATCCAAATGCACAACTCCCCTGTACAAGCTAAAACATTTAAAGTCACTACCAAAGTCCACTTATGTCCAGGTTTGACCCTAGTTAGATGCACACCCAATTTTGACATCCAACACAAAGTGTCCCTTTAAGTCTAACAATTTGCTACCTATTTTCAACAATAAGGTAAGGGTAAAGGTCAGCATTATTTTTAGCTTTGGGTAAATGCAGCAGCTAATCTTCACTTAAAGAGTAGCATTTGGGGGACACTTTGTGACATAAATTGTCTGTATTCTGAGACACAAGTGATGTTGAAGTTGGCGAGAAGAGCAAGGGGACACTTCGTGACGCTTATTGAAATCCGCGTGCATCTAATTAGGGTCAAACCTGGACATATCTCCCAAAGTCAGTAGATGATTTGTTCCCTGAAGCTAAGAAAACTTTTTTGGCCCTCATAAGCAGTTTAAGGTGCTGTGGTGCATGTTATGTAAGGCTGCACAGCCTGTCACCCAGTGTAAACAAAAGTGTTCCACAGCCTCTGTCTGCAAACAATTCTATCCAAAATCAAGTTGGTTGTGCCCCAGTGTCATATGAACTGACGTCAAAGCGAACTCAGCGGAGGATTTGAAACAAACTTTAAAACTGTGCAAGGCAAAAAGTGGCTGAACTTAAAACAGAAGTTGAAAACATGGGTGCCTCAAATGAACAGATCTGCCAGAAAATTCTTGAAGGCCAATTTGATAGGGTAAACTTTCCTGCTTTTAACTCACATGGTAAAATTCTACCATACATATTCTACCTTACTAGTTGGTTTTTCAGTTTATTTGGATTGATAATGAAAAGATGAACACAATTCAAGGATCTTCCAAGCCCGCGAAACTGAAAACATGGCATACTGTCATGCTTGTATAACAGGGTAAAAGTTACTACTGGTAACCCTACAAAATACAGTGAAGACCCACACAAATGAACCTAGAATTTTCGAGGTCAGGCTGAGCAGGTTCTAATATTTTAGGCTATTTTTTCATAATTCAGGCTGATTACATGTAGTTTCTTAATAGGTTCTTATTTCTCAGAGGAACAACAATAATATTTCTATATTTTATTCATAAGATATGTAGACAGTATTGCACTGTAGCTTTATGGAAAACATATTTCTAGAGAAAATCCAATAAAATGCAAATCAAAGAAAACATATACACAATAGACCTAATCGGCTAACTCAATGTTGTACCCAATTCAAATCTCCTGAGATTAAGATTCTTTGAGTATTGTATTTGCATTATGTACCATTCATATTTAAATGATATGGAAATAACTGAAACAAAACGTTTTATTCCCAAAGGGTTTGAATTGGGTACAACATTGAGTTAGCCGATTAGGTCTATAACAGGAGTTTTCTCGAGGGTGATTTTTTTGTAAAAGTACCTCTTTTTCTTTGCCAGGCTCAGCAGGTTCTTGTATTTTTGGGTATTTTTAAAATGCCAAATTTCAGCCTGTACTAGGTTCTTATATGTGAGTTTGTACTTGTATGCATTATTCCCTAAAATAGAAAAATAATCCAGGCTATAAAGAGTACTCTTTTTGCGTTCTAATAATCAGATCAGAGTCAGTAATTATTACTGACTAATTCAACATCAGGACATTTTTCCTTTACCTTTGATAATAAAAAAATAAGATCACAATATTTTTCACCTCTATCAGTACTTTGCACGAATACTGGCTTTAGCAATGTTTTGGAAACATGATTGTAAACATGCGGACCTCACTCTCCAGGAGGTGTTTCTTACTAGAAGTAAAAAGTAAAAGGAGCAAGCCATTGTCTTCACTTCTTTCAAATTCCATTCAGGAAAAAGTGAATGCAAATGCTAACATCATGGAGGGCTTAGCTCTCAGCTACTCCAGAGAGAGGCCTGGAAGTCCCAAATGGGTTGAACTGTTGAGCTGTGTGGCACAGCAATACACAAATAAGGAAATTAAGCAAATGTTCAGGTTTACTAACAGTCGAGGAGAAGAAGTATCATGCACAGACTACGAATTAACAAAAGCTAGACTTTATAGTAAGATGTATGGTCCAGGAGCAG
>NC_090875.1:6842241-6844741 GCF_036669935.1 Montipora foliosa | reverse complement strand
GGAAATCTTGTCCCTGCTGGCTACACACCTTACCCATTCAGAAAGAACACAAACGAATCTTTCCTTGACAAGCTGAGGTCTTTGGTGGCAACATACACATTTAGAAGTATGGTGAGAGAGTTGCAGGAAGAGTGTGGATTTCACTTGCCATCTCTATGTTCCTGAAGTGGACCCAGTTACTAGACAAGTTCGACATGATCGTGCAGATCATAACAATCTCCTTAAGAGAATAGCTCAACATGTCAGGAATGGTGGATATGATGCTTTTGATTATGAGGCATTTGCCGATGTACTTGCTGACCCACAGAGTGGACTGACCCATGCAGCATTAGTTGGTAAAAGGCGTCAGAGTGTGAAAGATGCAGAAAGACTGATGTCATACAGTGTTGTAAAGTCGCTTGAGAGGCATGGCAAAGTTGAAGAAGCCAAATTCATACGTGTTGTTGCACAGAGGCATGAATCTTCTGATGGTAGGGGTCTAAGTCAGCTTCAACGATGCAGATACAATTATCAAATGCTGAATTTCATTTTGGAGGAGTGGATGCCCTGGTACAAGGAAGGTTATGATTTTTCCACAATTGATATTAACAGGTATTTAAGAAGAAACATGGCACACTACATTGTGGGAAATGGGGAAGGATAAAAAAGTTTTAATAATAATGATAATTATCAAAGTCATAAAAATTATTGTTCATTTATTTCAATAAAGAGACTATACTACTACCACTATCACTACCACTACTACTACTACTAATTATAATAATAATAATTGTTAGTATTATTATCATTATTTTTATTTCTATTTTGACATCACAGCACCCTAACACCAAGACTATTATTTAAGTAAACTAAGGGCAAATAAACCGTGAACAAAAACTTAACGTTATATTGCTATTGGGGTCCAATAGACGGAATGCATAAATGGTGGCAAAAAATTTAATCTTTGGTTTATGTGCTAATTAGACTCACTAGCCTCGTTTTTAAGAAACATTTCTTTTGTATTTTGTCCATGCAAACGAGGCTACTGAGTCTAATTAGCACATAAACAAAAGAAAAATTTTTCGGCTGCCATTTATGCATTCGGTCTATGGGCCCTTTTATGAAACTGTCACATGACTGTTGCATTCTTTTGCTATCCAGCATGGCGGATTTTGTACCATGTGACAGTATTATGCAAACAGCCCATTCCCAACCTCACCCACATCAATGCAGGAGCTATTGATTATAAATTACTATTAACTTTTAATTAAGATGACATGCATAGGGAAAAAAGCAATACCTTTTTTTTTTTTTTTTGGTAAAGACCAGTTGCCGGCATACGCGGCTTCTCAAGGGAGACTCGTAGAAGTTACCACTAACATTGAAAGCCAAGAACTTCGCCGACTGCAGAATGGGGTTATTGGATTTGAAGAGCACCCCAGGGCTGCAGAAACAGATGACCTTGAAGCCTACTTCTGCATTTCCCATCGTGACCTTGGATCCATCTTCACCCTCAAACAGTTTAAACCATATTATTATACAATGCTGATGCTATCTCAATTTTGATTGGCTAAAAGCATCCCGCTGTGTCATCGCGTCACATCTACAGACACTGGCATTTATGCATGTAGGTATGACGCGTTTTTGCAGACATCTCGATATCGGGAACATTTTTCATAAGACCGTACAACTTAAGTTTAGAATTTTGTTCAAAAGTTTCAGTTCGATTCAGTTTTTCCTGAAACGTTTTCAGATGTTTTAGGCTTAAATCCTTTCTGTAAACCTTTTGAATTCCGCTTACATGTAATTCACGGCTGTCATTAATAAAGATGTTTACACTGAAACGTGTCATTGCGTGGCTTACTTTCTTGTTGTTCTGTCAAATGTCTCAACGCTTCTACATTTATAATTGTATAATTGTATAATAAAACAATTATTGGATTCGGTTTTCGCATGATAGCGAAATTATCAAGGCCTCGGTTTGTGTTATCCGCCTCAGCCTTCGGCTTCGGCAGATAACACAAACCTCGGCCTTGATAATTCTCGCTATCATCCTCAACCTCATCCAATAATTGCTTATTGGCCAAAAAGTGTCAGGTAAGAACCCCAGATAAATCTATCACTTGGAAGTAATGAAGGTTATTGTTAATAGATATATCGGTTAATGCAATTTTTGACATGTTCGACATTGTTAAATCATGTGCATCATGTGCATCATGTTTCCAAATCGATGCAAGGGACATAGTTTGGAGTAAGAAATGCTGCTTAAAAGTACTTTCCTTGGCTACAAAATGCTGGTATACCTGAAGACAAACAAATCAACGCATCAATGAAAATGTACGTTTATTTTGGTAGGGAATTCAGTAAGAGAATCAATATGGATCTACCATTTTACTACTGGACTCTGAATGAACGCTTTTCAGATGAAGCTTATCCTTCCTTTGATGCAAGACCAAACATCGATGATGCTGATGATGTGCAAAATCACCCTTTGCGACTTCACAGATTGCGCATTAATCAA
>NC_090875.1:6824741-6827241 GCF_036669935.1 Montipora foliosa | reverse complement strand
CACAGTTGACGAAAATGCCATCAAGCATCACCGTTTGCCACTTTTTCAGTGGCTCTAATTCTTCTGCGTTGGCTGAAGCAGAGCGCTTCTTTCCCTTTTTATTACCAGCTTTATCAAGAAATTCGAAAGCAAACTGGGTGGATGATTCAGCATATCTGCGAAAGTTGATTTGGATCTATTGATGTGTTTAGCAAACTCCACACGAGCAACACCTTTGCGGTCCAACCATCAGTTCAATTTGGTAGCGATGGTTCCTTTTCTTTCCCATTTTCCCCTCCATCTTCCAAATCGCTTGATTCGATGACAACTGCTGGGGTTGTTGCATTTGAGTTGTGCGTCCTCCCTGTGCTTTCCACACGCTTTTCGGGTTTACTTCCTTTTCCAGATTCGTCGGTTCCAGGGTCTGTCACACTCTGTTTATGCTGTTCATCGGCAGCTTGAAATTCGAAATCTATGTTTTGCCTTAGGCCATTAAGAGCCTCTAACAACTCTTCTTTTTTGCCTTCGTCGACTCTTATTTGTATAGAAAACATTTTTTCTCAATTCAACACACAGTAACGAAGAAAAGACCGAAAAGGTCCGACTACCGCGAATATCCAGGCAAATGGGATCGTTTTTCACTGTCACAGCAATAACAACACCATTATTATCTTCATGGGGCACCACAACTTTCTTCAAGCCGACACAATCTAAACCACCGGAAATGAAAAAAAGCAGACAGAGAAGAAACAGCAGTGCGTTCACGGATCGCATCCAGCAGTCGGAGTGTTACACGTCCAGGAAAGTGTACATCGCAGATGTCGTCCATGAGCAATATTTGTCAAACTGACTTAATCTCAAAGGTAAGATTTAGATTAAAAGTTAACTGTTATTATCTATGAACTTTTTACCTAGAGGAGGATATTTTACATTGCCTGAATTTTTCATTTCGTTCACATTCTTTACTCCCCCTTTCCCCCGCCCTCCCAAAGTTTTTATCATTTTATCATTTAGAGTAATACGGGAAATGATACCCACACCCCTGACTAATGACTAATGATGCCCCTTACGAGCCAAATTTCGCAATTGCCGGAAAAATGTCTTATGTTGTTCAGTAACAACGTTAAAACTTGTTGGTGTTAATCTGCAGAGGCTGAAAAGGAAAAATGAAGACATGGAATTAGATAAAGGAAAGGCGTTGGCAAATGCTTTCATTTCTATGGAGGACTTGTTTTGGGAACATAAGGTATGGAGGCCTGTAGGGGACATGCAAGATAATCCCGGGTAGAGAAAAAAAAACTGTAAATGCGAGATAAAAAAACTAGAAAATGCGAGATAAAAAACTAGAAAATGCGAGATAGATCATCCAGTCTGCCACGTGCGTTGAAAATGGCGTTTGCGAGTACTGCGTTTACTGATTAAGCCTAAGCGCTTGTTTCAGTGATTAAGTCGAAGCACTTGTTTAAAATATTAGCTTTCAATTTGCGGTTTGGCTAACTACACTTTTTATGAGATCGTCTGAACATTATAACGCTTGTTTCAGTGATGAGGTCAAAGTACTCTTTTAACATTGTACCTTTCAATTTGCGATTTCGTTAACCACACTCTTTATGAGATCGGCTGAAAAATAGCACTCGTTTACTGATTAAGCCTAAGCGCTTGTTTTAGTGATTTGATTGAAGCACTCTTTTAATTAACAGTTTAGCTTTCAATTTGCGGTTTGGTTAACTACACTTTTTATGAGATCGTCTGAAGAATATATAGTACTGTGCAAAAATAATGAGAACGAATTTGCAATTTCGTGCAGATGCGCGAAATTTCGCATAGCATTTCGTTTGAAATTTCGTTTGGGGAAGCGAAATTTCGGGCAACATTTCGTGTTGGTCAGCAAAATTTCATGTGACATTTTGTTTGGCAGAACGAAATTTCATGCGACATTTCGTTTGGCGGAACGAAATTTCCTGCAACATTTCATTTTGCGGGACGGAATTCGTTGCTAAGGTCTTGGACTTTACAGTTTCAAACGAGTCACAAAAAAACGCTCCCGCAGGCAAAACAGCCTCAATGAACTATTGGCCCATTACACTAGAGCGCAAAACGAAAGATATTAAGAATCTTTCAAGCCAAGTTCTTGCAAACGACGAGGTTAAACTTCTTTCTAGAGGCCTTAAAGTTATACCAACACCTCCAGTTCCTAGCTCAATCAAACCCTTGTTAAAGGATTTCGGTCATTTTGCTAGAACAATGCACTAAAAATACATGTTCGCAAGAAAGCGGAAAACTGCTTCCCTGTCAAATCAACCTGGCAACCACCCGTTCAAAACTCGGTTGCTCTAGAAAATTACTTGGAAGAAACCAAACTCGAAATTGCTTCAGCTAATTTTCGCCCTCAAATTGATAACATTTCAGCAAACGAAAGAAATGCTATTAGCGCATTAAAATGCAACATCAAAATTAACCTTTAAAAAGCCGACAAAGAAACAACAACGGTCATCCTCGATACTGCACAAAAAAAAAATAG
>NC_090875.1:6804741-6822241 GCF_036669935.1 Montipora foliosa | reverse complement strand
GTTTGAGACTGTATGCAGAGAGATCAACCAATAGACCATTCTCCAAAATGGAATGGTATTCCCAGTTGTCTTTTGTTGCTGGTGTGGAAACCTAAACACGATTTGGGTATATTTTAGAACGCAAAAATGCATTTTTGAACTGTGCATTGAGACTTAGGGTCGATTATTAAAACATAGTTTAGACAAAGTTTAACAAAACCGCGTTCTAAGCCATTTTCAATATTGCCAACAATCATATCTAAATATTGTCTGCTGCCGATGGTAACAAGAAGGTTTTCATTCCAGACTAGACAGCAATTTTTCTTCTTAAAATATACCACTTATAAATATAAACAGATTTGGAGGTCCACTGATTGTCTTAAGCAGCGGTGTAAGGGCCGATTTACACGGTGCGATTTTTGTCGCATGCGAGAAGCTCGCGACAGGCCTAAGACATAACTTACGATTGTCGTAGCGTTTTAAAATATGTTTTAAAATGCTAGGACATTTTTTCTGACGTACACAATAATCGTAAATCATGTTGTGGGCCTGTCGTAAGCCGTTGTCGCATGTGACAAATCGTACGGTGTAAATCGGCCCTAAGTTAGACTTTGTTTAAATAACTGGCCGATATCAAGCATGTCAGATATGTGGATGCGAGAAATTCCAGCATCCAGATTTTTCCTGTTCCTCTGGCACAATATCCGATCATGACCCATTCTTGGACACTGTTTTGTATCAAGCTGAACAAGAGTTTACAGGTATGAAGATTCTTGCTCCTTGGGTACTACTAATTAAACTGTTTGGTACTCGAACTGAGTTCATTCCATTTGATTTCAAAAGCTCACCCAATCAAAACAGGGTTTTTCAGGTCAATGTCATCCAGCCTCGTACATGTATGTAACCCACTTGAACAAAGTTAATCCAATCAATAGTTTGTCATTTGGTGAGGTGAGTTCAATTATTTCGATTTGTCGTGGGTGAGATTCTGTTTTTTACTGTAAACTAGAATTAACGAGGTCTCTAATATTTTGTTTGTAGACAGCCAGATGGTGTTTATTGGAAAGACCAATGTCCAAATCCGTAAAGAAGATTTTGATTATGCGAAGGCAGGTGGCAAACCAACAACAATGGCTCTGCGGTTCGTCGATAAACTGTTTACCAAGGAGACTCTTTCAATTTCCACGGTACATGGCACAAAAGAGTTTACAGCTCTTGATCCAAAGACAATGGCTGCAATACGATGTAAGATATACTTACTATGTTGAAACAAAAGTGTTTACCGATGGCAAACGAAAATTAATGGCTAAATTTTCTTCAAAGCAGCTATTTTAGCTCGCAGAAACCATTCTTAAGTGTTTTTGATTATGCGTAGCCAAGTTAAAATGAATGCCAACCTTGAGAATGTCAGGCCGACCTTTTCAAGTTCTCCCATTGACTTAGTGTGGCTTATTTTTCTCTTAAAATTTAATCGATTTTTATCTCACTGCAGTGATCCAGAAGCATTTAAGAATAAAAAAGTCACTAAATTTTTAGTCAAAGTCCCATGACACTGCCCCTTTAACTCAGCCGTTTCCTCGTGTGTGTGATGAGATTTTGGTGAGGTTTTCGATGTTTGATATTGTCCTCGTGCTTATCAGGTCATATAACAGGCTATGTTTAGTAATGAGATATTGTTTCTTTTTAGGTGAAGTGACTTCATCATTTTCCTATCAGTGCCGCAATACAGAGCAGATGAATCGCATGCGGGATCAGTGCAAAATAAGTATAGGAAAGCGCTGCCAAAACCTGAGGAAGACTCAGGGGAAAAAGGACCGAAGAAATTTGGACGCACAAGTTTCCATTTCCTTTATGGCCAATGAGTCAGGGGCACCCAACGTCAATTTTTGGAAAATATCTGTTCGAAAGACGATTTGAGATCTAGAATTTTCGGAACATTTGTTATAAAATTTCTTGCTTGCCTCCCTGTAAGTTTTGATCCCTATAATTTTCGGATCACTAGACTTTCAGCTAGCAAATCCGAACAGATGAAAAATTGTTAGGGGATAAAAATATGCCAATATCTACCGTTTAATACCAAAAAACGTTTAACAATGGTATGTTAAGTGGTTTTGATCCATATTCTCTTTGGGTGCCCCTGACGAGTGTGTTCCTGAGCATGTGGTTGGCAACTGCCGGATTTACTAATCGTTCATAGTGCATGCATGAGTAAACTCAAACTTATGTCTACTTTCCACTAGCAATTGCTGTAAATTAACAATCTTTAATTTCCTTCTCTTAACTTCAGTCATAAAAAATATCCTTGGATAACATTTATATTAAATAAGTATTCTAACGGAATTGTCAGGCGGTGGTTCTACGAACAGTTATATTTCTTATGCAAGCAAAATTTCCCCACGTTACATTACAAGCAGCAGTCAAGGGTTCAATTCATTTGATGAAGGGACTTATGGAAATGGTAACAATTGTAAAATTCCGTGATTAGTATCAAAGGTTTGACTTTTCGAAAATATTTCTCTAAATCTTAACATGGAGAAGTATCAATATCACCCCAAGTAGAAAAGACCCGGAGTATCATAGCACATCTAGCAGAACTTACACGTTACAACAAACAAACGAAGAGAAATCTGAGTGATTATGAAAACGGAGGCGCATTACCAAACCCAAACCAAGACAGATAACGAAAATACCTTGCTGAATTGGACATCAGCCACGTGTCGTCAACGGTTGTTGTTCCCATACATATTGCGGGAGAGCTTGAATCTGTGGTTGGGCTTTTCCTTCTTGTAGCTCAAAGGGCCAAAATTAAAAAAAATACCCTACCGCTGGAACTGCACAGCATTACTTGGGCAGCATATAGGGGAAAAAAACATGCTAATATGATTAAATAGGCAAACGATAGCACACAAAAACATGGCGGGGGACGAATGCAGGAACACTGACAAGTGGAAAGCATGCCAACGCAGAGTGTGAAGCACATTAATTAACACAGTGAAAATAGATCATGCACAGAGCACGAGAAAAATGGACGCGTAATTCTCAAGCCAAGAAGCTCAACGGACTGCTTGTAGTTTACGTTGATAAAGCCATTTGAATTCCTCATGTTGAAAGAATTAATGTCCGCTTGTGGTTTGTGTGACGTTTTGCGTGTCTCATCTTTTGTATACAGCCTTGAACCCAGGCTCTCTCTCATTTGAGAACAGAGAGAGCCTGGGCGTGATGCATAGTTGTTTACAGATGGACAAAGGTTTTTATTAATCTTTTACTGTGTATTTGGAGGGTTTAGCGAAAGAAGAGCATTTCAACAAGTTTTGAAGGTGCCAAGAAATTACGCAAAACTACTCTTGGTTCCTTTGCCCAGGCCAGGGCGTTAATTAAGCTTGTCATGAACATAAACGTGGGAATTTGGATATCCAGGCTTGATGACTGATTGCTAAGGATCAGTGGCTGATTGGATACGTCATGTTGTTTTTTCGGGGGTAATAAAAATAAATTCACAAAGTAACAAATATCGAGCATCTCACTGTAGGACCGAGTTCTTTAGTTCTTCAGTATATTTTCTGTAGTATGTGTACGCTTTGTCCAAAAATCACTGCAATTGTAGCGGTTTTGCGGAATTCCATTGCTCTTTCGTTCCACTAAGTGAGCACGACTTTTTGCTGATATTTCGCTTGTCCGAAATTTCGCTGATATTTCGTTTCCTTTAGCGCGAATTTTCGTTGATATTTCGCTTCTTCAATTTTTCGAAGCCCTGAGCGAAATTTTGTTTTATCTTACGAAATTTCGCCGACTTCCATGAAATTTCGCATGTCAAATGTGCGAAATTTCCAGCGAATCTTCGACGAATTTCGTCGAAATTCGCTCTCATTACTTTTGCACAGTACTGTAGCACTCGTTTACTGATTAAGTCTCAGCGCTTGTTTCAGTGATTAGGTCGAAGCACTCTTTCAAAAATTTTAGCTGTCAATTTGCGGTTAGCTTAACTACACTTTTTAAGAGACCGTCTGAGGAATATAGCACTAGCTCGTTTACTGATTAAGTGTAAGCGCTTGTTTTGGTGATTAGGTCGAAGCACTCTGGAAAATCAGTTTTAGCTTTCAATTTACGGTTTGGTTAACTACACTTTTTATGAGATCGTCTGAAGAATATAGCACTCGTTTACTGATTAAGCCTAAGCGCTTGTTTCAGTGATTAGGTCGAAGCACTCTTTCAAAAATTTTAGCTGTCAATTTGCGGTTAGCTTAACTACACTTTTTAAGAGACCGTCTGAGGAATATAGCACTAGCTCGTTTACTGATTAAGTGTAAGCGCTTGTTTTGGTGATTAGGTCGAAGCACTCTGGAAAATCAGTTTTAGCTTTCAATTTACAGTTTGGTTAACTACACTTTTTATGAGATCGTCTGAAGAATATAGCACTCGTTTACTGATTAAGCCTAAGCGCTTGTTTCAGTGATTAAGTCGAAGCACTCTTTTCAAATATTAGCTTTCAATTTGCGCTTTGGTTAACTACACTTTTTATGAGATCGTCTGAACATTATAGCACTCGTTTGCTGATTAATTAAGCATAAGCACTTGTTTCAGTGATTATATATTTATCACGTTCTTAAGGCACTAAAACCACTGTCGAGCCACCAAGCCACTCTTACATATCTACTTCGCTTTAAAGGCACTAAAAACACTGCCGAGCCAGCGAGCCGCCGAGCCACTCTGTTATATATCTACCTAGTTCTTAAGGCACTAAAACCACTGCCGAACCGGAGCGCCGCTGAGCCACTCTTCTATATATCCCTTTCTCGTTCTTTCATCACTGAGCATAACTGACGAGCCGACGAGCCACTTGAGAGAGATAGACCTTGAAAAGTGGCCCTGTATTCTGTAGTTGCTCACGCGACTGCCGAGCCGGCAAGCCAGCCCAAATAATAAACCGGAAAAATTGGCCCTGTATTCTGTAGTTGCTCCCAAAAACAGTTGCTAAAGATTTCCACTTGCATATGGAAACAAAAAAGAAGTACTCATACTGGAATTTCAGTCTTTAATTTACAATATACAATTTCAAAAACAGTTCACAAAGATTTCCACTCGTCTACCGCACAAATGTGTTCATCAGCTTGCGCCTTTGTTTTCAGTCCCTAATAGGTTACATATATATATATATCTTACATCATTCAAAAATAAAGAAAACAAATCCTCGTTTCTATGCATATATCTCCACAAAAATTCTGCCAAATAGGTAGAAAATAGATGTTTTGTAACTCCAAATTTCGGTAGTTTGCATTTGGCTTGTCTCCAGTGACCTTCGATTTTGTTGGTGTTGTCGCCATTTTCACTTACAAATTCTTTTGAGTGGTTAACTGTTCTGTGGATATAACCATGTTCCTCCAGATTACAATACGCTTTCCAGCAGTCTGATACAATAATTGTACCTGGCTCAATCCATTTCTGAATAATAGGCAACAGTGTTGCTTCATCTCTTCTCTCAACTGCCACTAGGAAACATTTCCTGCTGTCTTCCTCTATACTGCCGAATACCCATTGCCCATCCACATGATGTCCTTGATGATACTTCCTTTTCCCAAACTTGCTTTCATCAATCTGCACAATCTTTCCCTCTCCCCCTATTCTCTCACTATTTTCGAGCAGAGTGATTTCACATACTAGCTAGCTCGTGTTTTACCTGTGCCTGATCAAGGTCTTGACACCACCAATACGTCTGTTTAAGAATCTCTTCTAATGCCATCTTCCTTTTTTCAAACCAGCTTCCTTTCCTGATACAAATCTCCGCCTTGTGCCCTTTTCTTGCCTTCTACATTCCCACTTGAACAAATCGAATCGATCCTCGCATCCTGCCAAGCCCGTTTCACAATCACAGATGGGACACAAACGTTCTTTTGCCATCAGACCTTCCTCCATGAACCAGTCAATCAACATCTCTTTATCTACCATAAACGGCACTAAGTCATTGTACCGCCACTTCTTGTGTTGGTTGTTTCGGCCATAGCTTCCTGTTTCCAAAATTCCGCACTGCGTTGCTTCCTCCACTTTACCTTTCGGAACTTCTGGAATGGTTTCACCAATTGCGGTGGCTTGTCAAGGCCGTTTTGATCCTATTGCAACTTGAACTGCCTTGTCAACCATAAAGTCTCTGCTTAAGAGCCAGAAGGCTCATCATGCCGGCGCTTATCTCCGGTTTCAGTAGCATGAAGCGACTAGGAGTATTTATACTCCCCCCTGGATGGGATGTTAGTCCATCGCAAGGTTACCCCCAGCATTACGCCGGTAGCCATTTATACACCTGGGTGGAGAGAGGCACCGTGAGAGTAAAGTGTCTTGCCCAAGAACACAACACAATGTCCCCAGCCAGGCCCCGAACTCGGACCACTCGATCCAGAGTCGAGCGCACTAACCATGAGGCCACCGCGCCTCCCACTCTTGTCAACCATAATTCTTAAATTTTCCTCAAAATATTCGCCTCAGCACTTTACTAAATTTGCTACCACGGACTTGAAAATAGTATGTCGCACTACAGCAAGACCCTTTCAATAGTTAGTTATTAATCTCGCATCAACTGTTTTAAATTGTTTTAAAGCGAACTGTAACACCGCGCCTCAAAGCCACTACTAATCAAAGCATGTGCTCATTTTCACGCCAGTTTTCACTGTTTTAATCTACTAGAGCGCTACCCATGAATTTATTCATCTTGTAACGTTGCACACTGTTACTGTATTGTTTCCATGGAAAGTGATCTCAACTTCACAATCGGTAATTTTAACACGCGGCTAAATAAAGCGACTAATGGAAAGCCGTTTTTATTTTCCGCTTGTCACATTTCTTTGTTTATGTTTACGCCGGCATACTTATAAAACAACTGTTATAAACAACGTTAATTTTCATTATCATATAATCTCCGTTCACAAAAGCAAACCTGCCCGACATGAAAGCAATCGCATATCAATTCGCCCTTCAAATTCCTTGAAACACTATGCATCCTCCTTTGTTCTTTTTAATTTACCAATTGGTCACAAATAAAAACACAATACTGATGGATTTTCACTATTTATATAGCTTTTAATCTTGCTGTGAGTCACTTCTAAATTTCTTTCTAAAGCCAACCTTACACCCACAATTAATTTTCTCACATTATTTGACCCATCATCCGATACATGGATTAAATGAAAGTTCCCAAAGGACTCCTAATTACTGACTCTTTTGCAAAGACGTGTGTGCGTGACATACTATTGGTCAATGCTGTTATGCGACACAATGCCATATTTACTTTCAATAGCAAGCCTGCCTTTTCGTTGGTCCAAATATAACTTACACAAACTTTAAACCACAGCTTTCCACTGACCACGCTTCACTCAACATCACCAGCTCGATCGTGATCACAATTGTTTTAACATTCAATCCAACTGCTTCGGCATGTATGCGCTTTTGAAACTGAACAAACAGAACGAACAGACGTGGGTGAATATGCAAAAGAGATTGAATAAGGTGCAATTTCCTTACGACAGACTTTTTAGTTCAGATGTGCGCAACTTTGTTAAAAACAAAGCTCTTTCTGTTGGTAGTTGCGAAGGCTATTTTGTCCCATCGCTTTTAACAACTACGGCCTTCGTTCTGGCGTCCAATCAAGCAACAGTGCAGACATTAACGCACAGTCAGCCACTGAATATATTATAATCGGTCTATAATTATTTGTTGGATATCCAGGAACAGGTAAATTCCCTGAATTCTCGTTACCTACAATTGCTAGTAATCTTTTCATGTAACACAGTGCATTGATCATTCCAATTCCATTTTCACAACCAGCACTATTATAGTCTGTAGCTAGAACTTTCTGATTATATATTATGCTTTTCAATCATAACAGGAAAATCGTCTGCAATCCAGTATGCAGCGCAGGATCCCCTAGAACATTCAGATTTGACAGCATCCATCATCAACAAAACGACGTCCTCTGGTCTTACCAAACTACTAGCATCGCAGAGAAAAGGGTTTATTCTATCGTCTCAAGTGTTCGATGTGCTAAACAAACTAATGAAATCTGATGATGATAACACGACCGGCGATATCCAGTTGCTGTGTAAGCTGTTTTCAGGAGAACGATCCTCCTACAATTACTCAACAGAGGAGACCCGGATAATCCAAGCGAACACACCTTTCAGTATTCTAGGATCCACACAACTGCTAAACGCCGCTAAATTGATCGCCAAAATGGATCAAGGCCACGGTCTTATTGATAGGATGCTGATCGCCACCCCACTGGCATTGAGACCGAAGCTAACAGAAATGAAAAGTGCTAAACAACAGCTTCAAACTGAAGTAGTTGAAGACTTCGCCGAGTGCTTCAAAAATATCACTGACACCTCCCTGGAAATACGATTCCACTTCAGCGACGATGCGCAGCAACTCCTGAGAGACAACACTGACCAATTTGTCACTGAAGTAAATGATGCCATCAGAGAAGGGAAATTTCCTCCGAAGTCAAAACTCCCGGAGCTGGTGCCTAGAATTGCGACAGCCCTGCATGTGTTCAGCCATGCAATGGCCGAATTGTTAGCAGGTGTGCCAGCAACATCACCATCAGCAGAAATTCAGAAATCCACCTTAGAAACAGCAACAGACTTTGTAAATCACCTAGAGAGCCAGAAAAGCACTCTGTGTCACGTAAGTTACACTTCACACATTTAATGAACAATTTATATTACGTACAGTATATTACGTTTATAACAAATCTACAGTAATAACCAAAGTATAGATTTTAAAATTGTGTAATCTCGGCTAATTTTCATTTTGCACTAAAACCAAACTGTGTAACAGCACCCTCTGAACCCCAATTCCGTTCCCTTCCCACACAGACACCAAACATAAAACATCTTATGAAGAATATAAATAAACAAACTTACATAAATTATATGCTCATTTTCAGTTCTTAAAGGAAATAATGAACGCCGCTTGCAATAAGACAGTTGAACAGCCTACAATGCAGACCATCCGCAACGAGATTCTCCTATCTCAAGGGCCAGCTGTATCCTTCAGAAGCTTCAAGCACGGAAAGAGATCCCACAAACATATATCGGGAGCAGAATACACCACAGCCACACAGTCCCTGCAGCAGGACGGATTTGGTGGGCTAATAGAATTCAGCGTTGCAAGAGCCCAAGCAAAGTCATCAAGTCAAAACCGAACCCATGGCTAGGCACAACTGCAGTTAAGGACACTGATTTCGATAATGCTTTCTCTAAAGCCATACACAGTGACATTTCGGCTCCTATGAGGGCTTATTTACAAAGTAATCACTACCTTCCATCATACGTTTCCCACAAATTAATAATGCCAGTGATCGAAAATTGAAAGATTTTAAAACCCTACACTGTATATTTTGAAATTAATTACATGTATCTTAAATTTGTTGAACCCTCTCAATGTTTCATTTACCATTTGTGCATGCGTTTCACAACATTGAATTTGAAAAGTTGCTGTTATTTACTTGGAGTTCAAAACTATAGAAAATGTGTGTTTGCTTTCACCAAATAAACCACTTACGGAATCCATAAATGACTTGTATTAATTTTATTCAACCGCAGGAAAGCGTAACTGTGGGAGCAGCAGTTTTACCCCCATTTCATATACTTGCTTTTTCCACTGCGGGAGTGCAGGAGTGCGGGAGCAGTAGTTTTACACCCATTTCATATACTTGCCTTTTCCACTGCGGGAGTGTGGGAGCAGTAGTTTTATCCCCATTTCATATTCATCCTTTTTCCACTGCAGGAGTGCGGGAGCAGCAGTTTTCCCCCCATTTCATATTCATCCTTTTTCCACTGCGGGACTGCAGGAGCAGTAGTTTTATCCTCATTTCATATTCATCCTTTTTCCACTGAGGGAGTGCGGGAGTGCAGGAGCAGTAGTTTTATCCCCATCTCATATTCATCCTTTTTCCACTGCGGGACTGCGGGAGCAGTAGTTTTACCCACATTTCAGATTCATCCTTTTTCCACTGCGGGAGTGCGGGAGCAGTAGTTTTATCCCCATTTCATATTCATCCTTTTCCCACTGTGGGAGTGCGGGACTGCGGGAGCCATAGATTACCAGCTCAAACTTTCATCGACTTCGGGACTGCAGGAGCAAGCGTTCAATGTCACGCAATTGTGGCCGGGTATTCTGAAGTTGCTCTGAAATGCAGACATGTACAAATGTTAAATCGTGAAATATCTGTTAAGGCTTCCATGGAATTATGAGAAATCAGTTTAAATATGTATCGAGTATGCCTCTTGTTGACTTTTCAGGAGCAATCATGTTATCTATTAAATTTCAATCTGATTAAGTTAATTACATGGAAATGGTTTAATGATTTTGCCCAAATTTAATCAATTTAGTTTGTGCTATTGTAGCAACATTTATCTCCAGGCTGGTTTGGGAGGAATACATGTACTGTCAAGTTTTGACCATACGTTTCATTGAGAAACTGATTCCAGATGCCTGTTCACTGCGACTCTGCCAAGTTCCGACCGGCTTAGTTTATTTATGTATTCAATAATGAAAACATGGAAATAAACTTATTGCCAGCCACCAGCACCCTGTAATTAGGCGTTCTTGTTTCAGGTTAGCGCAGAAGTCATAGTTTATGCGCAGCAAAGCACCGTTGCCTCAATGAATTACTTCAGCAGACACAATAGAAGGCGCTGTATTTATTTTACATATTTATTCTATATTTCAGCTTATTACGTTCATGAAACAAAATGGTTTAGAGCCTTTGACAGAGAGATTTATCGTCGAAAAGGTAGGGGGATTTGCTTCCTCTCGTCAGTCATTATCTAAAAGAATTAACTGAACTGTTGTCACTTGTGTTGTTGAAGACCATTAGCAATTATCAAAAACGTACAATAGAAAAACGAAATCGAAGGCGTCCACCCAGATGGACGAGCAGATTGCACTCCTAGATTCGAGTCACTACAAGACTGAAGACGACAAACAGCAGGCTAGGTACCAATGACCTAACGGAATAGAAACAGTTTTCAAGAATGATGCAAACGACTAAACTCAGACGAGAATTCTTTATGAGACAGAATAATCGATAAGCCTCTGAATTACCACACCACACACTTGGTATTATGTGTAAAAAGACTGTAATGAGCATGGTTCTCTTTGTTACTGGGCTGCTGTAGGGAGGCCCACTCCAAAACATGGGTCAGTTTCAAGATGCCATGGCTTTGACTTTTATCTGCTATGAGTGCCTTTTTTTAAAATTTTAAACGTACCATTGTTTGGGTAATTTCTTATATCTGTGAAGAACCTACAATAGTACGTTTTTTTATATTATTTTGCAACTCCGGCAAACTTGGGTGTTCATTCCATTCACAGAAGCGAGTATTAAGAATAATACAAGAATGTAGTAAATTTTAAATATTGTTATTCTTTGATTGATGTCCGCCAAGACTGACTTGGCTCACCGCTTTTTGTGGTTCATAGGCTCGGGGGCGACCTCAAGGGATCGAAGCCTGTATACGGCCCTCTCCTTAAAATTGCTGGTGGCACCTATACGAATTTTCGTTTAATATAAAATTTATCACATACGGGGCAAAATTAGTGAAGAGACAGAGAGCATTTTTTCTTAATCACGACGGGTTCCTTTTGGCAAGGACATGATTACTTGATTGTGAATGGTTAGCAGTTGCTTGTCCAGAGCAACCGAAGTTACGAGAGAATCTTTCATATTCTGAATACGATTACTTAAACTGCTTGTTGTCCACACCTAAGACACATTTTAAGTATTATTGCTGTTGACAGCAATGATTTATTGAATTTTTGAAAGTGTGTTAAGTTGATTGTCATTTGTGGTGGCATTGAACGGGTTTCTCCAGATAATTTTGCCCCTTATGTGATAAGCATGTAATGGCAGTGTGCCCTTGTGCAATTGAAGATAAATTTCACTTGTATTTTCAGAGTTTTCAAAATTGCCCTCGTCATGAATTTTGTGAAACTTTGAAAATGTGCGTGAAACCCTTTCTTTCCCTCGGGACAATTCAATTTACAGGAAGTTATTATCGCCTGTGTGGTAGCCAAACACGGTGTGCACGGAGGACGGCGGTGTTAACTTGTGCATTGTATTTAAAAAAAATACAAAACTTCAGTGCACAGGACATCAAGAACAACTGTAATTCAGTTTTGAAATATAATAGGCAATTTGCAACAATACAGTAACAAATATTATGTTACCTCTTTTTTCGAAAACATGATTATTCAGCTGGATTCGTCGAAAAGTTTTACGGATATGAAAAAAGCAGTTCAAATTATGGTACGCTGCTTATGTCAGTGCCTGTATCCCTTTAACAGATGTTCTTATTAGTAGGTGATAGAACTTGGAAATATTAGTATGGCAAAAGCACGTATTAAAGGGATTAGTTTATAAGGAAGGTGGGAAGTAAAACATGCAAGGTTGGTTCTTCTCAAGCACGTTGATGAAGGCTCTGATGAAAGGCTAAAGCTCACGGCTCCAAAAATTGGCTCACGAATGGTACCAAATTTACTGGCCTTTTTAACCTTGTTTGATACGGCTAATTTCACTTCAATAATTTTCATAGCAATCCGTTGCTTATTTTTTGTTTTCAAAGTATTTTCATTGGGGCTTGTCCTCTTTTCTCTGTTTTCGTTATCCACTCCGGAAATCTCATCCCTTTGTGCTGCGCGTTATTACTGAAATTGTCTCGCTTCTAAGCAAAAGAATGGAATTCCCTAGTTTTTAAATGGCTATCGGTAAGTGAAACATGAATTTTTCATTTCTGGGATTTGTAAAGCCTCAGCTTCAAGCTTACCAATTATTGGTCATGTGATAAGTTTGTTGGAACTGTGCAGCAGTTGCAGAATATGAACATTGAAGTAGACAGTCAGAGATAAAACCCATCTCGCAAATAAGAAACCTAGGTTGCTATTTCGACCCTTACCTGCTGCTAATCTGTGCCCATATCACAAAGGTAGGTAAAGTCTGTTTCTACTGCATAACATTACAATTGTCTTATGCAGTATCTACGGAGACATGGCCTTCATTGCTGCCGCCAGATTAGTAATGGACATCAGGGCCCAGTTGTTCAAAAGCCGATTAACACTATTTTCAGATTAAAAATTAACCAAGGAGTTTCTTTCTTTACTGCCAAATGCTGATATTCAGCAGAACTTTACATTAGAAGAAGTCAACCTTGAAAAACAAGAATAAGCAAAAGAAACTGTCACCAAAAAGTTGAAAACATGAAACAAAATTTTACACTAATCCTGGATTAAGTTTATCGGCTTTTGAACAACCGGGCCCTGGGAGATCATCAGGATTGATCTACTGTGAACATGCGGAAGTGTATCACATCAATTCAGTGCTGTCTTACAATGGCTACCATTGCAAGCAAACATACATTTCGATATCGTATTATTGGCTTAGGGCCAAGTCACACTAGAGGGCAATTTCGGATTTGTTCAGGACAAATCTGACTTGAAATCGGCCAGTGACAAAAAAAATTGTCCGGAAAGATACCGTCGCACTTGAGAACAAAATATGTGAACAAAACATCACACCATGCTGTCCATCCACAAACCGCGACACCATGGGTCTCAAAATGTTCTCGGCTGACGAAGATGTACGGCGCAAAAAAGTTTAAGATGATCCCGGCATTGAGCCGTCTTCGCTGAACTGAAAGGATTCTTGCTACGAGTCAGAACTCGTTGTAGACGGAGATGGGCTGGGATTTCCTCGATCGTTAAATATGTAAGGCCTAGGCATCGGATAGATCCATCCTGGTGGATATTGAGGAAATTGTTGCCCCATTTCGTACGGAAAATATTGGTCGCCCGCGCCTGAATTCATGTTGTTGCGAAATGAGAACGTTATCAATTTTACCGCGAAGTCTATCGCATAGAGACTCTGCTACATATCACCTGTCAAATCATTTCCGAATCAAGACACGCTCGCTATTGTTTTCTAAGATTTGTTTCAGTTTGGCCTGCTCCAGAGGTAGTCGACGGCATCTTTGAAGTTTGTCCGTCTGCGACCAAATTTTGTCCTTCGGTGGACAAACCGGTCGCACTTGGTTTTTCATTGTGATGACAGATTTTTGACATAAGTAAACAGTTTTGTCCTCTAGTGCGACTTGGCCCTTATTCGCTATATGTCAGTATTACTAACTACGAGTTAGAATTAATTTATAAGTATTTTGAATATTTGTAGATATTACAGATTGATTGTTAAGCTCTATTGATCTTTTTTAAAGATTGTGCTCCAGAAGTAGTAAATTAGTTTTTATCATTTGCAAGTTGCCTATTTCGATATATCACATTTCAGCTAAAACCCTCTTTGCGGTCGCCTGTTATAAATCAACAAATCAGTGCATACCTGAAAATCATTAATAATTGAGATTTCTTGAAATGCTATAATACGTTGATTCATGGAATTCAAAGCAAGAAGGCGATAGCCGGTGTTATCTCGTCAAAACGGCGAGCCGCAAGTAACCAAATCAGTGGTCATGGGTTCAAGTCCCACGCAAATCTGAGCCACGCTTTCAGGCTTTGGAAATCGAATAGCGCGTACGACAACCCTCATCGTTTTCTTAGCATATCTTGTGCTTTTCAGGGTTAATTGTTACTACAGTAATTTGGGTGGCACATTTGCACGTTTGCGGGTATTAGGTATTGCCCAAAGGCATCCATATTAGCACACTGTTTACACTGGCGATTTCGGAGTTCAGATGCTAACCATATCATAGAATTTCGAATTTAGAATTAGAGCCATGGATTTTTAATGAACTGCAAAAAGGAAGGAAACCCCTTTTTCGATTTATGGGGTCATAGCCTCTTAGGGCCCCAAAATATGCCAAAAAATGGGGCAAGACCCATTTTATGCAAACATGGTACGCATTGTTGACATGGAAAAAGTATAAGGCGTATATCAATGTTTAACAGGGTCCAGATTTTGTGCTATTTAGATAAGTACCATTCCATTTTTCCTCCATTGTATAAATGATCCGTAAACAGGGAGTGACATAAAACAAACATATGTGCCATTACGCTGTTTCTGATTTTTGTGTTATGTGGAAATGGTGTTTTGTACTGATTTAGGGCTCGATGGATAGAACCTCAGATAATGCTCTCTTTACCTATAGATTGATAAATCAGCTGTCCACTTAATGTCAGATAAACAACTGGAAGAGTTGGGGATCACTGCAATGGGTGACCGTTTGCGTATCCGTGCGTTTTGCGAAAGGAGCAGGCACACAGTAAGGGAGCAGAAGAGTCGTCAAGACACTATCGAAAAGATGAAAAGCCTACTTCACCATCAACAGCCCTCAAAGAGGAGTCATGGACGCGATTCCCTTGGGCAAAAGGATGCGAAAACTAACAAAACTTTGTTAAAATTCGAATTTGGTTGGAAGCACTGGTGCCCTCGAACAGAATCATACAAGCAGAAGAACAAAACTAGCGGAGGCGGGACCAGAATTTTGGAAGTACATAGAGATGCATCTGTGAAAGACTGTTTGCAACTGGCAAAAGAGCTGTTTTTCCCTCTTGGTGTCAGTCCTGAAGGAAAGCTCGAAGACATGGATATAAGTGTTGGTGACTTCAATGGTACTTGTATAACTAACGTAATTGTCGATGGCGAGGCCGTGCCTTTCACAGCGGAGAGATACAAACAAGCAACTGGCTTTACCAGGCCTCGGTTTTATGTTTTGACTAAGGAAAAGATGTCCCTTGTCTCGTTTTCAGAGATAAAGTGGAATAAATAAAGTACGATCTGTCACATCACGAGCTATAGTACATCTGTGAGTTCTAATTTTAGCCTGATTCCTATTTGCTGGCTTTTGACAGTCGACTCTGAAATGGCTTCTTTCCTTTTCCGTTCGCTTGCTGAGGATTTGTTTGTTTTTTTTCCAAACTCTTGCGATTCAAGAAAAATTAATTGCCTAACTGATGAATTCAACAGTAGATTTCTCTGGAAAAACCGATATCACACTCATCCCTTCGTGATTCATGCGATCAGTCAGTTTTTCAGGTGAAATTAACCGTGGAATTCACTAGTTAGGCAGCGAAGAAAATGACATAATTAGGCAATTTCCGGGAAAACCAAAAGGCGGAAAGTTCCAAAGCCTTTTTATTTTCACTAATCCAGCCAGTAAGAATAAACAAGCCCGGAGCTCCGCTTTTAGGCTTGGCTAAATCTATATATTAAACCTGATAATAGATGACTGCAAGGTTTTTGAACAGCTTCAAAATCTCTGATATGGATTTGTCCATTCCAGAACTAATATTTGGATGTAAACTAAAAGAGTAACTGTATCTTTATCAGATAATTATAAATACACTCATTTGACATTATAGTCAAACCCTTAATATGGACACCTCATTATGTGTGACAGTTTGCTTTGCCCCTGGGAAAGGAGGCTCCCACATTTTCTCTAAATTCAACCTGCTAAATGCAAACACTTTCTGTGACACCACCCTCAGTGCCCTAACTAAAGAGGTTTGACTGAAATGCGTTTTGCTTAAATTTCTTTATTAATTATTAATGAGTGTTTGAAAGTTCACTTTACATGCATATTTTGATCCAGATGTTTTGTGCAATTTATTTTCTTTTGTTCAAATGTTTCCACATATTTATAAGTATGCAAAAATGGTGTTAAAAAACATGCACTTCTGTTAAAGCCAGATCTGGGGATTTCCCCCGGTAACTATGAAGTGACCCCACCAACTTTTGTAGGAAAATAGAAGAAAAATAGAACCAAACAAAATCCTTAGCTGTTGGATTCCCCACCTACTTGTATCATTAATTAGCCCAGCATGACAGCCCTGGAATGTTTTTTGAAGCTACATCCTAACATCTATTAGTTGTACCACATTTGCTTCTTGCCAGTTTTTTGTTAAATGCTGGTGACAATTGTTTTACTTTACTTTTTTTCTTTTTTCTTTCTTTCTTTCTTGCATTCTTATTTTTGCTGCAGATGAGTCTGTTTGCGCTACCCAACTACAACCTGAGGAATTCCTATCTGATAATGAAAATTCTGGTGAGAGTTATTTTCCTTACATTTCATGCGTATTATAGCTTTTTTATTATTTTGTCTGACCTCCAAGCAGTTCTGCCAACTGAGCATGGTCAGTCTACAAAGGTGTTTGATTCTTTTCCATTTTTGCCAAGATGAACAGATAAACAAGTCTACCACTTCTGTACTTGATGACATGATGATGTCATACACTAAATTCCTTGCCCTGATTGGCTCTTGTTTTAGCTCTTGACTTTGTTCTTTTACCTTTGCACCTGTACAATTCGTCATGCTAAGGTTCTATAATGCTGCCACATTGTCAGCCACGCATTTCCGCTCATTTGACTCATAACCATGATTTACTGATTCCAGATCTGAACCACATCAAGCTACTTAAGACATGGTTATTGCATTTGAAACATGTTCTGGGAAATATTGGTTTGATTTCCCCCATTAATGAATTGCTAACTTAAATAGAAAACTTTATGAATGCTCTACCAGTACTTAAA
>NC_090875.1:6792241-6794741 GCF_036669935.1 Montipora foliosa | reverse complement strand
AATTAGCCGTGAACGAGCAGAATACTTGTATAAAGAAATACGCAAGTTCTGTCATGAAGGAACTGAGGATTTAGTCACCCCTCCAGTTCCCGAGTAAGCAAGGAACTTTATTTGTTTTGGAAAAACTTTGACAACTTTCTAATTTGCCCTTGTTGTAAATAGATTTCTCAAACCGTTGAAATATTACATGTGAATACTAAAATTGGAAGTGTAACATTGTGACTTTATAATTTAACTCAAATAGCCTTCCCAACGAATTAAAAGGTGTGTAAATTTATGATTAGTTTGTTATTGTCCAGTTACTGATCATATGCCTCGCCGAGATGAGGATTCACCAGTGAGCCTGATGTTTAATATAACTAAACTAAGCGTACAGCTTATACCCTAAAATAATTACCCGGAAATCGAAGGCGTCTTGCCGACTTAACCAGCGAGATTAGCGGGAACAAAGAGATCCTTTATCGAGTGTGACCATTGTTTTTACTTTTTCACGGAGGCGGCCGAAATTGATTTATAAATCTAGCCATCATAAGCATAACAATGTGATTTAAATTTTCGCTCTTACTATTGAGAGGGTATAAATTGCGCCATTTCCATCAATTAATTATAAATCTCTTTATAATAAGTTTTTATTTCATGTGCGAAACAAAACAAGATGTTGCACTGTGAAAATGAACTCTAACTCAACTGAATCAGCATTTATCATCGATATCACCGCGGGAGAAAGTGCGATTCTTTGTATGTTAGTTTGTTGTTTGCAAATCAAAGGCCCGCTTTAAACGTCGCATTTTACATGCGCCGAATCGAATTGCCGAATTAAGCGCATGTAAACTGCAACGTCTAAATCAAGTAAATGCGCCATATTTCAATTCGATGCCAGTCAGTCGAACATACAACTGAAGTTCGACAGTTGATTTAAACGCTGTATTTTGCATGTGCCGAATCGAATTCAAATTATGTTCAATAATTTCTGTTTGCTCGAATGGGAATTTAAAACACCTCGCTCGCGCTCAGCAATTTAATTCGACACATGTAAAATGCGACATTTAAACCAGGCCAAAGTGTGAAACTAATACAAAGTTGTTAACAATACTGAACGTGCGATGCTAATTATGTCATTCAGTACTGAATAAACTGTAATGCTCCGGCTTCAAGCTCCTTCAAGAAGCAGCTTGATTGATCTTATACTTTTTGTTCTGTTTGACACCGGCTGGCATGTAATCATTACTGTCAGAAACAATTTTTATCCGTTTTACGCGTTGCTTAAAGTACGAATTCATATCAATGTGTTTTTGACACCTATTGTCTGGGGCGCACTTGCAAAAGCACACAATAAAAACAAAAAAAAATTCATTTTGCCGCTTTGCCATCTCCCGTTCTTTTGTTTGTGAAGCTATAAAAAGCAAGTCAAACAGTAGATACACACCACTTTATGCGTACCCTGTGATCAGTAAGAGAGCGAAGCGTCAACATGGCTTTATGACAACTTGGCTTTACGTTCCAAGCTGTGCCTTGTGTATTTTTATATTGATAAAACAACTTGTATTGTTGAAACAAAAAAACTGAGGCTAAAAGACAGCGAAGAAGTATTCTCAAAATCGGCCCCTGAAAAAGGAGACAAAGTAACCCTAAGAAGCAGTGGTAAACTCCTAGATGCCATGGTGATTGCAGCAGATGGTAAGTAAACTCTATTCTCTATGTTCTTTTTTGTTGAGCATCGCTTAATAGACTTCCAGATATAGTTAACTTTGGTTTCCCACATGAAGTAATTCACTGTATTCTCTTGTAGATTTCGAAGAAAAGCTAAACAGGGAGGAGAAGTCTTTTGTCGAGAATCCCGAGAATGCCTGCCTTTTTCCTGCGGACGGCAAGAGCAACAGCATAGAACGCAATCCAGACGAAGGCAAACAAAAAGCAAACACAGCAAAGAATCAGAAAAAGGTAGGCTGTCGTTGTTTTCCTATGGTATACATGGTAGCAAGTCATTTCGATCGAAGACAAGAGTCAGTTTGATCGAAGACTAAATGTTTATAAAAACTACAGTTTTGCAAGCTTATAGATAATAATAAAAGTTCTTGTGTTGTGTAATGATTGCGCGAAGTAATATGCGCAACGCGGAAACGCGGTGTTCAATTGATTTCCTTTGTTGTCTGTGTTTCTTTCTCGGCGTTCCTCATCGGCTATGCTCAATGAGCTATTCGCTATAACGTGCGTACACTGAAACACTGGGTTTAAGAATTTATTACAAAGTCAGCAAGTGTTCGCTAAAACTGCACTCTAAGTTAGTTTTAATGGCGGTATCCAGTTCGAACGGAGTCAATACGGACTCGCTATCTTTTGTCAACTGTTTTGTGCCTGCTGGTCGATCGTCACTGATCACTGGTGAGCTTGCCACCAGGAAGCCTGGCCACCAACGAATTCACCTGCAAATTACATTAAACGAAAGCGAAGAGACTGAAATTTGTTCTACTTTCTTTAGTTGCATAACTCACACAGGTTG
>NC_090875.1:6784741-6787241 GCF_036669935.1 Montipora foliosa | reverse complement strand
AGTGCATGCTTAATAAAACTGAACTGTATATTAACACTAGCAAAATATCGGGACCTAAGCGATCTGTTAAGATCACCGATCGTTTCACATGTACCTCCGCAAATGTCATTTATTGCATAACCTTTACGTTATGCAATAAATTATACATTGGTGAGACAGGTAGACGACTAGGTGACCGATTCCGCGAACACCTTCGCGATGTTGAGAAAAATGACAAGGATGCATCTAAGCCAGTCGCTCGCCATTTTAATCTGCCTAACCACTCCAAAAAACACATGGCTATCTGCGGCCTTTCCCTACATCTAGGTACGACGGAAAGCCGCAAGAATCTGGAACAAAAATTCATCTTTCAAATCGGCACCCTTAATCCTCACGGTATTAACGAACGCTTTTCATTTAACTAATATATTCCAATTTTTCACGTTGCCATGTTACCACCAATAGCGTAGCTCCTACTCTACTATAAAAACTACACGTAACCCATAATCCCTTGATTCGCTCTGACGAAGGGCTAACGCTCGAAACGTCAGCTTTTAGAATCTCTGTACAGTGGCCAATTTACATTATCAACTCCGTTGATAAAACCAAATTTTTGTATACTACTTCCCCACCAACGCAGCACCACAGTTTCTTTAGAAACTACCCCTTCATTCATGTATGAATGAACTTACAACTTTAAATTAATATTATTCTGAAATCTATCATTCCCATCTTTCTTGAATTGATAAAATTCTGTGGACTGTTATTATCATTACATATTTTTTGGCTTTGAACATAACTTAAGCACATCACTCGCATCTGCACTTTAGGGCATTTGCGTGCACCTTTGCACTTAGTGTCCAAACTGAAAATCGGGCCCATAAAGTGTGTTGTCCGTCTTCACATTTTAAGTGGTTCAGAAGGTAACAGGACCAACTTATCTAACGTTGAATTCAACTACGTTTTTACTGTAGGAAATCAGCTTAGATGATGAGGAACGTTCAGACTCGCAAGAGAGCGAGACTGATGAATCAGATGGTTTTCTAGAAGATGAAGTGGAAGATTCCGATTTACTGGAAGATATAGCTGGTGCTATAAACAATGATGGCGATAGCCAACCGATACCCGAGCCTGTAGGACATCCGTCTCGTCAACTACAATCCCTTCTCATGTGGTCTCTTTACTTTTTGATTGTTTGGCAGTACTGTCACTTGATAAGTGACAATGCCCTGCTTATGCTGCTAAGATTTTTTAAAGCCTTCTTAGTTTGTATTGGAAGTATTATTCCAAATGGTGCGGGAGCAGATTTGGTCCTGTCTTTAGCTGCCCTTCTGCCGATAACAATATACTCTCTACGAAATTTCTTGGGTATTGATAGGGACAACTTTGAGAAGTACGTTGTATGTCTCAAGTGTACAAAATTATAGACCCGAAGATTGCCTACGAAGAGTCGGTAACCAAGTTTTGCCAGTTGCCTGTGGCAACATTCTATTTCCACGATCAAAGAGAAGGAAGGCGTGTGGGAGCAAGCTTGTTAAAAAAGTTATTTTGAAGTGTGGCACACCTAAATATTATCCTCTTAAAGTGTATTGCTATAAGAGTGTAATTGATGCGCTTGAGACATTTCTGAAATGCCCAGACTTTGAAGAAGCTTGTGAAGTTTGGCGTGATCAACAAACTAGTGATCAATTATATGGAGACATTTACGATGGTGCAGTTTGGAAGTCCTTTTATCGGTGGAATAACCATGAATTTCTCGCCTTACCTCGAAGCTTTGGGCTGATGCTTAATGTCGACTGGTTTCAGCCATTCAAACATCGCAAAGATATGTCTGTCGGAGTATTATATATGGTGGTTATGAATCTTCCTCGCTCAGAGAGATTCAAGCGGGAGAATGTCATTATCGTTGGCATTATCCCTGCGTTGTTTAAAGAGCCACCATCACTCAACACCTTCCTAAACCCACTGGTGGATGAACTTAATGTGCTGTGGCGAGGCATTAAGGTGAAAACAAGAAAATCACCTGTCGAAGGATCGGAGATACGTGCTGCCGACATACCTGCTGCACGCAAACTATGTGGTTTTGTAGGACATACTGTGAATCGTGGCTGTTTGCACTGCGACAAGTTTTTCCCAGGTGGTTTTGGAGTGAAGAAGGATTACAGCGGATTTGATCACAGTACATGGCCCAAAAGAACGGACGATTCACACTGACAAAAGGCCAGAAAGTTGGATAAATGTAAAACCAAGACCCAGAGAAAGAAAATGGAAGCTAAGCTTGGAAAGAGATATACGAGTCTGTTGGAGCTGCCTTACTATGGTAGTATTACCATGTGCGTGATCGATCCAATGCACAATTTGTTCATAGGAACAGGAAAAAAAATGTTTAAACTCTGGTGTGAGAAAGACATTCTGACCAAGGAAACGCTCAAAAAAGTTCAGGAAAATATTGAGACAGTGGAAGCTCCATCCGATCTAGGGCGACTTCCTGGCAATATTAGCTCGAACTATGGAGGCTTTA
>NC_090875.1:6777241-6779741 GCF_036669935.1 Montipora foliosa | reverse complement strand
TCTGGGTAATGGTCGAGAGTCAAGAGTAACATGTCGAGATTCCAGAAATCATCAATTTTAACACTTCTTATAACAATCAGAGCTTGCGTGATTGTTCCTTTGAACCGATTGAACTGAAATCTTATCATAAGAAATAGTCAGGAAACACGCTAAACCCTGTGGTCACGCTATATTTACGCATATTTTCACCATTTGCCATCTGACAATGATGACTTCTATTCCACTGAAGTAAACTGGAACATCATTATCTTTATTGCGCTACGAAAGAAATGAGAAAAGGTATACGCGATCTCCTAGAATAACAACTATTTTGCGAATAGTCTGTGCGCATCTATCCAATAACTACACTCGGAAAACTAACTTTACGATAAACAAATTAAAGATGACACAGTGCTGACTGGAACATCGAGAAACAAATGGAAAACCGACGTTTTTTCCACAACACACAAAATTATGTATATCGCAGGATATCTGCTGAGTGCAACATGACCTTAGTTGGAAAGTGATAAAACATGTTGAATAATGAAATAAAATACATACGCATTATAGTCTGATCTCTCATCTGAAGAACAAGCCGATTTTCTTTCTGATCTGGGGAAAAAAGTTGTCCTTTGAGAGGCATTTAATGAGGACGATTCTGCTTAATTCATATGACGATTTCTGGACTGAATTTTTCACCATGTTGGTGCTTGCCCGCGCCCTTGTATTTGAGTCACTGTGTGTGTTTTAGGGGTGGGTGGCTCGGGGTGGGGGGGGAGGTTTGTTTATTGGCTTTAATACCTTTTCCTTTTGACAAGGGTTTTCTTCTCCTTCGGCAAGGGGCAGGCTGATATGTCAATGACTTCAGTCGTCTTCGGCAGAGATACTGTCAAATCTATGACATTAGCAGTGTTCTGCTGGATCAAAACAATAAAAACCCAAATTGACTGAGAGCAAGTAGACAAACTCCCTGAGGGGATTAACAGGGTGAGGGTGTTTTTCATTAAGAAATTGGATAGAAAGAAGACAATCGGGCGAGTTCCACTTCAAGGAGCATAGAAACAAAATGGCTAAAAAACTAGACTCTGAAAGCTGAGAGGTTTTCAGAAGTTTCTGTAATCGCCTTCTTGAATGGACCAGTTTATAAACAGTGCGGTAGAAAGGGCATTCCTAAAATCTTGGTTGGCGTGGCGGCATGACACGCAAGGGTTCATTTTTAGAGCATTTGCCCCACGTCAAGGTTCTCAGATGAACCAAGCAGAGGTAGTCCATGTTGGGTGGGTCCATCATGATCTACCAAACTTATCATTATTAGATGCCTGTCAAGCGGATATAAGGGACGCAGTAACGCTCAACGTAGAACTGAAAGCTTATGAACAAGGCACTGCGGCACACGGGACTGGTCCATCATACATCCAACATCAACGGAAAAAAAACAGCGAACAAGTTAAAAGGGCCAAGCAACTTGGTCAAGATATGTTTTGTGCAAGCCAGGGGGTGTCCGGTACAAAATCAACCCCAAATCAAAACATCATCCTTGTAACAATGCAGCAACAGCGGGGAAAAAAGGCAGCTCACTATCATCTAACTTCATACTTCAGAAAAGTTTCCCACCAGAAGTTCACAGTTCGAATCAAATGTATCTTGCTGCATTCCGTGATATGTGAAGTCAATCCCAGAGTGCTACAAACTCTGTACTAGCAATCATGCCTTCCGCCTCATCGGCTTCAACCGGCCATCCAGTCACAACCCAATCGTTCTCTGTGCCAACAAGCATAGCCAGTACCTAGTTGCACTCTATAACCGTGGCGGAATTACCTCCCCTACATCCAACGGTACAAATACAATCCCTTCAGTGGCACTCAGGGATGTCTCCACATCCATATGAGCTTGTGCCCCTCCCAGCAAAAGCTCAGAAATGTTATGGATGTGGCGCCAATTTTTTGAATAAATATCATTCGCCGCCATTAAATATTGCCGTGAGACACATGGGTAGGCGGATCATACGTAAAACGCGCAAACTGGTCAGCTTGTTCACAGCAATGACTATGGTAACATGTACTACCATCCACATCCTACGCATATACGACGAAAAAATCCGATGTTCACTGGATTAGTATTTGTTTCACCCATCCTGTACAACTCTTTGGATAATAGTACTAAGAGTGTTGTGGATTCATATGAGTTCAATTTTATTTTTAAAAGCTAATTGAAAATCCTGAAAATTCTTTGTTGTCCAGTTTACACATTGAATGGAATTGTTTTAAAACGCTTTGTGTACCCTGAATAAATTCAGATCTAAGTGGAAACGGTGGTTGTCTTGGACTGATGTGTTTAAAATCATCATTCTTTATCTCTCACTTGTCAATTGTTTTCCGGTTTTCTTTACTAAGCTGTTGTTTTCTTGGTACATATACTAAAGAATGTCCCCAAAGATAATTTCCCCAGTGATTGTGTCTCAGTCAGCACTGTGTCATCTTTAATTTGTTGATCGTAAAGTTAGTTTTCCGAGTGTAGTTAT
>NC_090875.1:6759741-6769741 GCF_036669935.1 Montipora foliosa | reverse complement strand
GAATGCACACATTTTCCAGCATTTCGGCGACGGCTAACCTGGGTTAACAGTAGGAAAAATAGCGTGCGTTGTGGCGTTCATTGCTGGGTCAAATTGATCAGTTGGATAATCGAGGCTCTCCTGTCGTTTACTATTCAATAGCGAGCTTACGCAAACAGGACAGCTGGAAAGAGTCAGGACGGCGAGAATGCCGAAAAAACTGTCGGGCCGTCCTGAGTCTTCTAGCCTTCCTGTTGCGTAAGCTCCCTATTGTGACGAATGAAGGAACGAATCTTGCTCCTGTCTCCCTCTCCATTCTGAAGTCATTTAACAGCTTACACTATTTTTAAAACTTCATTTATTATTACAATCATCTTCGTTACTCAAGCGAGTAACAACAAAAGTCTATTTACAGTTCTCTGGGGTCCACACACTATAAATTCAGCATGCATTTCCGAGTTGTGATGTTTGCTTACGCTGTTACATGTAAATCGTTGAAGAAACCAAAATATTTAGAGTAACAATAGTTTTCTACAGGTGATCGCTACTAAACACTTTAAAGAACTATTTTTTAACATTAACTATTTCGAATGCTTCTTTTTGGTTTCAACTTTATACTATCGCAAAGAATGCTAACTTAAGCGAAGACTGCAATTGTGACAATAATTAAAGGGACAGTGTCATGAGCTGCGCACGCGCGTCGTCACTCGCTCTCGCGCTCTCGGAAAATGTCGGACGCCATTGTGGATTTGCCGGTAAGTGAAAATAATTGGCATGTATTTTGCATTCATGACTTTCATGTAAACGAGGTCGCTCAGAATTTTTGTATTTGTTCATTAGGAAGCATCTGCTACTCCTTCAACGGTTTGTAAATGCAAAAGTGCGTGTACTACAAAGCGCAAGGAGAACAGCAACCGAGGATGCCCTTGCAAAGGAAGAAATGTGCTTTGCAGCAATAACTGCAAATGTGGAACAAGGGATAAACCTTGCAGAAACAGAGTATGTTTACAGTCAGAAATTCCCTGAAGTTGCAGGCTGAATTGGCTCTAAATTTTCTTTGCTTTTTGACTTTTAGGAGTTACAGGATAATACATCTCAACCCGCTCAAAGAAGAGTGCGACCTAGACTCGATGGGTTTCGTCTATCGAGTGGCGGCGATGTTCCAAGTGAAGAGCAACAACGCATCAAAGAAAACAATGACGTGAAGGTAATCCATTCTCTCGTCTCTTGTACAATCGGTGCATCTCGAGGGAAGTTGCTTTCGTGTGTACGAATACCTTCTTGCACTGCCACGTGTGTATTGTAAGTGCGAATTTTTTCCACTGCGGCAACCAAAATCTCGTATAATGTAGACCTTACTACACTCCAACTCCAGATAAGATCTGGAGAACTCCAGATTCAATCCAACTCCAGATTCAATCTTGTGTGGATAAATTTTGTACAGTGGGCAATTTTTAAATGTAGATACCTATTCTAAAAATTGAAATGTAAATAAGCTTCTTCTTTTACATATATTTATTACTATTTTAATTATTTACTATTTATTTATCTCCTAGTATAGTGTACTCTGTTTTAGGAGCATTTTCATTAAAGCATTTTCATTAAAGACAACATCATTCCTTACCTTGTGTAAATGAAATATTTTAGATTATGTGCTTGTGTTTCTTGCCTGCCTAGCATTATTATTCTCAGTTATTCTAGGCAGCCAGTGCTCTCCTATTTTATTTTTATTTCTCATAATGTATTTATTTAACTAGGCAAAGTGAGAGAAATAAACTTGTTGTTGTTGTTGTTGTCAAGCCTGTTAGCTTTGTATGTGATAAAAATTTGTGGAAAATGTTTACCCACTAACCCTAACAAGTATTTGGTTTCAATTAAACATAACTTTAAAGTTATTGTTATTATGTTGGCCGGCATCCTTGTGATATAATTCAGCACAGTAATTACATTGCTTTTAAATGGTTTTAGGATTTTATTGCTACTCTTGATGAAGGGATGGTGAGGAAATTGGCTGTACGAAGTCTTCGCAGAGGAGTGGGGAGTATGGATTATATTCACACTCTCCTCATAATGGAGGATGACTTAGATGCAGAGGGCACAAACATGGTTGGGGAGGAAGACACCACCGAAACTGCACTTGCCAGCGCAACAACCACAGCAGTGGCTGAACCATCAGCTGGTGAAGTTGATCCTGGCCCGTCAGGGAGTGCCCCACTGGTCGAGTGGTGTGTATGTAGCCTGTGCAGGCCTATGCCACAAGCAATAGAAAATAAATGCTGCCAGCAAAGAAATTGCATAACAACATCTGCACGCTTTGGCAAATTATGTCTTGATCCTGATGTACTGCAACTGTGCATTCGTAATATGGGAGATATCAGGAATGATAGGGAGGACAACAGCACAAGAGCTTTCCGAAAAGCTTCTTATAGGCAATTTATATTGGCCAGACATGGGCACTTGGGGAGAGGGAACAGACGTGTGTGCCCTTCTTGTGTTGTGTTAAAAATAAGGGCACAGTTCCCATCACTCACTGGGGTTTATATGGGGTATAGGGAGCATTAAATTATTCGTTGGAAGTGGATTTCACTGTTTATTTAGAAGCTACAAGTCTATTCAGTGTTTAAGCAATGAAAACCAGCTGTTATTACATGTACTAGCTCTCATCATATATACACAATTGTTCAACTTCAAGCATTTTATGAAAATTTGTG
The DNA here is from genome assembly GCF_036669935.1 of Montipora foliosa. Classification (NCBI taxonomy): domain Eukaryota; kingdom Metazoa; phylum Cnidaria; class Anthozoa; order Scleractinia; family Acroporidae; genus Montipora; species Montipora foliosa. The sequence continues at coordinate 6,767,051 of NC_090875.1, read as the reverse complement.
CAGCTCATCCATAGAAATGCAGAAAAAAAATCAATTGGCCAGTATCCAGTTCTTATTACCTACAGTCCCACACTTATTCCAGTGAGTGACATGACAACCACTTGTACTTCTTTCCATTGAGCAGTTTTTCAGTTCGAATTTTCAGGATGAGTTTCCTTGGTGTATGTAACAGTAGCATGAATTTTTCATTGTTATAGTTCAACAATAATTATCTCTATTTATCTTTGGATTACCAAAATATAGATGCAAATGGTTACTGTATATGAATACATGTAGCTTCAACACAAGATTTTCTCCAGTTTTCTTTGGATTACATGTAAATAGATCCTAGTGACTGCTCTATATTTGAATAAAATAAATTGATAAGTAATGGTGAACTAGGTAGTAAAAATTATTTTACTCCCAGTAGCACAAAATAAAGAAAGAAATTATAATTTTATTCTCTCAGTGAAAGCTGCAACCATTGCCCTGGGAAATTTCTAACTGGTGCTCAAAACAAAACAAAAATTCTTTACTATTTTATATTTGAGAGTAGAAATCTGAAGTCTAATTCGAGTAGTTCCAAATGTGCTCAACGTTGAGCGTGAGTTGTAACTGATTAATGATATACTCTGGGAACAAGTAACTATTGTTGCAATGAATTATAATAATGTACATACAGATGTGAGTTATTTACTCTCATTGAGCACTGTGATCAATAGATGCATTGACACTTTTTTCTTTTAACGTTCAAAGTTGAACACTAGCTTTTTTGTAAAATGATCAACACTTACTTTCTCACCCAGATATGTTACAAATTTGTGAGAATTGAAGGCAAAAATGTTACACTAAATCAACAATTTGATAACATCAACCCTGTGTTTTAATGCTCCATAGGTGAAGTGTTGTTGTCTGTGTCCTCTGGATCATTATCCTTAGAGGGCAGACTAAATCTACTCCTCCTTTGCAACAATTCATTTGAGGATGGGGGAGGGTTAGCAGCAATAGTGGGTGCCAAAAGCCTAGGGTCACTTGCATTGAGTGACACATTACGTGTGACAATATCATTATCTGCCAATCTGCTATGTAAAATTCTAGCTATGAGGAGTGGGATGTACTCATAGGTCTTGAGAGCCTTGACAGTTCTCAAATCCCACTGCTTGGTCCGTTGATTATACTTCCGAGAGGTGATCTCGCTGCCTGACTTATTGGTGGCTGAAGCAAGACCTAGATGGAAGTTCCAGTCCATGGCTGCTAGGTACTTCCTAACCTTGTAAGCCCTGTAACTATACAAGCAAAATAATGATAATTTTAGCTCAGTGTCTTCCTAGTCGTGAAAGGAGACATCTCATGCACCTTACAGTTCAATTTTATGGAAACAACATGTTATAATCTAACATTGTTCCTATTTTTGTCAACCAGACATGACAATTATACATAACATACTATGGACTATGGACATACCTAAAGGGTGTTCTCTTTGGTGTGTACACTAGTGACAGGCTGTTGGCACATTCGATGTTGCCTGTGTGTCTGAGAAAAGTAAGAAAACAAATGGAAATGCAGCCAGCTTAAAATTTTATGGTGTGCTAGTTATACCAATGTGACATTTACCAAGGTAGCTTACTTTGAGTGAAACAATTGTGAAATACAACTGTACATGTATCTTATCTGCACGATTAATTGTTGAAACGGATTCATTATTTATTACAAAGTTTTGCCCTAAAGTAAGTAATGTGTTACCTGAACCTCACATAGTATTTGAAACTTTCAAGTAACTCCGGGTTTAAAATTATCTTTTGCAACTCTGCATAGTCATTGTCACGCCTATCAAACCAAGGTAGACTGGGGTTATGGACCTGGTCTTCGTGGTCGCATTTCCCAGACAACCAGACATGTGAATCACACACATGGTGTAGGAGGCCAATCCACTTATCCTTGTAGGAAAAAAATGAAATAAACAATCAATACATCATTAAAAGTATTAAACTGAACTGGCAACTCAAAGTTCATAGAATGAATGCAATAGACCAAACTGTAGACTGATCATAAGATAATGGGAGTTACTTACTTTCATCACCTTTAAAGCCTCTTCATCAGATGTGGATTCTGACTGCTTACACACACAGCAGCAATACCAGAAGTGCTTGATGATAGCATCTGACCAGGCTTTTATTTTACTCATGGACTTGGCTTGTCCTATCTGACAAAGTGCAATAATATTATGTAATTGAATTTATATGTTATCCAAACAACATTAGAGAAATTGTATAACCCACAGTAATCATTTAGGTTCTTGATGAAATTGGGTCTGTGCAAGTACACTGTAAAATGTTGAACCTTCTTGCACCCCTCCCAAAGAGAAGCACTACAGTCACAGCTGTAGGGTATGACAATAATCCCTTCTTTTTTGTTTACATCAAGCTGTAAACTCGGTGATTTTACTGCAAATGCATACGGAGTACCTTGGCCAAGCATTTCCTGATGCTCTTGGACTTGTGCCAAACATCAAGGCTATGAAAGACTTCCCCAAACTCATTTGCTGTGTGAAAATAGCAACGTAAAAAATTAAGATAGGATTCTTACAAATTTTGCTACGTGCATCAAATTCTCATTTTTGCATCGATAATAATAGTAATTATCAATTACTCACCGAAGTGGAGGTAAATATCCACCACTTTCACCGACACTGAGGTGAATAATTGTTTTAGTATATACCACACAGGCTGAATAACTAGCAGCCCAAAGAGTAACTTTCTTTGTGACAACATGCCGACAAAAGTCCTTTTGTTTTTCTTCGGCTGCTCGGAGGTGAATACTACTTGCCTAATCACCTCCAAGCTAGCCAATCAGTACGTGCGAAAAGCACTATTCACGTGTGTGGTATATACTACTACTACTACTACTACTACTACTACTACTACTACTACTACTACTACTACTACTACTAATAATAATAATAATAATAACAACAACACTAACAAAAATAACAATACTAACAGTAATAGTAACAATAATACTAATAATAAAAGCTACCAATTATACTAATAGGTATAGCATATTTGATCTGCCTGTTTGATCTATCTCTGCCTGACAAACAAGATACTGGTAAAGTGTGTCTGTTACTAGAATAGTCAGTCTATTTATAAAACATTACATTACTCTATATTTTCTGTTTTGACTTACAACACAAGTAAGGATATCACAACAATAATGTTGACTTACCAATAAGCTTTTTAATGGAAGATGATGCATCAGTTGCCAACTCAACGACATTAAGTACATTTTTAAGCCTGGATAATGCATTTTTCAAAGCGTCCTTTTCCATGTTTGTAGATGCAAGGCCCACGTGACGCTTGTCCCTCACCTCAATTTCTAGGATGTAACTTGAGGTTATTTCCATCAGGAAATAACATAGGTTCTTGGCACTGAACCCAGGAGAGTCACATTGTCCATCTCCACCCACAACTACCTCAGAACCAGCAAACTCCTTCACCAACTCTTCACGCATCCAGGACCACCACTCCTCAACTGCTGGAAACAAATATAGTCGCTGCATACGATAGAAAGTTGAAGATGACAGAAAGGACAGGCCCATGAAGTCAGCCATTCGACTGACTTTGCTGAAATTGTTGCCTGACAGAAGGATTGCTGCTGCAGCCTGTAAGTTGTTGCTAAACATGCCATTTAACTCCTCAGATGAGGCAAACCTGAAGGTGTGTCCATCCTTGCACCATGTATTTACAACAAGTGTTGTTCCCACAAAGTGATGTTTGACCTGTAGGGCTTTGTCACAGTCAGGTGTCTTACAACTTCCCTCAAACAACTTTAGAAAAAGGTCTAGGGAGCAGATAAACTTTCTCTCTCTGGCAAGTTTAACCTCTTTACGAAACTTGAAGAGGTCTTCACCTCTGCTTAGTTTGCGGTGAGGCCCACATTCTGGTCTATCCTCCACGCATGGAACATCTGGTCTGTCCTCCACACATGGAACATCTGGTCTGTCATCCACACATGAAACATCTGGTCTGTCATCCACACATGAAACATCTGGTCTATCCTCCACACATGGAATATCTTCTGTAGGCATCTCAACATCAGATTCCTCCACAAGAGTGCCCACATCTTCCATCAAACTTTCATCATCAGACGAATTGCTTTCAATGAAATTCAGACTGAAAGAGATCAAAAAAATAAATGTTACCTTAAAAAGTAAATAACAATTAATGAACAAAAGGTAGGGAAAAAATAATGGGAAGGTGTTTCAATTTTCACATTAAAATCTACATGTACTTACTCCATTTCCTCAGACTCAGCACCACTATCATCTGAAATGGAGTCATCAGCATTCAACTGTAGGATGGCAGAATTATATAGCTTCTTGTATCTGAACAAAACAAAACATTAACATGACTGTAGTCGTATTCAAACATTTTACTAAACAGTCAGTTTGTTCAATTAAGAAGATCTGTCCCCTCATTCAGCATCTCTTCCTGTATGATACATGTATAAAAGGTAAAACCAAACCCCAGAACTAGTTGTGATCTGGTGGACACTATTTGAGAAGGCTGTTATCATAAAACAAGTCCAAAGGTAGGGATATCTATATAATGCTGTAACAAATTTTAAGCATTGTTTCTTGCAGTTACTAATAAACTGTTTTTACATGTACTTCATGTGCAAGAGATAATATAAATTCAAAATATATTATCAACATAAAAACATGGGTAACTGACTTGTTCTGTAAACTATTCAAAGTGCACTTCAACTTTATTTCATACCTCACAATTTCAGAAGAACTGTCTTCTGACTCCTCTGCTGATCCCTCATCGTCAGTAAAAAGTGAAGAGTTCAATTTCAAATTGGAACTGAAGACAGAAGTGAAATGAAATGTTATGGAATGAAATGAGTGCGACAGTCATGAAACTGTTTGTGTTTTGGCATGCACCCAGATAAACCAAACTCGTACTTGTATGTATACAATTTACAACACAGTACACACACAGACGGTAAGATATTAAAATAATAGTAAATTGATAGTAAGAACAAAAACACACGTTTACTTTTCATGAGGTGTGGTAAGGTTGTTAGCAGTGCTTCCATCGAGGGAACATTTGACTGGACTTTGTTCTTGACAACCAACGATCGGTGATTCAACAATACATGGCTCAACCGAAGGCTTCACAGGAGTTGAGGTCGGTGGCCCTGTAAAAGACACAATTTTTCTAAGTCCAAGCAGATGATGAATAAAATTGCTGCTCGTATGAAATAATACATTGACTACTCGCACCTTCAATTTCCACACCGACATCGACATGTTTTCGCGTCACATGAGAGATCGAACTAGAAAGGACGTCTACGCTTGATTCATCTCTGCAAACAAACGAGAGAAATCAAGTGGTAGTTCTTTTCTTCACTGGAAGGTAAATTAATCAACAGGAACACAGAAACGGAACTTACCTCCTACGAAATTCCAATGACAACAAATGCGCTGCGAAGGCGCTGTCAGTACAGGCTTCGTATCCTGCGTTAAATTTTGCCTGAAGCCACGATTTAAAAATGTTATTTTCAAGGTAAATACGTTTGCGACATCTCTCCCACTCCTTCTTCGCCTCTTTTGAATCGCGAAATATCCGCTTTCGACCTGAATTTTTCCTTTTTCCTCCGTGACCGCCGCCACCACCACTAGTCGACGCCATCTTGAAGTTGGCGACTGCACAAATTGAAAAATTCCGCCGGAACTTTTCAAGATTCGATCGGAAGCTCACGCATGCGCAGCACATGACCCTGTCCCTTTAATAAATGCTTGATATGAAAACAAGACTTGGAGAATATTTAACAATTAGACCCGTAGCCCACAAGGGCTACGGGTCAATAGCCCATGAGGCGAAGCGGAATGGGCTATTGACCCGTGGCCCTTGAGGGTGAAGTGTCTAATTGTTTTAGTATCATCCAACTAGTCGGACAGAAAAGGCAATGATAAAGTTAGCAAATGCAAGTTGAAAATATATTTATTTGGGAATAAAACGAAAGAAAACGTCACGCTTTGCGCTACTCGAGGACTATTACTAATAGCCCACTAGTAGCGTGGCTAATCAAAATGCAGCATTTGCATTAGTCCACTAGTTGGGTGATACTAATACTTATTAGATATGTGTACTGCACATGTACAGTTTATTTGAGCTTTAAGCTAATTTAAAAATGATCAAGCACTACTGGGAGAGTTACATGGCAGACATGTATGAAAAACATTTAGAAAATATGTGAAACACTATGACGTGACTGAAATATGTACATTTTGAAAACAAAAAACTGCATTTAAGAAAAATTCAGTATAATTATTAAAATGTTTTGAGTCTTTCTGAATTGGTACGAATATTTAAGACAGTTGGGGAAAGAAACATTGTGATGTTATTGAAACTTGAACTTTAAATGTTCAGGATTTACTTATTAAAACTATCAAGACAAAAAAATTAAACAGATGTAAAGTATTTCAACTCTTTATGAAGTGACGGCCCAGTGTAACTTCTCTGGGACATCACTGCTTCCTCTCCTACTTGGTGGACCAACTCTCCTATTCGCACATTGTCGCCTTTGCTGACTAGACATAGATGTTCTATATCTAATATCTAGCATTTGAAAGAAGTTTGACACTTCCTCTGCCCTCCATCTCAATGGCCTGTTAAGCAGTGTCTCCTCTTCCTGGTCTGATTCATCTGACGACATCAGGCTAGGATGTAAGCTTTCATACAGTCTGCCATTCTTTTCTTCTTCTGATACACCTTTCAGTCTTTTTTCTAGTTTCTAAAAAAACAAGAAAGATAAATGAGCACTAAATCCAATAATTGCTTTCCAACATAACACCTTCCTTCATTGTACCTCTGAATGTAAACAACATGTCTTCATCAAAATGATTATGTGTAAATATTAGTTTGCATGCTGCTAAATTGCCCAGCAGATGAAGTCTGCATGCTCCCCAGGATGGCACCTGAAGGACTAACTCCCTTCACAGTCATAAATATAACAAGAAAATGAGAAGATTCTTCCTTGTGCAAAGGCAAGTGAGATTTTTTTAGAAAAAGACAAAATTGTCCATATTGTGTGTACATAATAGAGACCCTTACTCTTTTGATTCTCTGTCTCCTTTTCTGCTCTTTCTGATACTGTTCATAGGTTCCATTGTCCAACTGACGCCTCCTTTTTTTATTGGAACAGTAGTTTTGGGAAATTGCATCTACAAGAAAAATATTATTTGTTCAGCTGGTGAAAAGTTTCAACACCGATTTCAACTCTATATTACTCTGACTTGAACTTACAGTTAATAAAATAACAAG
>NC_090875.1:6747241-6749741 GCF_036669935.1 Montipora foliosa | reverse complement strand
TCAGATTTGAAAAAAAAAGATAAAACTTAATCTCTGCTTAAAATGAGAAGGATGCAAGCGTGGAAAATGATGAATATTTCTCTCTCCCACACTTATGACATGATGAATAGATATCATGTTCCCAGGGTTCTTGCAGAGAATTTTTGAGTGAAAAAAAGGGAACTGTTGTTAAAAACAAAAATGGAAAAAGGCTGGTCTGGAATATTTTCCAACAAGTACAGGGTAACAATAAATTGCTAAAATGCTGAGTGAAATCACCATTCTTGCTACCTAGCCAAATCTCATCTAAATTTTAATTATTTGTCAAAATATTCAATCTCTCCACCCTTAACCTTTGACATTACTGTCCAGTCTCTGCCGTTCACATAGACAATACTGTAGCAATGAACATAATCCTGGTGTATCATGGTACAGTGTAACATTGTCACTTTGGTTCCCAGTCATTTGGCAAGCTTTCTATCGATCAAGTATTAACTTTTCAGATTGTGTAATAGGGAAATGATTCACATTAATGAAATGAAAAAGTATTGATTTTTTTTTTTAATATAAATGTATACTTCACAGTTCCTCTGTCTGATTTCTTAATTTATCAACATTTTATTGCTTAGGTCCTTGTGATGAATTACTCCTGAAGACTGTTCGCACTGGAACAAAGACTTTTCTATACCCAAAGATGGTGTATCCTTATAACTCTGTTATAAGGTCTTTGCAACAACTCTTTGGTAGACCTGGATTTTGGATGAAGTGCCAAGAATGGAGAAAGCAGATCTTCCCTGGCAATGTCAAAACAGACATATATCAAGGAAATGTCTGGAAGGAGCTTTCATCAGCTGGGTTTCTTTCTCACAGTAACAGCCTGGCTGTTATGCTTAATGTTGACTGGTTTAGGCCATACAAGCATTCTCCTGGATCTGTTGGAGTAGTCTATCTTGTCCTACTTAATCTGCCTCGCCACGAAAGGTACAAACTGGAGAATATTATTGTTGTTGGCATTTTACCAGGGCCTTCAGAACCAAAACTAACTGCGAACACTTTTCTTGAACCACTTGTCAAGGAGTTGCAGACACTCTGGGCCTGTAAAGAGCGTTTTGCTGTTCATGGTAGTTTCTTTAAACGGGCAATCAAAGTGGGGCTAATATGTGTTTCATCAGATATCCCTGCTACACGGAAAATTGGAGGATTCCTGGGACACATGGCATCACAGGGATGTTCTCGATGCAAGAAAGATTTTTCATCGGGACAAGGACTTAATTTCAGTGGTTTCGATCGTGAAAATTGGCCTCCTAGAAACTCCTCAGAACATAAGTGTTCAGCAAAAAGGACACTGGATGAAAGTAGCCCTGCAGCTCAACAGAAACTTTGTTCTCAGTTAGGTGCCAGATATTCAGTTTTGCAAGAACTAGAATACTTTGACTGTATACGTTACTTTGTTGTGGACCCAATGCATAATCTGTATCTTGGGACAGCCAAGCACATGATGAAGAATGTATGGCTGAATGAGAAAAATGACTTCATAAGCGATGAAGACTTTCAAAGAATTCAAGAACTGGTTGATTCAATGACAGTGCCACAAGACATTGGGCGCATACCTGGAAAGATTTCCTGTAGCTTTTCAGGATTCACTGCAGATCAATGGAAAAACTGGACAGTTATTTATTCAATATTTGCTCTCAAAGGACTTCTGCCTGATAATCACCTTGAGTGTTGGCGTCATTTTGTCCTTGCGTGCAAGAGACTGGGCAAGAGAGTCCTGACAGATGATGATATTGAAATAGGGGACTCGTATTTGATGAAATTTTGCACAATGTTTGAGAAACTATATGGACAGGACCTGGTCACTCCTAACATGCATTTACATGGGCACATAAAGGAGTGCCTACTAGATTATGGTCCATTTCATGCCTTTTGGTGCTTTAGTTTTGAAAGATTTAATGGTATCCTGGGCTCTTTCCACACAAATAACCGTTCAATTGAAATTCAGCTGATGAGAAAGTTTTTAATGCAAAGTAAAGTTAAAGACTTCAAGTACCCTGAGATGTACCAGGACACTTTTAAGGATTTTTTTGACAATTGCCAAGGTTCAGGTTCAGTCAAGGATACTCAGGAACCAATAGAGCAATACCTTAGTCTTCAGGAACACAGAGAAGTATCAGTTGGTGATTTGCATTCCTGCAGTTGGACAGTGGACAACAATAATTGTATCTGTGCAACCTCTTCACCTAAAGATGCTGCACTTGACTGTGAGGATTTAAATGTGCTGAAATCAGTGTATAAGAAACTTTTGGACCTTGACGAGACAACCACTATTGAAATGCCCTTTACTATTGCACAATTCAAATCCATCAGAGTTGGATCAGAGCTATATGGATCACTGCAAAGCCAGACCGCAAGAAATTCCTTTGTTGTAGCAAACTGGGCAGGATCTGAAGGGTCACTGGCCTGCGACACAGGATCTGATGATATTAGACCAGGACAAGTGTTAACATTTTTCCGGCACTGT
>NC_090875.1:6714741-6737241 GCF_036669935.1 Montipora foliosa | reverse complement strand
AAGGTTGAAATGGTACGCTAAAAACTGACATCATTGAAGAAAGGTTGCCATTTGGAGTTGACCAATTGAGGACTGTAATATTGCATTAAAGTCGATTTCATTTATTATGTGTTTATAATATTGTTAGGGATTGTTAAGTATGCACCATTGTAAAAGACTCAATAACCACCACGACAGTTACGGGAATTTCTGTTACTCCATCTATGTATGAAACAGGTTTTTAGATCAGGACTGTAAATGAGGTTCTGTGTAGTACATAAAGTTAATCCATATTGGAATTCTTTTGAATTAGGTGGAGCTTTCATATATTAACGTTTCTTCAGCTGCCGCCAAAGATAGGGTTAAACTACGAATAAAATCATTTAAATCTTTTCTGGGCTTTTAAAGTTAATTTGAGATAGTTTTTGAAGTTTGGGAACTTGTGAAAGCTGTGTAAGTTCGATTAACTTGCTATTACATTACACGTTTATGAAGCATAAGTATTGACTGATTTTTCATAAAATGCGATAGTTACAGTTTCTCTGACAGTGTAAGTAGAACTAAGTAAAGTTCTCTTGCTTTTTTAACCTGTATGTGTGATTATAAACATACAATTATTCCACTATTCTCCTTTTATCACATGTTAAGGTCGGGATAAGCTTAAAATATGAATTGCTGTTTTACTCTGTAGTGTAGCGTACAGGTTGTCCTAAAAGCCGGAATCCAGAATCCAGAATCACAGGTCATTGTTTTACCAATACAGAGAGTAAAAACTATAAAACATTCATAACAGCTAACCCTAGGCCTAAGAACGTTTGTTTAGGCCTAATTAGGCCTAAGGTTAGCTTTTACTCTCTGTATTGGTAAAACAACGACCTGTGATTCTGGATTCTGGATTCCGGCTTTTAGGACAACCCTAGCGTACTGGTCTGACTTCTCAGTCTAGAATAGAACGAATACAAAGGGGGACAATTGTGATGGAATAATAACAACTCGAGCAGACATTTTGCTCAGTGGTCAAAGTTTTGCCGACTTTCACGTGGCACGGAAATATCAACTTCTCAACTTGTAAGACATCCACGGGTATGACATGTTGAAGTATCGAATATCACTTATGTATACATGCACACCAGATGCAAAGAATGCACTTAAACTTACGCATGCAGTATATCGGAGTCGTCAATTAGTCAAAGAACACTTTCCAATATAAAATGATTGAAACACCAGCAAATATTCGTGATACTTACATTGGCCTGACACGAATTGTGTGAAATTGTGATTACATTTAACCCCAAGCTCTCAGTAATGGTGGGGCTTGTAAAAAGCAAGGATGAAGGTGAAACGACCCATGCTCCCGCCTTTCTTTGCTGACAATTCGTGTTCAAGGTGATATTTGCTCTATTTTCCTAAAAACGCTGGATCAACTTTGGCATACATTATTTTGTGTGGAAATAGAAAACTATTTCAGCTACCTTTGATAATTACTTCGTCAAGAAAGCTCTGATCTACAGTTAGCTCAAAATTGAATTAGTCCAACTCAAACTATTTAGTTTCCTATAATGTAATTAAACGGACCTGGTTTACCACTGAACTTGGGATGTTAGTTTACACGATCTAAACACACATCACAAGTCCCATTATTGCCTTTCTTTCATGCAAGTTGAGTGACAAAAAAAAGAAATAAAAAGAAAGCAAAGAAACGGCAAAACTCTGTTTGATATAATTTTTGCGCCAGCCAAAGCATGGTTGAGTCCAGAAATTGTTGAAGGACAGTCCTTTACACCGTTTGGTTAATTTTTCTTATGGAAATTCACATTGCTTATCGTAGCTATCGCACTGGATGAATTTCCGCTTTGGACGGATTTTCATATATGAAAATTGTTCCGCTGCACGCAATGACTTTTGGTTGAAGGTGGGCCGTTAACGAAAGAGAAAACGTTTGAATGACATCATCAAACAATGGTAATGAGATGTGAACCAACTAAATTTCTGGGACGGTATATTTTCACATCCATTAAACATGTTGCCAAGAGATCAGACAAATAGCGAAAGTGATGGTAAATGTAACACAAATGAAAGAAGCCAACCAAGACAATTCAACAGCCGCACATTTTTGTGAGTCTTTGTCCACCTACAGAAGCGTCTCAGAGCTGCTCGTAGTAAAAACACCTTTTAAAGATTGAAAAAGGTACAAACGGCAAAAGAAATCGCTTTCATTAAAAACCACACTTCAAGTGATATACAGCAGTTGTTGGTTTCTAATTTACCGATCTTGTCTCGTTCGTGGTAATTCACTGAGCACTTAGTCTTATTATCAGAAAATACGAGACTGAAATATTTGCCCTTTTATTACAGTTTGCACACCATCAGCTCGAATGATAGAGGACATTCCATGAGTGGCATTCTCCATGTCGTCCCAATAGGAGTGAAGATGAAAATGCCAAGCCCTGGAAACGACGTTATCCAGATGCTTCAATGAGAATTGAAGACAGCATCTAAGTATCGTGAAGTACGCCTTGAGGCACAAGACCCTCATACTCTGATCTTTTGAACTTAATCGTACTTAATCGTACTGCATCTTCCCAGTGAGAGTCATACCTAACATTAACGATCACTATACTTGTTGAAAAAACCTTTTTCCTCCCTAAATGAAAAATATGGGCATGAACAAAGTGACATTGTGGCTATACATGAATACTGTCCTAACTTTACAGAGTTATGGAGAAGTGACAACAATGATCAAATTTGTCAGTTCTGTGGAAAACCAAGAACACAGAAAAAGAATAACTACTTCTTGGCATTGCACATTGGAGCTCAGTTAAAGAGCCTTTTTAAAGGTAGGAGCCTATATGGGTTAGTTTGTTCTGTCTTATTCTTTTAATCATGCCTGTCAATGGGAACCAGTACCTCTTGCTTTGCACTGGACTGAACAGTTAACTGTTTTATGGTAATGTCAATTTTTGATGATTTTTATTCCGCATGCAATGAATCGTGACATTGGACAACATACACATATTTATTAAATTATTTGACATGGCGGGACATTAGCCTCTAAGAAGATATTATAGCAGGTATGGTATTGCAATATTTTTATTACTTATTCTTTATTAAACATCTCTGCTAGATATGCAGAGTAAATATGGTTTTCCAACTCTGTATGATTGACTCTTAGTATATGTCACTTGTACAGCTACGCACCCAAAAGTATGACCACTTTTAATTTGCCGGTATTCACTTTTTTCGTGCAGACATTAACCAATGAGAAGACACAGAACGTTTTCAATAATGGCATCTAATTGGATTAAAATCTGTATGAAGGAATGTAAAAATAACGAAAAGTTAGACTTTTGGGCACCTTGCTGTAAGCCCTTAAAATGGATACAAAGAAAATCTTTAACGACTGTCAAGGTATTGTTATCATCAAACTGTTCAAAATTATGTTAAACAAAAATAACAAATATGGTGGCTTTTTGAGGGAAAGTGGTTTTCCTGATTTTTATTTCTTCTCGTTGTCACAATGTGCAGTTCAAGAAAATGCCTGTACTCCCCCCACAGAGGGAATTGGAATTTCCTGCGGTTATGGGTTTCTTAAAATAGGTAAAATCTAAAGAAAATGTATATAATTCCTACACTATGGGGAGATTTTTACAACCTTTGAAGTCCAGCCTTGGTTGGTGTACTATTCATTGCCAGTACTGAAAGGGAGCGTTCCAGATGACTTCTACTGCCGCTATGCCCTGTTAGCAACCTCCATCTTCCTCCTTCTTAAGCAACCAGTTACCCAGGACTCATTATTGTTAGCTTACAAACAACTTGAGGGGTTTTATGCAATGATGTCTATCTATTATGGTATGTCAGAGTGTATTGAGTGAAATGTCTTAGCCTTATCAATTCACTGTAGAATAAATAAATATATATTTATTTTTTTCTTTTTATTAAAGGTGAAGCAGCATGTGCAATAAATGTGCACAACAATTGCAAACATATCACAATGAGTGTGCGGCGTGGTGGGCCACTTTAAGCATTTTCTTGGTTTGGAATGGCACTGTGATTAGGCTCATGCATGGCACCCATCATGTAGCATGACAGGTGATACTGACAACAAATAGCGCAAGTAGAAAGAACTAGCTATTAAGATTTATCAGTGTTGAGCATATCAATGAATTTACATATGCCAAACGGCATACATGTAGGAAAATTGATCTGTGATTGTGTTACATGGCCAAATGATATTTGAAAAAAACGGAGGTCAGTCATCTACTGAAACAGCCGTTTAGCAAGAACCTTCATACATTCTGCAGTGTTATGATATAGCTACTCAATAAAAACATCACACTTGAAAGATGAATTGTGCTTGCGGACACTCTTGATAACAAAAGAAGTTATTCTTCCTGTTCATTTTTCATTCACCTTATAAATTGCCAGATAAGGCTGCAGATTAAGATGAAACTCGTGCAAATCAGTACAAACAGTGAATGGAAATTTATAGCCTTTCATACTATATTAGACGGATCACCTTGTTTCACGTTTGAATTACACACAACATCTTCTTAAACCACCCAAGCTAATTTTAAATATATTTCGCTAATATCTATTGTGTTTTACTGTTATGTAATATATTCTGGTGTTTATTATAAGGTTGTTGCTGCAATCAAAGCCATAAGCATGATCAATCTCGTGGAAAAGAGCAATGTGCAAAACAGGTCTTCAAGTGCAGCTCGCTTTATGCAGAGTATCAATAGACCAGAAAGGTTCGTGCAGACAGTGATATATTCTCTTGATGTGGGAAAGAAAAATACATTCCATTTAAACTAATCTGATGGTTGATTGTATTGTTTAAATATAGTCTACTTCTGTTGCATGCAATGTGCTGTGGCTTCGTTTGTTTACCAGTCGCTTGATGGTGTCTAAAAGCAATTGTGTTTGCAACAGTTTATAGAAGTGAAGTTTTATTTAGTCTTCTTTATCTTTGCGGGAACAACTGTGTTTCCCTTTTCCCAGGATGTTATTCGATGGGATTGCTGGAAAACGTGATCCTTGATGCTGAGCAGTTGGCTGCTATCAATGAGCTTATCCCTGGGGCTGCTGTTAACACTCAATAGTCATTTAAGTTCAAAAAGATCAACTACAGGAATCAGATATTTTACAGTAAATCCTGTTTAAAAGTCACTAAAGAAAACAGCTACACAGTGGTCTTTGTTGGAAGAGATGGAAGTCTCAAAGTGGGAATTATTATGTACTATTTGAAATTCTTGTTGTGTAGAAATGCCCATCCATCTCACCTCGCTGCTTTGCAAGACCTTCACCCCTATCCAGAAGAGGGGAAGGCAGGAATTGATGTGACAACCTTGAATAACAAATTGGGAGGGCACTGAAGCCTTTTCATTATCCAAGGTTTGTTGAATTTGTACCTTTTGGGTACCAAACTACTTTTGAGCAGTGCATTGTAAATGAAAAACATGTGCCAATGCCTGGCATTATTTATGAAGATTACTTATATAATCTACATTTTTATAATGCAGTGTCTAAAATAATTTAAGCAGCTCTTTTTCTCTTCCACACAAATACAATACTATAATAGACCAATTTCGATATATTTAAATTCAGTCCTAAGCAAAAGGAATCAACTCGAGGCTCTGGGGAATAAATGTAAGGCTTTGTATGAGTTTATTACCCAGAGCCTCGAGATGATGTCTTTTGTTTAGGATTGAATTTCAATATATTGGAATTGGTCTATTGCAGGTGCATAAGGTTACAAAAGCCTTGGATTGTTTCCTTTAGGTGCTTGGATTTTTATACTACAGTAATATTTGTAAGTTGTTGTCAATTGTTTCCTTTGACCTTTTCTTTTTCCAGTGAAGATGACTCTGTGATGTTTATTCGCATTCAAGACATCCACTCCAAACAAGTCACTATAGGCTGTCTTACAAATGTCCTATACATCTGCACACCACCAAACATGTGAGAAATGGACTAAAAATTCAAATTAATGTACATTAGATAATGTAGTAATTATTATTTTTTTATTTTTTTTTTATTTATTTATTTTTTGCCACAGAAAGAAGAAATTAAAATACAAATATGAACAATCAAAAAAGAGAAGATGGAAAGAAAAATTATTGAATTACATTGGTGGCGAGGAGGCCTAAAAGAAACTACTAAGCTTATGTAAATTAGGCCTCCCCAAGTAAAAGCATCTATCTATTGTTGACATGCAAGTACAATTGTTACAAACATTTAGTTATTTAACGTGTTGAAATATAAAGTAATGAACGGAAATTAAAAACAGTTTAAACTTACAAGTTGGTAATGAAGCATACAATTACAAACACTTAGTCATTTAATTAAGGTGTTGAAATATGTAAACAGTTGTGAAAGTAAAATTACAGGGTGAAAACAATTTGACACAGGAAGAACAAAATACTTAATTTTCAGAATAGTTGTTAAAAAAGAATGACTTAAGTGCTTTCTTGAAGGAAGCTGTTGAGGAAGAATTCATTATATCAATGTCAAGAGAATTGTAAAATTTAGGTCCCTGATAGAAAAGAGAAAATTGTTTAATGTTAGTCCGACAGAAAGGCAGACGAAATGCATGAGAGTTTCTCGAATAATATGTGTGAATTTGACTGTTTAGAGTGAATTTGCTAGCTAACTTGGGAGGAAGAGTTCGAATTTGATAGGAGAACATGAATTGACCAAGTTGTAACAGGTTAAGATCATGGAATTTTAGGATTCCAAGTTTCTTAAATATAGGGTCAGAATGAGGATTAAAATGAGATTTATCTATGATTCTCACCACTCTTTTCTGCAATTTTACCAGACGAACAAGGTTAGTTTTATAGGTGGACGGTCAAACTATATTACTGTAAAAGAAGTAAGGATAAACAAGTGAAAAGTACAATACACGTAAAGAGTATGAAGATAAATAAAAACTTGATTTCTGTATCATTCCAATTGATTTCGACACTTTGTTAGCCACATGAGAGATCTCAGACTTCCAGCTTACGTTTTCATCGATGATCACACCCAAGAAAACTGTTTCTTTAACTTGATCAATTTGTTGTTTATTTATCAAAATTTGAAAATTATAACTTCTACGATTTTGGTTTGGTTTGAACACTATGAACTTGGTCTTTTTAAGATTCAGTGAAAGCTTATTAACCCTAAACCATACTGACAACTTATTTAACTCGATATTCAGCTGATTAACCAAATAATCAGGATCTTTACCAGACAGAAAAACGTTGGTATCGTCCGCGAATAAAATCAGTTGTAGTGCCGCAGATGCATTGACTATATCATTAATGTAAAGCAGAAAAAATAAAGGCCCTAGAATAGAGCCCTGAGGAACCCCACAAGATATATTATATCCTGATGATATCCAGGTGATATATATCACCTGGATGTGAAATATCAGAACGTTAGCAGCAGCTGGCTAAAGTACAAATTGATGGCATTGTTGTTGGAAACTCGGACGTTTTTCCATCTTCATCTGTTCGTAATCTTGGTGTATTGTTTGATAGTCGTATGTCTATGGCTGATTATATCAATAAGACATGCATGTGCTTCTGCCTTTTACTATCTATGCAATATTAGATGTATTTGTAAATACATTTCTGTTCAAGTCACAGAATCTTTAGTTCATGCTTAATAACAAGTTGCATTGATCATGGAAACAGTCTGTTATTTGGTTTGCCATATTGTCAGTTGAATAAGTTGCAACGAGTACCGTGCACCGGTGGCTCAGTTGGTTGAGTACCAGACTGTCACGTGGAAGGTCGTGAGTTCAACTCCGGCTGGACCAACACTCAGGGTCTTTAAATAACTGAGGAGAAAGTGCTGCCTTTGTAACTACATCTGCAAATGGTTAGACTTTCAAGTCTTCTCGGATAAGGACGATAAGCCAGAGGTCCTGTCTCACAACCCTGTGGGATGTAAAAGAACCCACGCACTTGTCGCTAAGAGTAGGGCACGTAGTTCCCGGTGTTGTGGTCTGTCTTCTGTTGAGTATCATGGTTGGGAGGGTAAAAAAAGGGGCCACAATAATTAGCGCAAGCTGTTGTCGCACTCTGCCAGCTTGACGGGCAAAGTCTGTCAATAAAATAAATAAAATAAATAAATAAACTTAACGCAGCAGCAAGGTTGATTTATATTGCACCTAAATTTTGCCACATCAGACCTATTTAAGTGGGATTACATTGGCTGCCTGTTAGATGGCGTAAGATGGCGTAAGTATACTACGTGTACCTAAGTATACTATTAATCACATTTAAAGCTATAAATGGCTTAGCTCCACTGTATCTGTCTGCTCTAGTAAGTATTAAGTCTTCTACATATTCATTAAGACCAAATAATAGTAAAATTCTTAATGTACCTCCACTTCAGGGAAAGAAAACAATAGAGGATAGGTCTTTTATGCTGGCTGCACCTAAGTTATGGAACGCCTTACCCAGAGACTGGCGTTTAGTTCACAATATAAGTAATTTAAAGAAATGACTTAAGACACATTTGTTCAACTTAGCCTATAGTTTAATGCTTCATTATCTATGATTTTGAATGTAATTTTTATAAATTTATATATAGAGGTTTATATATATTTTTAAATGAATTATAGGAATTTATTATATTAGTTTAATTTTCATTTATTTTTAGCTGCACATAAAGCGTTTATGATAATAAAAATAAATAAAATATTATGGTGTATTGCTACCTTCATGTTTCCCTCTTGAATAACAAGGCAATATGCAAATAAGTGAACAGGTATTCTGAAATCGCTTTTTTGGTGCTTAGTTGTCATATACTGAGGTAGGGCATGTTGATTTCTTTTTTTTTTTTTGATTTTTTCAGGATTGGGGAACAATCCTAGCCTTCTACTGCACGAGGCAATCTCGGGTAACAGGCAGCCTTGGTAAGTTATGTCAAAATCCAGGACAACCATGTCATGGACTGGGCATGACTCTAATAGTGTGAGGACGTGTCATTCCGTGCTCCGCTCCAAAAAATTTTAAAACCTGGTGAGCATTCTCTATTTTCGAATTCCCCATAACACACTTTGCTTGACCCCCAAATTTTGCATGAACTATTGCTTTCAAATGCTCTTGGGGGCAAATTTACGGTCACGGAAAGGAACAGCTAATTTACAAGTACAAATGTCGACTGTGACGAGTTTGGCGGCGAAAATTGACAAGCTTGAGCCGCCATGATGTCTTGTGTGTTAAACTTCAGCAACTCGAGTCCAAAGCAGCTAGCCTGTCGGGTGAGATTAACGACTCATTACCTCTGGGACAAGACTGGTCAAAGCCCCATTGAAGTGGAGATCAAAAAAAGGAGGTGGGGGTGGATCGGCCACACACTCAGGAAGTCCCCCTCAAACGTCACCTAGCAAGCCCTCGACTGGAATCCACAAGGAAAGCGTAAAGTAGGAAGACCGAAACAGACCTGGCGCAGGAGCACTGACGCAGAGGTGAATGCCATTGGTACGACATGGGCACAGCTGAGGAGGACCTCACAGAACCGAGTGCGTTGGAGGAGTGTTATTGCGGCCCTATGTTCCACAGGGAAACTAAAGGCTTAAGTCAGTCTCAAGAAATAAAGTCTTTTACCCAATTTGTGTTGTATTTAGTGTTTTTCAACATTTTTGGATGCTCCTATTCCTGCAACACACCAATTTCGGAGGCAAGCTACAGGTTTATCCAACTTATTTTGAGCATTCATTCACCTGAATCGATATGGTTGCAACATGGTGTAATTATCAGGGGTGAGCAAAGAAGGCCAACATCCTGTAATCCTGAAGAATATTTAGTACATGATGTCATTCTTTGGGATCCACTAAGTGTTTCTTCGGATTTGACCTTATGGTGTCCCAATTGCCAAGAATATGCTGGAGTAAATCAGTCACTTAAAACTTCAAGATGGAAGGACGGGAGAACAAAGTGTGATGAAGCACATCGCCTTTACGGTTTGACGAACAATGTATTACTAGTTAGTAGAGTATACCTTTGTGACTGAAGACACCTACTAATTGTCCATGATCCTTCTATTTTGTCACAAGGTATATTGCATGTTCCATTCGTCTTATTTCACAAGGCTGGAGTTACGACAGAACTGCACAGTTTTATAATATCTCATGCAAATGCTGGGTTAACGATTAATGAAATTCAAACTCCGTGGTTACAGGGAAGATTATATCGCCACGTGGAATAAAAATTCAAACATTTGTATTACATTTCTGGAGTTTGACCAAAGATTTAAACAACCAGGTGAGAAGACCATAGCCTCTTGTATAGCCAAGAATTACTAAAAATCCTAAAAAACAGGCTAGATCATGAAGAACAAAAGCCAACCATTTTCTTCTTAGATAATTGCTGTTCCTGGCGTGCAAAGCTGTTAAAGATATTCCCTGATATAACCATAAAATGGGACCCTTTTCATGCAATACAAAGAGTTATAAAGAAAATCTCTAAAAAGAAAGGTTGTAATGAAACAATCACGCAGCTTCAAAGGAAAATGATACTCTCGTTAAGACAATTTTTCCATAATCCCAGTGATAGGGGTGAAGAAATAACAATGGACATTCCTTCACCAGAAGTTATCCTGGAAAATATTGAGATTTTTATGAGGCAGTGGAGCAAGATTGAAATAGTTTGCATTTCATTATTACTATCTAGTGCGGTAAAAGAGATCGATAACCTGAAACGTCATGTCATCAGAGGGTGTTTGTCTGGAATACCACAATCAGGAGGGACAAACAGAAATGAAGCAATACACAAAAGTTTAAATAAGTCTTTAAAACGGTCCAGGATTGGCCTTGAATTAGCTCTTGCATTTCTGGGTTTATTCTTTCACAAATGGAATGAAAAGAAAACATATTGCAAGCTTACCAACAAAATGAAAAGAATAAATTATATTCAACCAGTGGAAACTTACAGTGTGATGACCAAGGATTTTGCAAGTGAAGAGCAATTTGGTGGATCTCTAACCATTTGGGAGAATGCAGAAGCAGCAGACTGTGAATTTGCTGAAAACTTGTCAGACGTTGATGAAGCTATTAACTGTATTAATTATTTACTAGAAGAACATTCAGATACTTCCAGTAATGATGGCATTTCTCGTCTGATGACCAGAATGGTAACATAAATGATGATGAGGACTGTGTTAATTTTCTCCACAATGCAGAAATTGCCAATGTTATTCAGCAAGCATCAAACTTTACTTGTTTAAGTAAACACCTGGAAGATATCAAGGGTGAAGCATCTTTTTCTCGAAATGCTCATGATCTGATACACTTTAAAAATGTTCTTTGTCTCATATCTAATGTTGACACTAATACTCAGTACAGTGGAACAGATCTTGATGCATTTCTTCATTTAAACAATTTGCAACGAATGAAAATTCCTGGTGATTGAAATTGTTTTTTTTGTATCTTTGGCAACTATGATACAGCAGCAAAGGCACATATGGAAAAGTTAGGTTTAATGAAAGGTGCGAACACAGATATTACACAAATGGCTATGGGAAGTCAGGGTGGTTTAGTGGTCATCAACCGTGCCTCCCACCTCTATGACCCGGGTTCAACTCTGGCCTTGGGTCGTATGTGGGCTGAGTTTCAGTGGATCTCAATCTGAGTCAGAGGGTTTTTCTCCGGGTACTCCGGTTTTCCTCCCTCCTCAAATCGAGTCCCGGCGTATTCCATCAGGCTGTGGTGCTGTGCTCCGAGGTCATACATGGGTCGTGGTCAGGGGCCGAGCGCCTAGCCGGCAGCACAGCTCCTTCGGTCCGACCTCGATGAGCTGCGCCCTTCGTAATTCAGTCTCCGACTGCGAGAAAGGGCGATTAGCAGATCAGATATTATATTATTATTTATATTATTGACACTACGACAAACCATCGTCGATGAGTGGGTGGCAAATCCCTCTTTCTATGAGCCTTTCCTCACTTCAAAACAAGATTATAAAGTAGAAGAAAGTGCATTTTTACAGGATGGCCACTTTGCATCAGAACTTGGAAATTCTATGCCACTTGCTGCCTCCAATGTATTGCGCATCTCAATTGTGGTTTTCAGAGCAATGTTATAAGATATAGGACTCTAAGTGACAATCCAATATATCTTGCTTATGACATGAGCTTTGCTGGCCATTATGATGGTATTGAACAGCAAGAGGAGCAACAGAAGCCGAGAAGTGCAACAACTCAGTGTGGTAACCAGCGCCACATAACATGCAGGTGTGGACAAGGTGCAAAAAGAAAATAATCTGGAGGCATTTCCTGTCATGAATACAAGAGTGGCTGCAAGTGTTTCCAAAATGTGATGGGGTGTAATATGTATTGTCAGTGTATAAACTGCAATAATCCTAGAGGCAAAAAGGCATTGTCAGGCTCTTCACCAATCACATGTTCCTCTTGAAAGCAGCAACATCATGTCAGTTCAACAGAAAGGTTAAGTGGAAAGTCTTTTATTGAATTCAAAGCAGGTGGAACAATGACAGTACACTGGACACTCGTTGAGGAGCTTGTTTTAATGGAGCTTGTAGCTGTTCTTTAAGCAATTGATAAGCTTGAAACAGGGGTTCTTTACAAAGAATATAATCAAGTGGTTGACACTGTTAGACCAACAGCTATGAAGCACTGTTTGGGTAAGAAAACAGAAAGACAAGTGGTCCATGAGCTTTCAAAATTGTTAAGTAGCCAAAAAGTGTTTTCAACTTTAATGAAGGAACGAATTCGGCTTAATTTGGGTTAGTGAATGTGAGTCTTCAGTGTAACTTTTATGCAGAATAACTTAGTCAGGGAAATATTCTTTGTTTTGCCCCAAATTCAGTTAATTGCATGCAGTACCTGCTAGGAAGAAAGGGGGCTGTCAGCAATCTTCCTATAGTAACCTGGTTTATCTGTTCATAACAGCAGAAGGGTAAATTTGAATCCTCAAGGATAAAATACTACTATAAGGATAAACATGTACTTTGAAACTCTACATTATATGGTTGCATTAATGAAAATGTTGTTGTCTTGAGGCCAGCACCCAGTTCAGTGGATATTACCTGGTTTGCATAGCCTAATTTAGGGGATTTGCTTTCTGCCAAGCAGTTAGTAGTGTTTGTTTTCATTGTTTTATAGCAAACCCTGATTAAACTCGCATAAGCCCTGCTTGTATACGAAAGGACAGCCTGAATTTTGGAATATGCATCCATTATCCCCTTAAATTAAGTTTTCAATACTGTTTTCAATGACATTAGAAGATGAACATGGGCGTGAATTTTTTAAAATAAGTTTTATTTAAAATTAAAATTTATTGTGGGTGTAGTGATGACCGAGATATAAACAGATTCTTCAAACTTAAGTATAACACTTCTGTACATCATGTAGGAATCACCAAATGTCTCTTAAGCTAAACAATACATTGGGGCTCTGACAATGTGATTTTCAATAGGCTATAATGATGCATGATAAACAAGCTTTTGAGTTAAATTTCTGTTTACTTTGGGGAACGT
Organism: Montipora foliosa; assembly: GCF_036669935.1. Taxonomy (NCBI): domain Eukaryota; kingdom Metazoa; phylum Cnidaria; class Anthozoa; order Scleractinia; family Acroporidae; genus Montipora; species Montipora foliosa. Next base: position 6,723,775 of record NC_090875.1, on the reverse strand, counting down.
TCATTTTTTAACAGATGGAGGGGGCTGGTGGGATTTGGGGAGTGTCATTTGGAAATTATATTACTCCCCTCAGCTTGCCACTTTTTCTCACATGACCCTAAAGGGTATTTTTAGGATGCCCCCCTCTCCAAAACAATATGCCTGATGTTTTAAACATAAGTATGTTTATTATATCTTTATCTTGATATTATTTGAAGTGTTACATTTTACTTACAATGATTACAATATAATTATAATAAAACTTTTTGAAATTGGTTGCTATGAACTAAATATTAACCAATATCAGGAGGGTCCTACCAATGTATAGAAAATCAGGGGCATAGCTAGTTTTTTTTGCGTGTATTGTGAACAAATAGCACAACAAATTAAGCACCAAAGGCCTTCATAATTTTTTATGTGCCCCCCTCCTAATATAGTTTTGGTGTTTAAACACAACTTGCACCCCACAGTTACTTTGACTGTGAGTCTTGAGAATCAGTCATCTGGTAAATCACCCCTGTAAAAAACAATAATAACATGAACCATATACCATTTCTTCCTACAAATTTCTGTCTGGTCACTTAACTTAACCAAACTGTGTACTAATGCAATGCACCTATCTTTTAAAAAAATATCCCTATGAATTGAACACCATTTATATTTCAGAGTTAATTCCCTGTTGTTAAATAGTGTTCTTAATAGTGATAACATATTCTTCTCAAATTCAAAATTAAACAATTAATTATCATTTGCTCATTTTGTTTCAATATATTCTTTTAGAAATGTGAAAAAAAAAAAGTATCAATGTAGTCAGTGAACACTGACTATATGGTAAAATTGTACAATACTTGTATATCCTTCACCCTGAAGGGATACTATAAGACTCAAAACTTTCTGCAACAAAACTTCAAGATTGCGAACAATACAAATTCTCCTCAAATTATGAGCAAATGCAATCTTTTATAAACAATATAACATAAAGTGTAATCATGCATTTTCTTTCAAAAAATGTTTTTGTCACTTTTCCTCATCTAGTACACTATATACTGGTACAGTGACATAAAGAGCCATTCCAAGATACTAATTTGAAATGACAGGTGCAGGTGGTAACAAGTAAGCATCAACTGCAGCAGGATATGGGTGGTGTTCCCAAATTTGATCCACATTGCAGCTTGTCAGTTGGGGATCTCCTTTCCTGAAAATCGCTGTATAGGCCTCTAGCGACATATCATACACAGCTATTTTTGGTGTGATGTCATCTCCAGGTAGCTTCTTGTAAAACACGTTCAACTTATCCACTTTTTTGAACATACCCAGGCCCTCTTTTTCAAGTTCTTTCATGCATATCTGCACATTTTGTGTGCTTGGCCTGTTTCGTGATGAGAAGATGGTGTAGACTCCTCTAGCTGTAACAACAGGTCCTGAAATGTTAATGATCCTCTTCTTTATTTCCTGGCCACTGACACCAACTTTAACAACATCAGATGGTGACTGCAGTAACTGACAACACTGAAAGAAACATACAATGAAGACTTTGAATGAGATGGAAGTTACATACTGACACAAAGTAACAGTGGTATTTGCCTTTAGTAGCTCACATTCAAATTACCGATATGTCATGAAATAAAAAATTGCAAAAAAATGTATATACGTGTGAAATCATATTTATTCTGACATTTCCTAACCAAAGCTTTATTAGGGGCTGTTTACTAATTACATGGAGGGAGGCTGAGGGTCCAAGAATGGTCACCCTCTAAGAAGGGATAAAAGGCACCCCTTTGCTTGCAAAGGGTTGTCCCCAAGGCAACTGGAACCAATTGTATTCTGTTTTGGTGGTAATGTGACAGTATCGTGATCCTGCTAAAACTTGACCCTCCTAGGATGTACCTACATGTACCTCAAGCTTTCACATGGCTTAACAAACCCTACATTGGCCATGATAGGAGGGTAACCCTCCTCCTAGGGTGTCCCTACCTCTCCCTCTCATGCAAATGAAACTGAAAAATACAATAGAAGAGGGTGCCCCTTCAAAGCCGGTCACCCTCCATACATGTAAACAGGCCCTTAGTAACTGATCATCGGAGGTGTTGAGAGGGGGGGGGGGGGGTGGTAAGGGAATTTCTAAAAAAACTAGCAATACCTCTCTCTCCTTCTCTCCCTGTGATCAAAGATAAATTAACCCCTGTGTGCAAGTATAATTTTAACAATGTGCCCCCGCCCCCGCCCCCACCCCATCTCACTGAGACCCCAACCCATGCTTTTTTCTGAAAACGTTGAATAAACTTACCGTTTCCGATACACCTTTGTAAGTTTCTAGTGTCTCGACAAGGTTTATGGCCATATTCTTTGTTGAGAGGCTGATGGTTCTCTCAGTTGGTCCCGTCTGGTGAGCCAAAGCCTTTTTCAGTCGTTTCATATAGAACATGCATGTTGACAGCAATGCGAATCACTTGTTTGTTCCGTTTCGAGTTCGAATGTTTAACTTCTGGTTTAGGCCTGGTTCCAGCAGAACTCTGTGATGGTGTGATGTTCTCCGGCGGTTTAGAGAACTTGAAAAATGCTTCTCTGGCCCTTGAGCTTAGTGAATACTTAACAGTTTCATCAGTATTGTGCTCCACAAAAACTTGCTCAAGCACAACATTCAGCGAGTTCACGGAGAGAGCTTCAAGCTGCTCTGACAATTCCGCCATCTCCTCCAAATCTCTCTACACTTTTTTCTGATACATGAACAAGATTCTGTCAGCAAGACCGTTATCAGTATTGATAATCCGTGGCCAAGCTTTCACAAGGAACTGCCGTGGTGTTGTAAATGCCAGTATTGAGGCCCTAGCATATGCGACTCCACTACGTTTGCCTTTGTTGCCTTTCAGGATGAACCAGCAGTCACCATCAAAACATTTGCAAAGTCGCTCCATTGAAAGGTTCACATTTTGTGCTGACTTGGAGGGGTTACTTCGTCAAAAACGAATTTGCCTCATCAATGCAAAGAATGGGGACTGTTGATCCTGAAACGAAATGATTGAACAGGCCATTCGTGGAGGTGATGTCTATCAAGATATTAGTGTTGATCTTTGGGTTGATGTGTCCTACAATCGGACCAGTGCAGCCGAGTTGGCAGGCTGGAGTCTTTCCTGATCCTGACAGCGCCACAGCAAACATTAAGAGGTTCCCTGGTTGCTCATATGTGCCAAATACCTCGTAATATCTGGGACCATTGCGTCAAATGGAGAGATAACCTCTCCTAGTTTTTCTTCCAGATCACTTAAAGAACGAAGTTCACTTTCTGCATCCATAACAAAGTGAAAAACTATCAAACGAGAGCATCAACAAGCGAAGGGAAATCGGGCTACTAACCTCTTCCCAGGGGTTCTCTCGACATTCAAAATGGCGGCGCACACGCGAGAACCAGGAGAACTAGAGAACCAGAGAACCACAAGAACCACAAGAACCAGAGAACCAACTACAAGAACTACAAGAACTAAAATAACAAGAGAACCACAAGAACCAAAGAATTAGGGAACCAAGGAACTACCGGGACAGCGATTTATATTTACAGTAAGCAACTTATGACGTCAGCTGACACCGCAGATCAGCCAAATAATGCGCGCCCATCAAACAAATATAAGAAGGCAAAGCACCACCGCTTCCAAGACCCGTCCATGTGTATTTACTACGTTACGGAGATAAGCAGTATATTCTTCGAAATGCCGTGTCAGCTTTAAAAGATAACCCTTTCTTGGTGGCAATCTTTACATCTCTGACGACGTGTCGAAGATAGTGAGAAATGACAGAAAGAAGTTAAAGGAGAGGTCTATTAACAAAATTCACTCTCGAGAAGAAGTGGACTTCGCCTACATTCCTTGGAATGTCCCTTCGCGTATTCTCTACAAAGATAAAGATTCGGCGAAACTGAAATCCTTCTTCTTGTCAGATCAATGAACATGTATGTATCCTTTTATATTTTTCTTTAATTTTTTAGCTGTTCCCTGTTATGCCACGGCATATTTGGTAGTATATTTAGGGGCTTCATTTTACAAATCCTAATGAGAGCATTATTTGTTTAAAACCGACAAATAAACTGGGAAATGCTTATTTGGAAGAAAGAAAAGCCTTATTATGTTTAGGACCGGACATGGCTGTAGGGGGTAAAGGATGCGAGACTCCTTCAGTAATACCTTCGTCAATATGCTCTCGAAAATTTTTTGTACCAAAATTATCTGTCTATTATTTCTGTGTTTTTCACGATGCAGATCCTTCTAAACTAGTATTTCTATTATATTAATTGTTAGCACCCCGCCGCAAATTTCTCCCCTCTGTATTATTATTGAGGAAGGCTTCTGATTGGTTCTTGTGATTTCAAAATGTTATCTTTGAATGTAAGAGGTTTGAGTAATTTTAAAAAAACGACATTCAATATTTGCATGGTGTAGAAAACAAAAAGCAAATATAATTTTTCTTCAAGAAACGCATTCCATGCGCGATAGGGAGAAACAATGGAAAGCTGAATGGGGCGCATCATTAGAGCTCGCCCTTGGGAGCAGCAATGCAAGAGGTATTGTGATATTATTACGAAATGGCTTTGATTGTAAAATAAAACAAAGTTATGTTGATGCCACCGGTAGATATATTGGTATTCAAGCACAAATTAATGACGAAAACTACTATTTATTCAATGTTTATGCTCCAAACAATGACAATCAAGCTGCATCATCATTTTATGATCATCTGCTTGCTGTCTTAAAAAAGGAAGATCTCGCTTATGAAGATAGAATAATTATTGGAGGGGACTTTAGTTGTCCTATGAACCTGATGTTGGAGAAACAAGGAGGGATAATAATGACAAGAAAAAAAATTGTTAAACGTATTGAAGAAATTCAAATGTCATTTGCATGACATCTGGAGGGTTAAAAACCCACAGAAGAAAGTTTTACATGGTCCCAAAAGTCTCCTTTTATTTTCTGCAGATTAGATTATTGGCTCATTTCAGATGCACTTCAAGACCTGATTAAAAATGTAGATATTATAGCAGCCATTAAAACGGATCACGCAGCAATTTTACTTCATTTACAGTAGGTTGAGAAGACTAAGAAAGGGCCGGGACCGGGTATTCTGTAGTTATGATGGCACATTATGGAACCTGTGTTGTGGAATTCTGAGCTCGAAACTTTGACATGCAGTCTTATAACCTACCTAATAAAAGCAGATAAACATTGCCTTTAACATTGGTCTGAACTGGGGAAATAATTATAAGGCAGGTCTGCACCAGGGTATTGAATTAAAGGTCAGGTCATAAATAGGGTAACAAATTTTTGGTCAGGTCATAAATAGGGTAGGGAAAATCGCAGATTCTAGTCATAAATAGGGTGAGGGTTTTGGGAAGCGGGCTGCACACCCCTACCCAATTTTTCTGGGAGTACCCCCCACCCCCGGGGCACAACAGAAGATGCTAACTGCATCTTAACCTCAGTCCATTTTGAGAACAAAGAACACTTGAGACTTTTATGTTTTGATGCAAAAAGACAACCAACAACCGTCTCTTTTGGTGATCGACTCAAGATTTCTCCCCCAACTGATATCCTCACTGTGATATACAACATGCTGATTGGCCTGAAGGATTTGTCAGGCAATGACCAATACAAGTATGACAACTAGAAGCAATGCCTGCCATTACCAAAAATGGGTATGCCCAGTCAGCCTGCAACTGGGGAAGGTGCTGCTAGCTGTGGTGTTGGTGTGATACTGGCATTAAAGCATGTTATAGAATCTGGGGAGAGCTGTTCCACCTTTAACTGGTGCTTCACCAACATGGCCCATTAGAGAAAGGAGTTGATGATTTTTGCCCTGCAATGGAAATGTAAACTGGTATAAAATAATAATAATAATAATTATAATTATAATATGTAAAATTTATAAGACGCAAATATCTATATAAATATATTCAAATGTGCAAATGTGTAGTGATGGACAATTATAATTATAATTAGTACAATGACATTGCATACATCAGAAGTAGAAAGTCATGTGGTAAGCTGCAGAGTCGCCTCCTCTTGTTAAGATCATGGAAGATGATGTGCTCAAGGAATGCGCACAGTGTTTAATGCAAGCTGCCAAGCTAATACAAATAGGGCAGAATTCTCTAACAGGCAGTAATAATATGGGGGTGAGAAAGTGAACTGATTAACACTGTGAGTGGCCCAGAAAGTCTCAATAACCAAACGTCACCAAGATCTGCTCTCTCTGCTGCTGGAGTAAGTGCAGGAGACCTTGAAGGATCCATCAATTTTACAGCGCGGTATTTCAGAAATTGCAGTCCAAAAAGTTGCAAATTGCAGCATGATCAAATCCTACAAAAAGTGGTTCTAGCATGTTTTCGTTCATGGTATTCAGTGATCAAATGTAACAGAATTATCAGACTTTCGGTTGCTCCAAGGGAAAACAAATTGACAACTCTACAATCTTCCTCCTTGGTGTGGGATCACGCTTGATTTTAAATAGATAGATAGATGGCTTTATTAAAGTCACATGCCAGGCTACAATCATGGTCAAAAGTTGTTGGGAAGCTTGCGTGTATCTCTTCACTTTGCATCTAATTCCATTGTTCGAACTATGGGCTGTACTATTTGGGAAATGCCATGCTCTTGTGGCCCCCCCTCCCCCATATTCAATGTTGGAGTTCTTCATGCAAGAAAAGTCACCATTTACTTTCTGGAAAATCCAGCATTGATAAGGGGGAGGGGAGTTATCTCTAAAGTGATGCTACCTTCCCAACACTTTTGTCCAGGATTGTCTGAAAACAATTTTAAACAGTTTTTGGCGTAGAGCACAAAATATACGGCAGATATGCAGTTGGTATTCACCATAATTACGGTTCAATGGATAATTAACAATTATTCTTTGAAATCGAGGTGAATAGTGGTAGAATATTTACTGAGCCACAAAGCGAACCAATCAGATTGCTTGAAACACCAAGATCACTGAGTGAGTATATACTAATCTTTGTTGTCGTTATTGGGCACCATTCTCAGAATATGGAATAGAAAGGAACTTTTATTTAAAGGAAAGGAACTTCATTTAAGTGTCCAGTTGTTCTAGTGCCGGAGCGCTAATTGGGGACACTGCAAAGTGAAATCAACAATGAAAGCAAATCAAGTCAAATGTTGGTTTTTGAGGAGAGGGGAAACCGGAGTACCCGGAGAAAACCTCTCGGTGCAGAGGAGAGAACCAACAAACTCAACCCACATATGACGCCGAGTCCGGGAATCGAACCCGGGCCACATTGGTGGGAGGCGAGTGCTCTCACCACTGCGCCATCCCTGCACCCCTAAAATATGTGAATATGCCATATTCACATATTTGCTTTTCCGAGGAAGGGTTTTGCGTGACGCAATATTCCGTTATAACAGTATCTTATGCGCCGGTACAACAATGGGCACTGAGTAGAGACAATGGACCTAGCGTTCTTTGCATTACTTCCAGAATGGTCATATAGCAAGGGTTTTTTTTTTGGGAATTCAAACCGCCCCAAGACATGTAAACCATGTGTTTTGTGCTGAAAATTGGTTTTTATACTATGTTTACCCCGTTTTATTAAGTAAATGAATTTTTTAGATGACCTTACAATAGTTAATTTGAACATATCGACGTATAATGAACATGTGCGTCAACAGTAGTGCGCGCAGGACCTCATGTTGTTTTTGTTGTTTTAAAGAAAGCAATCCCAAGGTTTCGCTATGGTCTTCAAAGGGAAGATTTCCCCAGAAATACAGGCACTAGCATTGTGTTTAATGGAAAAGCACGGTGCAAGTTAAACGGAGGTAGCAAAATGTTGCAAGATTTCCGTTTCTTCTGGAGAACGTATCTGCAAAACAACGCTATTGCTTTATAGGAATGGTAAAACCGTGAAACTCCACAGTGGGAAGAAGATGGGCCGACCGAGAAAGCTCTCTGACCGTTGCAAACGATTGCTTCATCGGAATTTGGTAAATCTTAGAGCATACAACCCAAATGTTACTGTGAAAAAAATTCTTCAATACTCTGGTCTCAGTCTCTAAACTGCAAGTTGCCATACCTACGCACGTTGTTTCAATGAACTTGGCTTCGGATTCAGGCAAGTGTGAAAGAAAGGACTTTTACGTCAGACCGAAAACTTCGGTTACAATTTGGTAAGGAAGTTAACCAAAGGTAGAACAGTTGTACCGAGCTTTGGATGCATGATGTTGCTTTCTACTTAGATGGTGTTAGTTTCGTTTTTAAAAGCCACCCTTTAGGCGTTGCTATAGCACCAAAAGCACGCGTGTGGAGAAGAAAAGGGGAAGCACTGACCATCACTGCAAAGGGCTCGAAAGACCTAGCCGGAGGAAAGCGGTTGCATGTGATGGTTGCCATAGAGTTCAACAAGGGGGGTTATTCTTTGCGAACCATATGATAAAATGAATGGCAAGTTTTTGCGTCTTTCATACGCCAACATTTCAATCTGTGCTGCCTGTCGAAAGAGCAGGGCCGAAGAGAGATGGAAAACATTTCTTTGTTATGAACAACGATCCATCTCAAATATCTAAGATGGCAGAGAACGTGTTAAAAGACATTGAGTGCAAACTGCTTCGAATACCGCCCTGTTCACAAGACTTAAATCCTATCGAGAATATTTTCCATATAGTGAAGAAGCTATAAAAGGAAATGTAACGTTTGAAACGTTTGAGCAATTTAAAACGCAAGTATTAAGAACAATCAAGAATGTAGATCCTATCATTATAGATAAGGCCCTAAAAGCATGCCTCAACACATAAGATTGACTAGCAAAGGCGAGGGTTACAGAACGTAATAGTGATTTCCCGATAACACTGTAAAGTTACATATGGTTTGAGTTTCGTGAGTATATTACAGTTCCTTAGAGTTTGACATCAAGAGAAGCAAAGTATAAAAGGTAATCAAAACGAACAAGAAATATTGCATGTGTACGTCATGCAGCATATAAGATTACATCTTGTTAATTCATTGTCTTCTTTTGTAAATAAATGAATTCACAACGGTGTTCCACACAGTACTCCACAAGTAT
>NC_090875.1:6694741-6704741 GCF_036669935.1 Montipora foliosa | reverse complement strand
CCTTCACCTGAAAAGGCGGCTTATGAAAATTTGATGATGCCGATTTCACGGCAGACAACCGTGAGATTAATTAAAACAAGTGAACTCTGCATGAAAATTTACTTAACACAGTGAAATAATTCACGTCATGGAAAAAAACAATCCTTCTCAAAATTATTTAATTTCATGGTCAATACGTTGAGTTTGGATTTCTCGCAGATTTCGAGTGTGAAAGAACCATTGACGTGAACATTTTGATGCTCATCTCATTAACCTTTGTCTACTATAAAGTTGACTAATAACTCAAGTGAAGGAACATGGACGCATGTGAGTACTGAGCATTTTCCAGCAAGGACTAGCAGTGGTGCAACCCTCTTTTCGAGATCAACAAGCAGAAATCTTTGGGGCAACTTGGAAAATCACGGCAACTCACTATATAGTATTATGTATAACAACACAAAATACACTTAAAATCCAAACCTATTATGAGTACTTTTTTATAGAATCCAAGGCTGCGAGCAGCGTGTAAATTTTACGAAAAAATCGAGTAAAATTATTCACCAAAATTTGCCAGCACTTATAACAAGATTTTCTGAACACTTTCATCAAGGTTTGTAATTCATCAAAGTTAAAATTAAAATCGCTTAGCATCAATTAATTGAGTCAAGAAATCGACTCTTAGTAGACGAGTAATTAATATAATTAAAGAAGTATTCCGAATTTCAGGGCTGTGCGATATATCAAACTCAAGTTATTCGACAAAATTATAGTATTTGGTATGGAGATGCTCGATGCTTAACTTGAAAACAGTCTCTTGTCAGTTTTTCACTGTCACACCGTAATCACCACCATTCAACAAATAAAGTCAAGAATCAACGAGATAAAAAAAGATGAATATTGAAAAAGACTCGCAAAGGTTCAGAAATGTTTTACTCAAATTCAAATTTATAAGGCTTTGTATGGAAACGCGCAAATATAGCGGCTGGAAGCTGACAAAAACATGTGTAATCGAGTTTTGCTATTAAAAGCCTGTATTCACCTTCTGAGGGCTCATAAACATTTATGTGAGTACTTATTCTCGTGCAAAATCTCAGTGGAAAATCACTTTTTTAACCTACATGACAGCGGATTGATAATTCCTTATTTTTTCATTTTGATGACATCACGTGAAAACCAAGAAGCTAAACAAAGAGTTTAGCACTGATGGAGTCACTCTGAGTGTTAAGGCTAGGCCTCAGTTCTTTAATCAACAGCATTTCGTAAATGAGGCAGTCAAATTTCCCGCAGCACTTCTTAAGAACATGAAATTGGTCCTCGTTAAGAAGGTTTTTGTCACCATGTGCTTCCAAATAGTTTTTGCCGATAGCTGCATACTTGTGCTCAACAATGCGTTGATGAAGGCATCGGCCTGTATAATGGACACAATCTGCATCACACATCACATGCAAATTTATAAAAAACGCAATGCTGACTTACAATACTCGGCTTGAGATCTTTTTGCAATTTTTTGCTCACAAAAACTGGTTGTAAAGTGATGGCAATCTTACTGCTCAGATCACGTAATTGCCTACGGACTGCATTAGCAGCTATCTGATCTTTGAAGGGAAGAACTATTCTGATCGTGTTGCCATCAACATTTTTCTTTTCTGGCTTAGTTACAATATTTTGAATAAACATATAAATGGTGGAATTTATGAGGCCAATTGGATAATCAAGTTGGGAGAATATAGAACGCAATTTGGCACATTCTCCATTAAAGGCTTCTGTCGTAGATGACAAGGCATAGGCGCGATGTAACATGGTCTTTAATAAACCGGTTTTGTAATGTTTGCCTACATCACTTTGAAAATGCAGGAGTAGACCAGTGTTGGTTGGCTTTCTGTAAACACTGGTTTCAAGTTCCTGCCATTCTTAATCATCTCCATTCCAATGAAAGGGATCATATTATCTATAGGAAGTTCCATTGTAAACTTAAGGCTCGGATGTAGACCATTCAGAAAGTCAGCAGCAGCATGGGTGTTAGGCATTGTAGCAAGAGTATTGTCGATATACCTCTTGTATAGAGGGGTCACCATATCGTCACATGCGAGTTTTTCTTCGAGGTGGCACATAAACACATTGGCCATTAGCGGGCCAAGATGAGAACCCATCGCTACAACGTCAGTCTGTTCATACAAATGACCATCAAACTGGAAAAGCTGATTGGTGGTGGCAACTTCAAGGAGCTGTGCAAGTTCCTCTTTCTCAATATTAAGATCATAGGTTTTTTTTTTTTTTTAAATATAATATTACAATATAATAATTACACACACAATAACAATAATGATAATAATAATAACAATAATGATATACACGATATGTCTAGAGGTCTTGAATGTGATGGAGGATCGCTTTCCATTTCTCATTATGACTATCTGCAATATCATTTTGCTCAGCTATGACATGTTCCACTTGACAAGGAATTTTTATTTTTGTTTTTAGAAGTGAAAGGGAAGGATTCACTTTAAGAAGTCTACATTGGAAAATAACTTGTTTACCTAGTAATATAATATGGTTAATCAGTTGCGTTTCTTTTCCAAAGAGCCCAAACATTATGCTCACATCTGTCAAACACTGGATTGTCGAAAAGTAATTTTTCAACCATTCAACTACAGAAAGCCAAAAAGCACTTGAAATTGGACAATGTATAAATAGATGCTCGAGGGATTCCTCTGATATTTGACAAAAAGTACACAAAGGTGAACCAGCTATTTCTATTTTATAGAGGGCTTTATTTACATAAAGGATTCTATTTAAGGTATTCCTGGAGGATAAAGTTATCTTCTCGGATTACTTCGGTTTTTTGACATGTGAAACATTATTAATAAAGTAGCATACTTGCCAAATTTAACGGCTGGAAAACGCCGGGTTTCTGAGATACAAGTTTTAGAAGTTTCGTTTCCAAGTAGGGATTTCGCGGCAAAATAGAGATTTGATGCCAGAGCAAACGTGTTTGCGGTCCCCAAAGGAATTTCCTGGAATATGCCTTGTTGACAGATCCATTTGATAAAACCATTCGATAATGAAATACGAATCCTCTTTGATCATGGACGCGAGTCGGGAACATGCACTGGTGGCGTTAGATCGCAGTTTTCAAGAACGCGGGTAAACAAGAGTTCTTTTTGAGTGAAGTTCTTGTTTCCATTTCATTGAGAATAAGAGCTGGCAATGATGAGACCTCCTTTTGCTTGCAGTTTCAGATCTACGCCTCCAGGACTAAGGCACCTTCTAGCACGTTTTTCGTGCAAAATGGGTGAAAGCCCCGACCAAGCCAGAAGGCGCTGTTATAGGCGCTTGTTTGGCATACTTTGGGTAAGTCTCTGACTCTATGTGTGATATTATGTCATTTTTTTGAAGGGAAACTAATGAAGCTTACCTTCATTGTTTGCCTAACCATGTCCTTATGACCTTCGATCTTGCATTGAACTCATAGCTACTCGCTGACACCGTCACAAAGTCATCAAGCACGTTCCGAAAATTGAATTCCTTGTGCGCAGTGAGTAAAGTGCTACGTGCAGTGTGTCCTAGGATTTTTTCAATACTCCCGGCAATATCTTGAGTTCCCAAGAATAAGCAATGTGACTCCATCTCAAAACTGGCGATCTTGGAATTGACACCGCCGTCGTATTTATCTCACACCCGCATCACAACGCATATGTGGCCAGTTTTTTGTCCGTATACATTCCAGTCATATTATAAAATGGACATAATTGTAGACTATTGTTCTCGATCATTACACTCAGTGACAATCTTTTTATTTTCTCAGTTTGGGAACAAAATCGGCGCAGGGCAATTTCGGGGAAAGACTTTCCCCACGTACGTGTACCCAGAATGCATCAAAGATGTTGTCCGGGCCATAATCCAGGAAAACCTGAGGGACTATCAGGACCCGGAAAGCGCTGCGGTAACATGTTTTTATTCATTTTTCCAATCCAAATGAACACGTTTCTTGTCCCCTTTTTGTTATGTTTGTGTTGAACAGAGATCCGCTAAAGGAACGCTATAATTTCATAAGGATGGAGGGAGTGGGGTCTACCTCTAGATAATAATGTTCACTGAAAGTGCTCATTTTCTAGCCAGTAGGTAAAGTGGATGAAACTTGGAACAAAGCAAGTATCGATATTCATATAATATATTAATGAATGTAGAACATTACATAAAAATCAGTGGAGGTTACAATTATATTAGTGAGAAAATGAGAGCAGCATGTTTGACACTCACTCATTGATCATGTTTTAATTTTTTTTAGGTTTACCACGTGACTCTAGAAGACCTCCACAGGGCAAAATGGCCAGCTATGCGGTGAAAATCTACAATCTGCACTGTTGTCATTTGTTTTTACACTGAATGTTTCCTATAATTATAAAGAACTGAAGTTATGAATAATGAAAACATTGAAATTTTTTGAAGAATATTATTTACACTGATGAGATACCAATTTTGCCACATGTACATTCATTTACAGCACATTCAATATGACAATAAAAGATATGAAAAGATTCAATTGTATCATTGTCTTATGTATGCATTCAACTAAGGCACCAGACCCAAATATCAACACCATGTTTACCAAAGAGTACAGTTCTCAGGGTTGTGCACTAGCAGTGCCAAGTGGCCCCTGAAGACTTACTTTTGCCTATGGATGGCAAGGTATGCACAAAATTACTATGCTGGGCACCCTGAGTTTCATAGGTTCAGAGTTTTGCGCTCCAAAAAATCTTTCTTGCATTCCTTCTTTGACACTCTGAATATTGTCAGTTGTAATGTAAGAATGGTAGAACTTGGAAGAGGTCACCCCATGCTTTGCATTCAAGGTAATTTTTTGGAATTAGTTCATCTTAGTAACACAATCTCTACATACTAGGTAATAGTAATATTGGTATTCTTGTCTATTTGTAATACTTGTGGCTCCCTCTGACATAAAACATAAACAAAACCGTGTTTTTCACCTACAATAGATTTTTTTTTGTGACCTTTACATTTTGGGATTGTGATAGGCCTGGTACCCAAGGCAAGGAACGGCCCACATAAGCAAATACATATACAGACAAACCTTGATTATCCAGAGTCAATGGGACTGTAGTGAATAGTCCAGAAATTTGAAAATGTGAATATTGATGAGGTAAACACAAATTAATTAGGACACGAATGTTTCACTTGGCAACAAAACAAGTCTCAGCCAGTCATAACTCACATTTTCAGTGCCTAAATTAAAATGAATTCGTAAGGAATCTTCATTATGCCTTATTAATATTTCACAAAAATAATGGGATCAGAAGAATTGGTCTGGATAACTGAGGTTCAACTGTACCTTTATAGCAACCAAAATTGAATACTACAGTTTACAAAAAAAGAATATTTTATATTGCGGGAGCATTTCTAGGATTATGGGGGCAGTCTTTGTGCGTTTTGCGACTGTGTGTGGTACTCCCACACCATTTGCAATTCTTTCCCCCAAGAGTTACTACAGCACTTTCAGGAGCATCAGGAACAGGAACTGATGTTATTTCAGTGCCACTGACCAGTCCCTCATCAACAGCATTCTGTGCAAGGAGGACTGCTTCTTCTTCCAAAAGATCAGTCTGCTCTTCCTCTCCATATGTGTGCCTAATTTGGCAATTCTTGACATATTTCTTTCTACAAGACAAGAAAGAGACGTAAGACTATGTTTGCAAGCACTGTTGTACTTCCCCTTCAGTAAGTAGTGGATTTCCGAGTACAGCAGACCTAGGACCCGTAAACCGCAGGCAACTCAAAAGACAAACGAAACAAAAAAGCCAAAAACACAGAAACATTGGTAGCATTTCGTTTCCCACCCATTTGTGAGATATGTAACAATCTTATCATTACAAATAGAAAAGGTTACACTATCCCACCAATACCAAAAGGCTATCTAGATGGGCAGTAATTACATTTTGTTCAATGAAGACCTGAAAAGAGTTGTAAAAAATAATTTGGTGACCCTGTTTATAGTTGATGACCGCTGCACTGATTAGTTATACCTCAATTCTTGCTCCTCGGCTCGGTTTACTTTTCTCTTGACTCTTTTCTTTTTCCCCGCATCCGTCTTGTAGTATTCCAACCGTTTCATTCTCTCTCTGTTGTCATGTTGGCACTTGTGAAAAGAAGAATACATTGAACATAATATTCAATGAAATTATAAGTATGCACTCAAACCACATGTCCACATGCAATATTATAATATAGAACACTGAACACAAGTGCTGAAGTTTGTCTATTCCTTTTCTGTTCTCCTCACTATATTGGAATATTTTTGTAACAGTTGATATGATCATTATAATATCCAAACAGAACTTCATATCCCAAATCATCCCCACCTGATCATTACAAAGCAACACCTTCTTGTTATGAAATCGACAAGATTTTGTTTACATACAATCTCCTGAATTCCACTGAGTACTGGAAGGCCCATCCAAGAATACAGCTCAATGATCCAGTGGTATTGTGCCCCTTTTTCTTTAAACAGCCATGTCATGTTTGCCTGAATAAGGCCCAGATTGGTAGAGGCCTGGTGATGTTTTTGGTGTAGATTTGTATCCTTGGCCCTGAATTTTGCCAAAACACTAAAGGTGGCCTCTGGCATGTTTGAGTGCCCTTTCCCTAATTCTGGGTCAATCACACTCTTTGCATTTTTTGCCCTTTCAGCACACTCTATCTCATAGGCAAGCCCATGAAACTCACATTTCAGGGGGTGAGTAGAGTGATATGGCTGTCCTTGGCATTTCATATCTGGGTAAAACCCATTTTCATCACAATCACAATTCTTACAAGAGCACTTTGTCAGGGGATGAAAAGAACAAGACCCTCCCTCCCATTCATGAATGTCCTTGCTGTGGTATTTGCCAAGTGTCAGCATGGTCTCTCTGTACTTTTCAGGACTATTACCAGCCTGAACTAGTGCACAGTAGTGATTCCGCTTGGCATTTTGAATAAATCCGGGCCCTATACAACCACATACAGGTTTGTTCCTTGTTGCAACAAAAGTATGCTTTTTGCCAGCACAGCAGCATTTCAATGATTCTATAGAAGGAAATTCTGATTTGTGCAAGGCAATAAATGCTGGGGTAAATGTTGACATTCCCTTTAAATCTTCTAATTTTTTCCCATGTGCTCTACCTACATGCCCCCCACATAACATAACTCTAGACTCCTGTTCATTAGAGAATGAATACCGAAACCCTTTGGCAGACGAAGAGTCGGCATCCTGCCAATTGATTGCAACATTTAGGCCTTCTTCTTTTGCCTGAGCCCAAAGCTTCTGGCTAAGATGGCCCTCCGCTGACTTAGCAGTACCTTGCCATAAATCTTCATCGCAAATCCTGTCTGCACCTCGCATTGACAGGTGCCCATAATACAGAAGAGCACCTGTGATATAATTTTTTATCACAAAGGTGCAGTTTTGACTAAAATGCCCCCGTATTAGCCAGCAACCATCACAGCATGTTACTGCTCTGGACCAGCTACCGATTTGATCTGATGGGAGTTGTATCATTTGATGTTTGGCATCATCACACATCTCATCAAGCATATCTTTAATATGAGGAAGGGCAAGGTCAATCACTTCCAAGAAGGGTTTTTCTGAGGTAACACCCAAACCCAAACCTCTCCTAAGGGTTTTCCTATAACTAGCATACCCATGCCCACTTATGAAAAATGCTAAAGAGAGGGCCAAGGATACTATTTGCCTCCGTGAATTCTGGGCAAGTTGGCTGCTCTTGTAGTCTATCTCTGTGGTCCAGCACCCACAACACTTGAAGATAAACATCATAGCCCCTCCAAATCCCTTCTTTTCACATGCAGTCAGAACAAGCTTGCCTATGACAAAAAAAAAACCAAAAATTTACAGTCAAAAATAGTTTTCAGTCCAGAGTGTACATTTTTCATATCAGTCAGGATGTCATTGAAAAAAGAAAACAAAAAGCGGTTCAGCAATTTGAATGACATGGTAAGCTTGAATCACACAACAAGAGGTGAGTGCTACGATTTATAATGGTAATAGGACTGAGTGGAGTCCAATTTGGTCTGTATTTTTTTGTAATCAAATGAGTGATAAACACGAGTATGATTATATGTAAAAACCTTTCACACTGAAATCCTAAAATTACACACTCGATCGTTTTTCTGATGATATGAAGGTCATACAAACACAGACATCTCTTGAATCAAGCTCAACGAAATTTTTATTTGCACTACTTACTTGAAGACACGGATATAAATTTCTAATTCATACGCACCTTTACACCTCCCATTGTATGAAGGGCAAGAGAAAACGTTGTTGAAATCTCTGACAAGCTGTAATATGGAGGAGGTTGTGCCCACAAACAATCCCTCTGGAATGATCAAACTGCCGATTAAAAAAAAAAAGCGTTCTTTCCATGTGTAGAAACAGTTCACAATTTGACAAAATAAAATGTGAATCATGAAATGTTAAAAAGACGGCAAAGGGAAGCGTATTCATTTTTGACAATGTGAAAGCATACTGAAGTACAAATGTATCACTTCAAATTGTGGAATTTTAGAAAAGGAAAACGGAACATTACTACAAGCGACCAGAGAAAATACTTACACAGATTTGACATGACCTTCAGTAGTTGTTTTTTTTCAATGGTGGTTGGTAATCTTCATCGGAATCTTCCCCGCAATCTTTGCTTGTGGACGACGCTTCTATGGCGACTTCTGAGCTACCCGTATTCTCCTTCACAAATTGATCGAGTATTCCATTAGCCTCTAGTTTGCGTTCTACGTCTTTCGAGCTCTTGAATTTCTTACCCTCTGGATCCACATACATTAAGATTCGCGAGACAAGATTTTCCACCCAGCTTCTTCAAGTAGTCCAGTGTTCAGGCGAATTCTTGAAGCACTTCCCGAGCCGCAAACTTCGTGACGACTTCTTGACCAGTCTTTCTTATCGCCACTGGCCATCAATGGGTATAATTATTTCTTTGATAAATGAAACTCTCTCTATATATAACTCTTCTTGGATAAATAAATTTCTATATGATATAAATCCGTGCGATATTTTCTTTCAAAATCGTCTACCGAACGCGTTGTCAAACAAAGGATATCGAATGGTCTCTAGCTGTCAACATGCAGAGATTATGGCCAGCAAGGTGTCGTTGCTAGGTGAAGGCGTTATGCCACCCTCTCATTGGTTTCGCGGGAAAAATAGATAAACAAAAAAGGTCAACTTTACCGTATATGGGGGAGTATTTTATGTTTCACCGCTGCAAATACTTACTGTGGACACAGCAAACATGGATGCCATCGAAATACGCTCGAAACAACGGGAAATGAGAAAATTTCCGCAATTTATGGCCGATTTACAACTACAACAGCCAAATACACCATGATAGGGAACTATGTTTTTCAATCTTGCCTCTTAACGATAAATCGTTGGGGTTTCAAACTTGGCAGGGCAAAAGTAAATAGAAGACGGGAAATTTACACCGCAGTGCGCACTCTGGAGCAAAATATTTCCCGAGTTAAGGATTCTCAAAATTCGTCAAGGTAAACAATCATAATTTTGTTCATAAAGATGTAACAATATAGCATTTGAATGCGCACTGCGGTGAAAACTTTCGTTTTTGTATACCTAATGTTGTCGTGAAATAATAAATCCCGTTTCCGTTTTGAGCTTTAAGGTGAGTTTGAGGGGACCTGACCACGCCCCATATTTTCCTGAATTCCATGCATTCCTGAGCAGTTGACTACCCCCGGAAAATTTTTTTCAAAACTCTGAGGATTGACTAATAACTGGCCGTAAAGTGGCCTAGCTACTGTTTTTTATTCTGTTGACATACACAGCCAAACATAGCCCAAATTCGGTTAATTTAGCCTCCAGGAATACCTTAAAACCTTATACTGAAATTCTCTTATCTTTGAGTCTAGTGAAGCACGTCTAGGGAGGAGATAAATGTCGTTCCAAGATAAGTCATGTAATGGAAATAAAAGTTCGTATTTA